>NC_091481.1:83439322-83762023 GCF_036971445.1 Narcine bancroftii
TAATTCACACTCAGGAAAAATATATTTCCTTGAGAAGTCCAAGGCAGAGCAAAAATTTAATGGAGCTCTCAAACATACAGCACAGTAACAGGCCCTTTCAGCCCATGCTGCCCAATGTCACCCAAGTGAACTTCCACACCCCCTGGTACATTTTGAATGGTGGGAGGAAACCCACTCAGACTGGGGAGAACCTACAAACTCCTTACAGCGTCAGATTCGAATCCCGGTCACTGGCACTGTGTCAGCGTTATGCTAACCACGCTGAAGGGGTAGAGCAACCATTCTCAACCTTTTTTTGCCCCTTCCCTCCTCTCCCACCCCCGCCACCGAGGACTCTGCTTAGTTGATGGGCCCCTTCCCTGCGAAGCAGTCAAGTTTTGGTTTGCTCCATACTTCTCTCCTACCGATTACATTATAAAAAATGTATATTTATGTTACATGAGGTGTGTCATGACATGGGCTGATCACTTGTGTAATTATAAAAGAATCTGTTGTTACTTATTTGGTATAAGGCACATGCTTCCATTAAGCGCTGTATGTCTGAGGAAGGCTTTGCTTGTAAGTCCTTTTATTTCTTTATATTTTGTGTGTGTAAAAAAAAAAAAAAAAAAACATTAATAAGCATGTGAAATTAGCAGTTTGTATCAATTTGTAGCTGTTCATTGTATACCATGTATTTCGGCGTAAGTCCACCTTCAGATAAGTCGGGTCTCCATTTTCAGACTTATTTTCATAGTTTTATCATATCAGGCATATAAGTTGAACCCCCCCCCCCCCCACCAAATCGTGTTGATTGAGCTGTTGGGCATTGCTGGAAGGTGGCTGTTATGGAGCCTCCAGCAAAACTTGGAAAGTATGAAGCGAGTTTTATGTTAAAAATAATAGTCCAAGAACTGGGCTGTAAGAAAATTTGTTGTAGGTTGGGTTTTTTTTGGTGTTCCACGAGTCATCTTATACGACAAATCTATGAATACTGTTTTTTAGTTGAATTTAAGGTCTCATTTTTATATCTGGTGTATAACCACCCCTGATTTTTTTAGGGTTTCAAAACTCAAAATGTGTAAATATATATATTATATATATATGGCAATTATGACAGCATTTTGTTGTTTTGTATGAGCCATGTGCTCCAAGGTTGTTACAGAGCTTCATTTATTTGTGTTGCAGTTTACAGTTAAAGAGTCAGATCTGTACAATTGTTCAGAACAAGGATTTGAAGTTTAAAAAAAAATGAACTATGCTCTTGCCTCCTTTTCTGAGAGTTAGGGATCTGTAGGTGAAATACACACTGAAGACAGAATAAGGTGTAAAGAAAAGAAATCTGCTTTTACTTGGGTAAATATGCTGGGATGGGGGAGGGGGTGGTGTTGGGCCCCTGTTGAGAATGGCTGGATTAGTGCATTGGGCATGTACAGTGCAAAAACAGGCCTTTTAGTCCACCCAGTCCATGTCGACCATCATTCAGGCTATTCTCATTTTATTGGCTTCTTTTATCACCACAGGTGTCTTTTTGTTAGTTCTGGAATTTGTCAAGTTCCAGGTGATGTTGATCTGAATTCTCTAGGACTAGACTGGATCTTGGTGCTGTGCCTGTGGCTGCCCTTTGCTCAAGTTTAGGTTAAGAATGTTGCCTAACGTCACGTGTCTTCATCAAAGGTGTTGCAGAGAAGAGCAAGGAGCAACTGATTCGAAACACCTGTGAAGCCACGGTTCTGACTACCCTGCACCCACGATCCTCCATCACAGTCATCCTGCAGGTCATCCATGATTCCGGATCTGTATCCTGGTGGCAGTGAACCTCTAAGCATGATACCCTTCATTATTAGAAAGAATAATTTAACCAAATAGCTTTGCAAATCGGTCTGCAGCAAGTTTTCTAAATGCAGTTGGCAATATGGTATGTAGCCTTTTTGTCCTGAAGCAGTCTACAACTAAAGTTTAAAAAAAACAATACTAGAGAAACTCTGCAGGTCACATGGTGTACTTTTATATAGTAAAGATAAAGATACATAACTAAAGTTTTGGGCTTGAGTCCTTCAAGATATAAGCAAAATGTAGGCAGGTGGCGGGGTAGGAGCACAGGCAGGAGGTAATAGGTGGATAAGGAAGGGAGGGCACACCAGCAAGCGGGGGAGAGAGGGATGGATGGATGGCTCTGAATGGAGAGTGAAGGGGGTGGAGAGCTTAAGAGATGAGGGATAGGGAAGAGTGGTCGAACAGAAACTAGAGAAGTCTATGTTAATGCCAACCAGTTGGAGAGGGTCCAGATGTCGGTCCTTCAATTTACAGATGGCCTTGGGTTGGCAGTGCAGGAGGCACAGGAGTGGGGTGCAGAATTGAAATGGCTGTCGGCTGGGAGATCCATGTCGTTGATGCAGACAGAGCGAAGGTGCTCCAAGAAGCGATCTCCCAGTCTACAACTTTTCCGTGATTAGCCTCAGATGATCAGAGAAGGGGGAGTTTGCCCTCATGGTCTGGTCAATATTTATTCTCACTCAGCATCATTCACAAAACCAACTATCTCGTCATTTCCACATCATGTCATGGGAACTCAAGTCTGCCCCACCATTTAATCATGAGCTGATCCATTTCCCCCACTCAGTCCCACTGCCCGGCCTTCTCCCCATAACCTTTGATGCCCTGGCTAATCAAGAGTCTAGAAATCTCGGTCTTAACTACACCCAATGGCCATGCCTCCACAACCAGCTGTGGCAACTAATTCCTCAGATTTACTACCCTATGGCTGAAGAAATTCCTACGCATCCCCTCTATTTTCTAAGTGGACACCCTTCAATCCTGAAGTTGTGCCCTCTTATTCTTGACTCTTCCACCATGGAAAACTTTTCTAATTCACTTTGTCCATGCCTTTCGCAATGTTTCAATGAGGTTCCCCCTCGTTCTCATATATTCCAATGAATACAGGCCAAGAGCTGTCAAACTATACCTCTCTTGGCAATTGCAATCCATACTACTTTTGACCTGCCTGTACTCAGACCAGCCACAGTGTTCACAGGACTTTGATGACTGTTTCTATTTAAATGGAGACAAGCTAGGGAGTGGGGAGGAGCAAATGGATCTGGGTGTACTTGTTCTCCGGTCACTGAAGGCTAGCATGCAGGTTCAGAAAGCTGTGAGGAAGGCAAATGGCATGTTGGCTTTCATAAAGAGGGGATTGGAGTATAGGAACAGAGACGCCCTTCTGCAGTTGTACAGGGCCCTGGTGAGACTCCACCTGGAGTATTGCGTCCAGTTCTGGTCTCAAAACTTGAGGAAGGACATACTAGCTATAGAGGGTGTGCAGCACAGATTGACAAGGTTAGTTCCAGGGATGGCAGGGTTGTCATATGCACCAAGGCTAGAAAAACTGGACTTGTATCCATTGGAGTTTAGAAGGATGAGGGGGGACATGATTGAGGTCTACAAAATTATCAAGGGGATAGACAAGGTGAAGTCGGATTACTTGTTCCCAATGATGGGGGAGACGAGGACTAGAGGGCATAGTTTAAGAATACAGGGTAGGCCCTTTAGGACGGAGATGAGAAAGCATTTTTTGACCCAGAGAAGTGTGAATCTGTGGAATGCTCTGCCACAGAGGGTGGTAGAGGCGGATTCGCTGACTATGTTCAAAAGAGAGTTCGATAAGACTCTTGTGGGTAACGGAGTTCAGGGTTATGGGGATAAGGCTGGAAAGGGGTACTGATGGTAATGATCAGCCATGATCTAAAATGGTGGTGCTGGCCCGATGGGCCAAATGGCCTACTCCAGCTCCTATTGTCACCAGAGTCTCTTGCAGTGATCACGTGATGACATTTTACTATCATCGGAGTTGGGTTATGGTTAGGATAGTGCGTCATGTGGGTTCCGTTATTCTGTGTTGTGTGAGGGAACCAAATTTTAAGATTGAGCAAAACAAAAATTCAGAAATTAGTTTACCCAACAATGCTGGAAAAACTCAGCAAGTCATGTAGCGTTCTTTACAGTAGCAAAGGTAATGGTATATAACCCGCGTTTTGGATATGAGCCCTTCCTAAAGGGATTAGCTAAAAGCTAATGGTGGGAGGGAGAGGCAGGGGAAAGAGCACTGCCACAGGCAAGAGGTCAAAAGAGGAATGGGAGGATAGGGGGATTTTAAAAAAAGCTGTGGTGAGGGGTAGGGGATAGCTCTCTGAATGGCGGGGGGGTGTAATCAGGAGGAGATTGGAGGGTTGGGGAGATCGAGGGAAGGAGGAGGGTTGATGAGGTCGGAGAGTGGAGGTGGCAGGTAGGGGGATTATAGGGGAGTTGGGGGGATTTTAGGGGAGTTGGGGGGAGATGAGAGGATCTGAAGGCTAAGACGGTGAGAAGAGATCTTGGTTATGCATCTTTGCCACATCAAGAACTCTGAGTGACTTGCTGAGTTTCCTCAGCATTTTTGTGTAAACTGCAATTAGCATTTGCACAAAACGCAAAGGAAGAAATTAACACATTTACAGAGTCCCTCGCGACCTCAAAGTGAACATTTTCTGTACTTATCATTTTGCTGTAGTTGTCAGTGGCAGGTGATTTGTTCTCAGTAAGATCACTGTCCTATTTGCAATCAAGTCCAGAGAGCTGGTGAAACTAGTTGAGAGGTAAACATTGGTGAGGATTTGCTGATTTAAAAAAAATTGTTAACCAATCAGTATATCATGGAAGAGCCAATTCTAGCCATTGAAAGCTATGCCCAAATTAACCTACAAGCCCGTACATTTTTTGTTGGAGGGTGGGAGGAAACCTGAGCACCCAGGGAAAACTCAGGCAGGTCATGGGGAGACAGTGCCAGTGGAAAGACTGCACCTCCAGCCGTGCACCCTTCACTCGCTAATGACACCAAAGCAGCTCGGATCGTATGCTGCTTTGTTTGGAGTGGAAACTTGAGCCCACAGCCTTGTGTCTTTGGCTAGCACATTTTCCCTGAAGCCTCAACTGCTAGGTCTGCACAATTTTATTTAATGTGCAAGAATTAAGAGCCTATAGAGTAGGTTCCTCTGACGTAAAGCAGAGGGGAAATTTGTATTCAATTCCTCCTCAATTCCACCACGCACAACTTTCTGGCGAAGTGCAATTTTGTAGATTTCTGTTCCTGAAGTTGCCAGTTGCCAGGAAGGCCCCATTCCCTTGCTGACAGGTCTGTGCACAGTCTCATGGACTGCCAGGGTTAGACAATCTGCCAATTGGAGGAACACCTCCTCGTTACTGTAGTTTGGGGACCCTCCAAGCGGAGGGTTGGAGGGATGGCGTTAACATCAACTTCTCTTGTTTCCATTAACCCCCTCTTCTCCATTTTTAAATTTAAATTAGACAGGCTATTTCAGCCCATGAATCGTGCCACTCAATTTGCACCCCATTAACCTACATCCCCCAGTACATTTTCGAACATGGGAGGAAACCAGAGCCCCTGGAGAAAATTCGCACAGACATGGGAAGAACATACAAACTCCAGTCTAGTCCCGATTGCTGGCGCAGTAAAGGTGTGGTGCGAACTGCTACGCCAACCGTGCTGCCCCTAGTTGTCTCGTTCTGTCTCTCTCGCTCTTCTCTTTCCCTCTGTCTCCATTCACAGAGCCAAAATCTTTCTTTTTCAATTTTTTGGGGGGTGGTTTATAATAAATACAGTACAATGAAGAAAGGGAACAAAACTGAAAATACAATATCATGTCGGTGTGTGTGTAAATATATATATATATCTCTCAAACAGTATAAACTTGGCTTCCCCCCCCTTCATTGCACTGGGTGAAGACAGAAAAGACATCAAAATTATATACATAAAAAACTCACCCAACCTACTAACTTTAAAACATCTGAACAGCTTATCCTGAGGATTCATACCGTGAATCAAAAAAAGAAAGGTAAGACTATATCTCACTTCATCCGAAACATTTACGTCAAATGAAATAGTTGCCATGTATCTTCAAATTTCACTGATGAATCAAATAGATCTAATTTTTTTCTGAACTTGTGAGAGAACCATTGAAACACTGTTGGAGGTCTAGGGTCTTTCCATTTGAATAGGATGGTTCCTCTAGCCAATAATGTAGAGAAGGTCACAACCCTTTGTACAGGTACCGTAAAACTCCCTCTGTCTTGTTCAATGGCCCCAAAAAGAGCAGTTATTTGATTGGGTGGAAGCTCCACCTGAAATAGTTGAAAAGATATTAAAATTTCTTTCCAATAGATTTCTAAGGACAAGACCAAAATATGTGTCAATGTAGCAATATCAGATTTGCATCTCGCCTTTTCTCTTAATATATCCAATAAACACCTTTTTGCTTTTGGTTTAGGCTCTTTCCCCTCCTGGTTTTTGCTTGTACCTTGTACCTTGTACCTTGTACCTTGTACCTTGTACCTTGTACCTTGTACCTTGTACCATGTACCTTGTACCTTGTACCTTGTACCTTGTACCTTGTACCTTGTACCTTGTAGAAGGGCTCAGGGCCAAAATGTCGGTAGCAAGGCTTTACCTTCTATGGATTCCTCGAATCCGGCTGTGTTTCTCCAGCCTTTCCTTAACTGACAGGAACAGCTGCTGTCTTGTTGCTTCAACGCTACGTGCATGGCGCTGATGGATGCAGGGCTCCCAATGAAAAGTGTCTTCTGCGGAATTACATGCATGATCGACTCTGACAGAAACATCCTCCTGGATCCAACGAGCATGATGGAAAAGGTTGGTGATGCAAAGTCCCAGGACAGTAAGACCCCCCCCCCCCCCTCAGTTTCAAGAAATTAATGTCATTTTACAGTAGAACCCCTGTTATCTGGAATTCAACCGGAAAAAAAAATTGCAATAAATAAATGGATAAAACAATGCATAAGTTTCAAGATGGCGCGCCTCGCCATTCTCCATTCACACAACGTGCAGTCTCAATCAACTGGAAAGCCTACTTATCGAGCATCTACCAATCCCCGTAGGTGCCGGATATCAGGGGTTTTACTCTAGTTAGGAATTTGCATTCATTTCACATGCTCTGTGAACCCCAAAGTTTTTTTTAAAGAGACACAAGCCCATTCCAGTCCACGAGCCAACATCACCAAAATGCACCCATGTGACCAATTAACCTACTACCCCTGTACGTCTGAAATGTGGGAGAAAATTGGACCACTCAGAAGAAAGACACATGGAGAACGAACAAATTCCTTACAGTGTTGGATTCGAACCTGTGTCACTGGTGCAGTAATAATGTTGCGCTATCCATTCTCTAGTCCATAAATTTTGTTGCAAACATGGCAGCCAATATTCTCACTGCCGTAGACCCAAAGCAATGAATGGCCAAGCTGGCTGCTTTTTCAAGGAGTGGAATAATAGAGTTGGTCATTTTATTTTATCTCTCAATTTGTGCTGCAGGATCCTAAACAAAGTTCACGCTGTTATGTTTAAATCTTGATTTCTCAGGTTACAGGTCAAGCTTGACCACGTTGACTTATAACCCAGTAAGTCCAACCACTGCTAATTTGAGGACTGGAAAACCATCCCACTACCCCCTCTAATTCTTCGTCATCTGTTTCAGGATGCGGCTGCCGTTTTGACATTCTCCATTGACGGTACTGAAAAGCTCCTCACCGTGTCCACCAAAGGGTCTTACTCCGTTGAGGAGGTGGGTTTCATAAAGCTTGTCGCCGACTCCATGGGCCAAATGGGCTGCTTCTGCTCCTATATCTTATGGTCTTGGCGTCTTTTTTTATCTCTTCCACCCTTTCCATAGCTCCTGATAGAAGGGTTATAGACCTGTGAGGGGTGGTTATTCTATTTCATCATCAACTCTAACTTCATGGATTTCCTTTGTTCATTTGACCACCAACAGCACTTTGTATGTGTTTGCTTCTCTGCATCTCTCCATGCGTCTTTCTCTCTCTGGCTGTCTCTCTGGCCCGCTTCTCCCCCCCCCCCCCCAGATGTCGGCATCTTCCCATGTTTCTCGCTTCGATCCTTGATCCTTGCAAATGCCAGCAGATTGTTTAATTTTGCGAATACCATGCTGTTTATTTCTCTGATGTTCATGAACACACTTTCAACAAGGCCATGCTGGGTAACTGTTAGCACGTGTCTGCCAAAGGCGGAGTGCTTCAAGCAGCTTTCCCTGGCATTGAGGTGACCAGAATAACATGGACTCTACCGGCCTTGCTTGTCACTGCCTTAGTTTTGCATTATAGAATTGTGACACAGGTTTATGAGAGCAAACCACGTACAGGGTGTCCATCCCTTCAGGGCAATCTGCAGGTGATTTGGTGGGTATAGAACAGATGGGCACCACTCAGTGCTGATCATTGCATAGTCCTGGTTGAAGGTCAGGCAAGATTTGAGAAGCTTAGCAGAGACCCTTTACTGAATGCCAACATCAATTATCGATATATTCTGCACTCACTAACTGGCTCATAATTACAAAATTCATTTGTATGATATGTGTGTGACATTAATTTGCACTTAAATGCTAATTATTCATGTTTGGAAAGGCTCTGATTTCTGGAGCCTCCCCCTAATGAATTGAATATAACCATATAACCATTTACGAAGCGGAAACAGGCCATGTTGGCCTTTCGAGTCCGCACCGGTTCACTGATTTTGTGCGCCCTCTTCAGGCATTGGTCCCGGTAGATCTTCATTCAATAACGATGGACGAATTCAATGCGGGTGGAATCAGTAAATTAACTATTTAAGTAAATGTAAAAAGGCAGCAAATTGAGTATCTTCCAGTCATCCAGTAGAGTTCTTCAGTCCATGTGGGAGCGTGGCTAAAGTTTGTAAAGTTAAAGGTGCCATATTAATATCAGGTGGAGCTAAACATGAAATTCTGCAGATGCTTGCAGTAAATACATAAAAATTCAGTCGGTCTTGGAGCGCCAATAGGAGGTGAAGCTATATAATTGAGTCTTTATTCTAATGCCTTCCTGTTCTTTGCTTATACCTTGAAGAAAGGTGAAGGCAGAATGACCACTTATTGGAAGTGCAAGAAAAATTGACTCAGTGTACACATGTAAACCAATAAATGTAAACCAACTGTGCAATACAGAGAGGAAAAAGATAAAGTACAAAAGTAAGAGCACTTAAATGAGTCTCTGATTGAATTTGTCGTTGAGGAGTCTGGTGGTGGAGAGGCAGCAGCTGTTCCTGAACCTGGTGATGCGAGTCTTGTGGCACCGATACCTGTTTCCTGATGGTAGCAGCGAGAACAGAGCTTGTACTGAGGGGGGGGGGGGGTGTGGATCCTTGATGATTGCTGCTGCTCTCCGATTGCAGCATTCCCTGTAGATGATCTCGATGGTGGGGAGGGTTTTGCCTGTGTTGTCCTGGGCTGCGTCCACTACCTTTTGCAGGGCTTTATGCTCAGGGGCATTGGCGTCCCCGCACCAGACAGTGGTGCATCTGGTCAGCACACTTTCCACCACAAATCTGTAGAAATTTGCCGGGGGTTTCGATGTCGTACGAACCCTCCGCCAACTCCTGAAGAAGTAGAGGAGCTTTCTTCATGATGCCATTAATGTGTTGGGTCCAGGAAAGATCCTCCGAGATAATGTCTCCCGAGATTTTGATGTTTCATGTTGATAAATTTCCCTTCCTCGGTGGCCCCTTCTCCTGTGCTAATGTTCGGAAGAGAGGCATTCTTCATGGACTTGCTAATGCACTTTCCTTCTTCCAGCTCCAGCAGTGTGTTGCGATAAGCCAGAAGGCTGCAGAGAATATCTTTCGATTCTACAGGGACTTGGTAAGCAGAAGATACTCAAAACTAAGTGAGTAATGGAGAGTGAGGGCCAGACCTTCCAGACTGAGTCCCGTCACACTGGAAGTGAGGTTACCACAGGCGTGCCCCTGGTGGAAAGAAAAGTGGTTGTGCTTTACTTGGGTGGCGGTGCTGAGCCCCTGTGGTTGACAGGGAAACCGTGGATACCTGCAGTCAGCGCCTGAGAGACGACGAGCCAGTTTCCAACTTTCCCAGCATGGTGACCTTCTGCTTCTTCAGGCACCAGCTGAATATGTCTCAGGGTTGGAAAGAAGGAACACTTTTTAAATAAAATTCTGCTGATGAATCTTTTTTGTGTGTTGCTTCCATGATTGATTGAACATTCGAACCGTGATATCACTTTGGTTACAGCCACAATAGGTAAGTATACAAATTTAAAGGAGCCCTGATCCCCTTTATCCACCTGTCACCAGTGAGGTTATTTACCAGAGCATGAGAGCAGGAGCTAGGATTATATTGCTTCATCCCTCATTCTCTTCTGCTACCTGTGTCTCATCGATAACTTTCAAGCCAGGTAAACCTATTCTTTCCTTCCCTGGCAATACTAATGCTAGTCTGTAGCCATTCCAACTTCCACTGCTGTAACTTCTTCCTAGATTTCTGCTGTGGAAAGACTCCCTTATGTCAGAGTGTTGGTCAGCTTTATTTAGAACAGACAACAGTTCTCTGCTGGGACATTGGGCAACAATTTTTTTTTTCCAAATGTTTTGCTTCCTGAAAAAAAAAATTGGGGATAATGATCGACAACTTCAAGCTGAACTCAAAGATTTGCTGTATCTCAAGGAAATTGGAGAAACATTAACTTTTATTGAATTTAGCAGGTTTAATCGCATAATGACGCTGACCTAAAAATACTTTGCCACTGATTTTCGTTTGTACTCAGCATCTGATGCCTCTCATGTCAGTGTCCAGCATTGATGGATTTCAGTCGCCCAGATACAGCTTTTCGATGGTCGCAATGTCCTGGTGAAACTTTTCGCCATGTTCGTCACTGACTGCACCAAGTGTGAACGCAGAAAATGTATTTTCTTTTTCAATCTTTTTATTATTATTATAATTTATAAACACATACAGTTCAAAGAGATATAAAAAAAATACATAGTAAGTAATGAATTAATACAGAGATATTAAACAATAATATTACAGAATAAAAATATATCATAAAAAAAAAATTTTGATCAGTTTAGGGTGTGAACTATCTCTAAAAAAAAATATAATTAATAACAATATATGAAAAAAGAGAAAAAAAACCCCCAAAAAAGAAGAAAAAACAAATCTGAATTAAAAAAAACTTTAAAAAAACCTAGATATAGCTAAACCACGCCGATGACTCCGATCTCATCTTACAGCCCAATTATCATACATAATCATAGAAAGAAAACAGAGCCAGATCAACTCACCACAAATGAAAATATTGAATAAATGGTCGCCAGGTTAACTCAAACTTAGAAGGGGATTCGTAGACAGAGTTTCTAATTTTCTCTAAATTTAAACATAGTATGTTTAATTTTTCAATTAGCTCTATTTCGGGAGCTGCTCTCCCTTTTACTCTTACTAAATTATATCAACAAATTGATAATCCAATGGCTAAACATACACTACGTATATGGTTTCAATTCCGGAGATTTTTTGGCCTAAGTCATTTTATCTTGGAAACTCCTATTGTACTAAATTTCCTTTTTCATCCCTCTCTAATTGATCAAGCTTATTTACTCTGGAAAGTTAAAGGTATAACATGCTTTTCGGATTTATTCTTGGATAACTCTTTCATGTCGTTTGAACAATTATCCATGAAATATGATTTACCTCGATCTCATTTCTTTCGATATTTGCAGATTAGGAGTTTCTTAGTTTCGACTTTACCCTCTTTTCCCAATCGGGAGACTACGACTGTTTTAGAGGATATACTATATTCAAAATTCCCTCCGAAAGGTGTGATATCTAAATTATATAATATAATTACAAAAATAAATTCTGGGACTTTTGAAAAGTTTAAAAATGATTGGGAAAGAGAACTCAACCTTCATATTTCTAATGAAAATTGGAATAAAATTCTGCGACTGGTAAACTCTTCTTCTCTATGTGCAAAACATTCACTAATACAGTTTAAAGTTGTTCATAGAGCTCATATGTCTAAAGATAAACTCCATCGCTTTTATTCTCATATCGATCCTATATGTGATAAATGTCAATTGGAAATAGCTTCCCTTACACATATGTTTTGGTCCTGTCCCTCTTTACAGAATTATTGGAAGGAAATTTTTTCCATTATATCTACTGTTTTGAATATTGATTTACAACCACATCCCATTACTGCAATTTTTGGATTACCTATGATAGATTTGACTTATTTATCTCTTCCTGCGGATCGTATGATTGCTTTTCTTACACTAATGGCTAGAAGATCTATACTATTAAATTGGAAAGAGGTAAATCCTCCCACTGTTTTCCAATGGTTTACCCAAACCAGAAAATGTATTTTCAATGACATGTTGCACTTCATCGTTTTGTAGGCTTGAAGCATGTAGTTTGTTGCTCTGTAGTTGCCATGACAGGAAATAAAAAGGTTATATCTAAAGAGTGGTACATGATAGGAAAGTTTGAGGAGATGTTCTTGATCAGCAGCCCAAAATCCAGAAAATACACCCAAAAGTGTTCAGGAAGAAAAATCTACGTTGTCCAGTGTTATTGACTGATAGCCAGTGAGGTCCTTTGTGCTTGTAGAATGTCCACTACACGTGGCCATTCCCCAACATGTAGATGGTGAGAACCACTGCGCCTCCGATGTATGTACAGATCCCAAGGGCAATGGAACAGACGGACATACATAAAGCACGCTTGGAGGCAGATCTAGCTTCAAGATAATCCCCCTTGTCCGTGGCCTTGCTGATCTGGGTGGGCACCAGAGGAGAAAGTCACATGGAAACATGGCAAAAGTTAATCGTACAAACAATATCTCAGGGTATTTCAAACTGATAATCCAACGTCTACTTTCTCCACAACAAAGATGTGGCTGCACTGGAGGGCGTGCAGAAGAGATTCACCAGGATGTTTCCTGGTGTGGACTGTTGAGGTCGGGACGAGAGATTGGATACACTGGTGGGTTTTTTTTTCTCTTGAGTGGGGGAACCAGATAGAGGTATACAAAATCTTGAAGGGATAGGCAGGGTGGAAATTGAATTTTTCCGCATAGCAGAGGAGTCTAAAACTAGCGGGTCAGGGGGATTGGAAGGCATCTGGAGGGCACCTCCTGAGGTGCTGGTGGAGGCAGGCATGCACACCAGTTAAGTATCTAGATGAACACTTGAATTGTGAAGGGATATTTGGACCAAGTATTGGAATTAGTCATGGATTTGGGCCTGTTCTTGTGCTGTATAATTCCATGCCCAATAGTTACAGCTGTTATAACTTTCCAAGGCTCGGCTGTGTCAGCAGACCTTGGGAATACGGGGAGGTGGACAGGGTTAGATGGAAAACTTCCACACAGCTGAAATGCAGCTGCAAGGGAGAATAGGAAAGATTTCAGGCAGCAGAAGATGAAGTTCCCTGAGGATTCAGTGCCAGAAGACATTTCCGTGCCTTAACACCACTGATCCATCCACACTGCCTGCAGATTGTCTGTTACCCTCCAACTGTTTCAATAAAACCTTAATCGATGTTGCAGCATGAAGCACTTTTTTTTAAATTTAGCAGTCACAGGCCCATGACCCCATGCCATCCAATTGATCTACAACCCTTGTACATTTTGAAGGGTGGGAGGAAACCGGATCACTCAGAGGAAGCCCACACAGACACGGGGAGAGCGTGCAAACTCCTTACAGGTCGTGCCAGATTTGAACGCCGGTACCAGGTGCTGTAACAGCGTTGTGCTAACCTGCACTGCCCTTACAGTGTGCCATTCACCCCTTGAGCTAGTTTGTCATTCAATTAAAATCGTTTATCTGTACTTTTAACCTGCCTTTGCTCCATATTTCTCTAATGCTGTTAAACATTGATCTTTTGGGAGGGTGATGAAATATTCTACATTTAATTGGATTAATGCATCGTAGGATAGCGTCCTGCTTGATTGGCAGCCCATCCACCACTTTAGACATTCACCACTATGTACAGGGTGTACCATCTACAAAACTGACCCGTTATGCCCCCAGGCTACTCCCACCCTGCCTCCTGAGCTCGCTACCTCTACCGTCAAGAGGACAAGGGATTGGTGCTCCCAAGCGGATGGGAACACCACTTCTCAAAAGTGTACACCACCTCAACTTGGAATTCTCTCACTTCATCAATGATCACTGGGTACAAATCCTGGAACTCCCCATTGACCCTGAGAGAACACTTCCTTGAGAAGTATGGCGGTGGTGCACGCTTACCATAAACTTCTTTGGGGGTAATTAGCAATGGGTTTTGAATGAGATCGATACCCTTTTTACACCACATTCCCACTTAATTGATGTGTGAATGACCTGTCTTTAAAGCTAGCTCGGGCTGTTCACACAGAACCGGGTCAGCACCTTTTAGACGGGAGCCGATGCGAAACACATTGGCTCTGATACTACCTACCTTGGCAGGTAATACATGGAATGAAAATGACCCCCCCCCCATCCCGCGTTTGTTGCATTTACACAGATAAGTGAAGTGGTTAAAAGGCAGTAAATCACTGTCTTAATGGTTGTGTAAAAGGGGTATGTTGAACGCCCAAAGATTCTATAGGAATGATGGCCAAATTTTAATTAAATCTGATCTGAGTCGTGAATGCTTGTTCGAACAATATTCGTTCGTTCCATCTGGATTTATCCCTCCAGCAGAGGTGGTATTTCTGAATTGTTATAACGATTTTAAGCACCTTGTTCCTTAACCTCCAAAACTCAAGTTCTGGTCACTTGGCCTTATGGTTATAATATTACATCTTCACAAACTCCCCGCTTCCGGGCAGCTTACCACGAGGGGTTGCGGATTCCAAGTGGAGACAGAAATCCTTTTGTTGTTTAACAGCTGATACAGGGATTCTGCTGATGCTTCTGTACTGCTTAGTTATCCTAAACTAGGGGTCTGCAAAGTAATCAATATCGATCCCTGGGAGTCGATAGGACTATCCAAGGAGTTGAAAAATGCCAGGGGGTTGAAAGGGAGTCGATAAACACCTGGGGGGGGGGGGGAGGTCGATTGAACTTTTAGGGTCCTTCGACCCTGAGGTCCCCACTTCTGCCCGGGAGCCCAGAGGTCCGCAATCCTGCCCAGGTCCGAGGTCCCCGCTCCTTCCCCGGAGCCTGAGGCGGCTTCTTCGATGTGGACGGCACCGCACCCGATGTTGAGAATGGATCCAGGACCCAGGTCTGTTTGGCACCTTCCCGGCCAGAAGCAAAGGGTTTTTACTGTTTTGCTTGATTTACAGATTTGTTACTTGCCGATTGGGGGTGTTGTAACATAGTTCGGGTTGTTGCTGGGAGACCCCGACACCATGTGTATGGTGCGCAGTTTCCTTCACCGATGTGTACGAAAACTGCGCACCAACTTTATTATTTATTTATTAGTACATTTGCGTGGGTCTATGAGCGATCAAGGATTCCTTGAAGGGGTTGATGGGTCTAAAAAGTTTGTAGAAACTTGCCCGAAGCACATTATTCCAAATTTTTTTAAAATCCCAAATCAGAAGCACTTCTGGCCCCATGCATTTCGGATAAGAGGTACTCAACCTGTAATACATTTTTATGTATTATTACATGACAATGAAGGGAACTTTTGGAAATGCATTGCCTCACCTTGTGCGACAAGTAAAACGCAGCAATTCCCAATGGCCAGAAGCAACAGAGCATGGAGAAGATAGCAAGACCTAGGTGATCCTGTGGGATGTTGAGGGGGAGAAAGCTGTCACTCTCAGTGTCACTCTCGGTGTCATTGCAAGGACTGGTCTGTGAAAACAGCAACATCAATGAACTAAAGCTTCCCATTATTCAACTGTTATACCCAATGGCTCAATCCATCAAATTGATGGCGTCTATACCAAAACCTGTCCCATTTTCTGCTTTTACCAAGTTTTAAATTTAAATTTAAAATATAGACATACAGCACAGTAGCCCGCGCCGCACGATTACACTGGCCTACTACCCCGGCACGCTTTGAACGGTGGGAGGAAACCGGAGCATCCGGGGAAAACCCACACAGACACGGGCAGAATCTACAAACTCCTTTCAGAGAGCACCAGGTTGAAATTCCGGTTGCTGGCGCCGTAACTCAGTGTGCGTGCCACCCTAAATGATAACCATAATACATGAGAGAGGCCTTCGTGCAGAGCAACCTTCCACCTTCGCTATCAGGAAGGAGGTTCAGGACCCATTATCACCAGATTCAGGAATACTTGCCTCCAGGAATACTGTGCTATCAGATTCCTGAGTTATTCAAGGACTCGTATTTTGCTCATTATTTATTACTGTATATTTATATTTCTGCATTTATTACTGTATATTTATACTTCTGCATTTGCAGTTTGTTTACAGTTCATTCTTCAAGTACAGTTAATCACCATTAATTAGAAATTCTGCCTGGCCTGCAGAAAAAGCATGGAACACGAAGGTCTGCAGATTGTTGGGAAAACATATAAATTCTGGAGGGACGCAGCAGGAATCGCAGCATCCTTAAGGGGTCGATATTATTGTCCCGATGTTTCAGGCCTGAGCTCTTGTTCGAGGTACAGAAAATGCTGGAAATATTTAGGTCAGTCAACGACTGTGGGAAGAAAAGTTGAGGAAGAGATAATGATAGAGGTCAGATCTTACATCAACATTGGGAAAATGCGAATCAGCCATCAATCTCTACTCGCCGTCATGCATTTAATGCGAGGATAGTTGAAAGGAAATGTGTCGGGAAAGTTTTCTTTTAACACAGAGAAGTTGGTGCCTGGAACGGTCTGCCAGGATTAGTGACAGAAAAAAGCAAATACAGTCATCCCGTTTAAGAGCCTTCCAGATCAGTGGTCCTCAACCTTTTTTCCCCCCATCCGCACTCTGTGGTTAGTAAGTGGGGGGAAAAATGGTTGAGGACCAATGTTCTAGATAGGCTCATGAAAGTTCTGGGAAGAGAGGGATACAATTAGCAGAGTTTTAGTTTAATTTGGGCATCGTGTTCAGCCCAGAGATGTGGGCCGAAGAGCCTGTTCCTGTGGAATGTTCTAAATCCAGATGTGATTTGAGAGAGGGCAGGGTGGAGGAGACACAGTGAATGTCCGTGAACATGGAGGTGACAGAAATGCTGCTGGTGTTGTTCAAGAGGGGCACTTTTAATGATGGCTGCTGCCTGAGGAAGGTGTAAATTGATTTTTTTTTAAATTAGACATCGCACGATAACATGCCCTTTTGGACCATGAGCCTGTACCGCACAATACCCCAATTAACCTACAGCCCCAGTACATTTTGAAGGGTGGGAGGAAACCTGAGTGCCTGGAGGAGCCCGCGTGGGATTCGAACCCCGGTCATTGGAGCTGTAATAGTGTTGCATTAACCGCTACGCCAACCATTCCGCCGGAAAAGTCACACAGCGTGAACACAGGCCCTTTAGCCTAACTTGCCTATGCCGACCAAAATGTTCCACCCACACTCGTCCCACCTGCTTGCATTTGGCCCATATCCCTCTAAACAGTGGGGGGGGGGGGGGGGGGCGGCACGGATAGCATAGCAGTTAGTGCGACGCTGTTACAGCTCCAGCAACCCGGGTTTGAATCCGGCCACTGTCTGAAAGGAGTTTGGATGTTCTCCCCATGACTGTATGGGTTTCCTCCAGGTGCTCTGGTTTCCTCCTGTCGTTTAACAATGTACCGGGAATCGTTGACCAATTGGGATAGTTAGGTGGCACGGGCTCGTGGGCTGGAAAGGCTTATTACTGTTGCCGTACATCTAAATTTAAACCCCTCCTATCCATATGTTTCTTAAACGTTGCAGTGAAACGATGAGGGCAGGAAAGGGAAGAGGCAATACTGGTACCACAGAACACAGCATCTGCTGGAAACCTGGGAAAAAGAGAGAAGGTTGAAAATACTCAGAGGGGCAGGAAGTATCTGTGAAGAGAGATGCGGGCGTTATTGCAATGTTCCTGCATTTATTGCCCATCCCAAGTGGAGCCACTGCATACCATTCGGTGAAACGACCTCTTGAGTGCAGATGGATTGAGGGCGATTCTGTATTAGAACGAGGCAGGTGAAGGAACAGTGAAGCATTTCCTCCTCAGAATGAAAGGGAGCTTATTAATTGTTGCATTCGAAAGCTCCTCTTGCCTTTCAGATGCAAAAATAGTTTGATTGCTTTACGGGCAGCACGGTTAGCACAACGCTGTTACCGCGCCAGTGATTGGGATCGGGAGTCAAATCGTATGACACGATCTCCCCATGGGTTCCCCTCCCGCCCCCCGGCTGCTCTGGTTTCCTCCCACCCCTCAAACCGTATCGGGGGTTGTATGTCAACTGAGTGTAATTGGCCGGCACTGGCTCGTGGGCCGAAAGGGCCTGTTACTGTGCTGTATGTCCACATTTAAATTTAAAATTAAAATTTGAACTTAAAATTTAAAAAGTGTGTTGAGAGAGGTGGTGGGAAAAATCTCTGAAGGGGGACTAAAGCCAACCTTTAAAGTTAAAAACATCAACCCCTTTATATCTCAAGCAATTTTCCTCTTCTTTCAGTTCTCATATTACTTGTAACTCTCCCTTTCTACCCTGTCCTCTCTGCATCTTTTTTCTTTCACCCCACCACCCTATTTTTCACTCTCCCTCCCCAAGACCACAAGATGAAAGAGCAGAAATAGGCGAATCATCTAGTCTGCCCCTCCATTTAATCATGAGCCCACTCAGGCCTTCTTCCCATAACCTTTGATGCCCTGGCTAATCAAGAACCTGTCAATCTCTGCCTTCAATACACCTAATGACTTGGCACCCACAGCCGCCTGTGACAACAAATTCCACAGATTTACTATGGCTGAAGAAATTCTTCCACTTCTTCACTCCTGAAGTTGTGCCCTCTTCTCTCAATCTCTTCTCCACACTCTTGATAAAGGTCTTAAAGGATTTTATTGTATATTCAGAATGTTCTAATTTACCTGAATCCCAAGGGAACCAATTAAAGCAACGCTCAATTGTTTCGAACCTGCAACTGGTTACTTGTTACCCACAAGTGAATGTTCTGGGAAAATGAACAAAGAGCGATAAATCACGAAGGACAAATCAATGATTTTCTCTGAGTAGGTCACAAATGTCCAAAGAATCAAATAGTGATTTACTTTGAATTGTAGACAAAAGAAAGGTGAGAATTCCATCATTCACAATTTGACTGTTTGTCTGTCAGCCCCTTGGGGCTGAAACATAGTGGATTGGTAAACCTCAGCACATAATCCCTGTCATGATGTCAGCTCAGCCACTCCAACATTTGATAGAAGCCAATTATTGGAATTCTTTTACAGGCTACATTTTCCCATCGATTTTGACCTTGCACTACTTCAACAAGACTCGCACCACCGGGTTCAGGAACAGCTGCTACCCTTCCACCATCAAGACTCCTCAACGACAAACTCAACCAGAGATTCATTAAAGGGCTCATACTTAGCACATTATTTATCGCTGAATGCGTTTTCTTCTGTCTGTCATGGCTTGGTCTCGCGAATGAAGACATAGGAAGGGGGCTGCCCATGTCTCCTGGTGGCTGACGAGACCAGTGCGGGACAGGCGTGCCCGGCTGCAAGGGACATTCGGTTCTGGGTTTGGTGCTTCCGCATCACGGTTCATTAAATCTATTTAAGAGGGCATTAGATGTATTTCTTCAGTATAAGGGTATTAAAGGTTACGGAGAGAAGGCGGGGATGGGGTACTGAACTTTAAGATCAGCCATGATCTCGTTGAATGGCGGAAAAGGATCGAATGACCTACTCCTGCTCCTATCTTCTATGTTTCTATGTTTCTTCCTCCATCCGGGCAGGTTGGGATTGTTAGCCTCGTCAGGCCATCCCTCTAGGAGAAGGACACTCCAACGTAACACCTATGACCCAAGGACCTGGCTATCACTGTACCAGTGTGCTAGGCTGGGGCAGATAAACCCCAGATGTAAAGGATGGGGCCAGTACTGTGCACACTGCACTCCATCTAAAACAAAATCCTATGTGCGGGCTCCACGTTTTCTTCTGTTTTGCAGTTTATTTACTTTCTTTTACATTTCTCTTTTTGTATATGTAACCTTTGTTGAGTACAGTTTAAACTAATAATCAGGAGAAATTCTGCCTGGCCCACAGGGAAAAGAATCTCAGGATGTATGTGACGTCATGTATGTACTCGGGCAACAAATCTGAAATCTGATCTTTGTTCCTACTCTGAATTGCAACAGCACGGTGTGGTTGCAGCCTAGATGGCGATGTGGAGAGATTTTTTTTAATTAAAGTCTCATTCCCAGGCCTGAGGTTCTCAAATTTGTTTTTGGAGATTCACTTTAATTAAATGGCTCACCACTGTGAGCCACTAATAATTTGCTGACCATTAATCCAATTCTTTGGATGAACCCTGAAAGGCAAAGTCAAACAAAAATGAAATTAGACATCTACTTCTCCGAAAGGCGTCGCTAGAATAAATGGGGGGGAGAGGTATTGGATGGAGGTAGACCCTGTACTTTCCTGCAGACCAGTGTTCGTCAGGACCTTTCCCTCTCCTACCACAATCCTTCTTTCCAACCACAATCTTCCAGGGCCTCTTCCACTCTCTCTGCCTCTGCACTGCTCCCTAGGCCTCTCCTCTCTCCTTTTCTCCCCCCTCCCCATGTTCTCCATACTTTCAAAAGGTTTGCTTCCTGAAAACAAATTGGGGATTATGACAGACTTCAAGCCGAACACAACGTTAATTTCAGATCGCCTGTAGCACGTGGGAAGTTGGAGAAACATTAAATTAACTTTGTTTGAATATACCATGTTTAATCGCATAATGACGCTGCACATTGCGTTAGTTCAACTGACCTAAAAATGTTTTGCCACTAATTTTTGTTTGTACTCTACATCTGATGCCTCTCAGGTCAGTGTCCAACAATAGTCGGCCAGCAGTGATGGATTCCAGCTGCCCTGATACCGCTTTTCCATGGTCGCGATATCCTGGTGAAACCTTTCACCATGTTCATTAATGACATGTTGCCCTTCATGGTTTTGTCTGCTTGAAATAGACTTAAAATATGACAGGAAATCACAAAAATAGGTTGTATCTAAAAAATGGATTTTCGTGATCAACAGCCCAAAATCCATAAAATACACCTAAAGCAAAATCTTTGTTGTCCAGTGTAATCATCAACATTACTTGGACCCTACCCTACTACCCATTCAATTCCCCATTTCCAAGGCTGTGACCCCCCCCCCCCCACAAGAAATCCATGGAAATTGAAATAGAAACTCCTACCACCAAGTCGGACAAGGGTAGCAGGTGCGTGGGAAAACCCCAGAAGTTGTACACATCCTGGCTTGGAAATATCTCCCCATTTCTTCATTTGCTGGGGTCTAAAGACCCGGAGCCCTCTCCAACTGCACCATGGAAGCACCAGCATCAGAAAGATGGGCTGAATAGTCTATTTCTGCTCCAATGTTTGTAGTGGATCAAAGCAGCTCACTGCCACCTTCTTAAAGGCAGTCAGGGGTGAACAACAAACACTGTCTTTGCCGGTGATGTCCACGTACCAAAAAAAACTAATGCAATTTTTAGAAATAAATCAGAAGGTTATACAATGGCCATTCATTTTAATTTCTGTGACATAATGAATTTACCTTCATCTCCAGAAACTGGATGTCCGCCACATCGATCGAGATGGTCGGAACATTGTCCAGATTTACCTCAAGGTCCTCACGCTGGGGACACTTTCCGTTCTGCTCTCCCGCACTCTTGCAGCCCATGACAGTGTTCACGGCGCAGCCTCTCAGGCTCCCGGGTTCCATTTGGAGGGCAAGGCTTGGCCCACCCAGAGACTCCACAGCATCCCGGGGAGAGCAGGTTTCCAGGAGCTCCTGAGCCAGCCGGGAGTTCGCTCTGGGTGGGGGCTTGTCCCGAGTCAGGAGGCTCCAGGCCACTTCCCTGGTTCCGTCTGGGCCAGGTGTAGGGTTCCACTGAAATATGCTGAGCAGGGGATGACTGTCGTGTGCATGTTCACTCAGCAAAGGTCTCTGTAGATCGTGCACATCCTCCATTGCTGTGCTCCTCTCTCCCACCATCAACGGGTTCCCTGCAACATGTCTATCAAACAGAAGGATGTTTTATATCTGTCCACCTCAGGTTTTCACAATTTGGTAAAAGAGTCACATTTCCATAACCCACTGCATGTTACAAATGATAAATCTACATTTGGGAGCACCTTCAGCATATAGTCTTTTTATATGCATGTGTGTGTTAGAACTTGCACGTGTATTACTTGGCATGTATGTGTGTCTGTGTTCTGCGGTCCCCAATATTGTTTGTGTGTGTGTGAGTGCGCGCGCATGCATTCTGTTGTCCACTATTTTGTGTGTGTCATTGTAATGTGTATCTACTATTATATGGATGTCTGTGTATCTGTGTTTATGTATCCACTACTCTGTGTGTGTGTGTGTGTGTGTGTGTGTGTGTCCTCATACTGTGTGCCCAATATCATGTATACTGTGTGTCTTCTCCGTGGATGGTCACCTTGCCATGGTGGAGAAGCTTGTGTGGTCCTGAGATCCTGAGAGTGATGGCATCTGGAGCTATGCTCCTGGTCGGGCCACCCATGGCGGTAAGGTCGGGGATGAGGTCCCTGACAAAGAACAATCCAGCCAAGACCTTAACAATGGAACAGGCGGACAAAGTGACTCTGAACTCAATGGCTGTAAAGGCTGCAACAAATATTGTGGTTTCCACGCCAATGGAACTAGAAGGTTGATTTGCGAAGTATCATGGGCTTCTTGGAGTACACATTAAAACATATACATGCACAGGCGTCTTCACTCTGTAGGTCAACAGAATGAAGGCCGTCCTCAACGTCAGTGGATACCCATGATGTGCCTTCTATTTAAGTGTGTAGTGTGTCCTCTACTGTATATAGTGTGTGTCCAATATCGAGTGTGTGTGTGCATTGTGTATCCTCTATTGTCTGTACTGTGTATCCAATATCATGTGTGCATGCGCACGCTATGTGTCCACTATTGTGTGGCGGCAGGGGTGTGTGTGTGTGTGTGCATGTTGGTTATTTATTTCTAATGCCATCCCTATCTGCAGACAACTGTCTCAAACGGGGCCCACGGAGTGCCCTCAACAAGCCCTATTGGCATCTGCCCATTGATGTGGTAAAGGAGAAGATGTTGATAGACTCTGAATTCTAGTTGTGCCGATTACATCAAAATCCAAAGCGTGGAAATCAAGCACCCCTTGGAACTGTGGCTGCCTCCTGAACCGAAGAAAGGTCACAGATCCGGTATACCCAACTGCGAGAGGGCGCTTCACCCAAAAGGCAGCTCCACACTGGGATATTTCTGGAGATTGCTGTTCAATATCCAGAATGGGTCTTGAACCCACAATCTTCTGGCTCAGTGTGATCTTCACCAGCTTCCCCTTAATCTTTTGGTTGATTCTGTCTGGTTGCATCACTGTCTGGTATGGAGGTGCCAATGCACAGGACAGGAAAAGGCCCCAGAGGGTTGTTAACGCAGACATCAGTCTTCACTTCATCGAGGGCATCTTAAAGAGGCAGTGTCTTAAGAAATCTCCTCTTGAACCCACACCACCCATGCCCTCTTCTCATTGAAGACAAGAGCAGCACAAGGACAGCTTCTTCCCGTCTGCCATCAGATTTCCGTATGGACAATGAACCACAAACACTGCCTCAGTTTCTTTAATTTTTGCACTAATTTATTTGTTATTAAATGTAATTTTATAGCAATATGTGCACGTGTGACGCTGCTACAAAACAAATTTCTTGACATGTACAGGACAATAAATCCTGATACTGATCTCCTACAATCCAGAGAGTACTGGATTCTACCTTGTTGCCCATGCCAGTATATGCTGTGGGTGTCATCAGGGCAGTAAATCACCAATGAGATGCTTTAAGAACCATTGTTGCATGGTATGGGCCTGCTGGAGGTGATGCAGGCAGGTACTGTTGCAACATTTAAGAACATTTAGACAGATAGGATGGGTTTGGAGAGGTATGGGACAAATGCAGGCAGCTAAGACCAGTGCGGAGAGAGGTGGGAGGATTCAGATTTCAAATTTATTGTCAGAGTACATACATGACATCACATACAACCTTGAGATTATTTTTCCTGCGAGGGAGGCAGAATTCTCACTTATTGGCAGTGTAAAAAAGAACAACCGACACAGCACGGTTGGCATACTGGATAGCGAAACACCTTTACAGCGTCAGTGATCGGGCCCGGACTTGGGTTCAAATCCCATGTTGTCTGTAAGGAGTTTGTACGTTCTCCCCATGTCTGCATGGGTTTTCTCTGAGGGCTCCGGTTTCCTCCCACCCTTCAAAAACATATTAGGGTGTAGGTTAATTGGGTGTAAATTGGGCGGTATAGACTCATAGGGCTGAATTGGCTTGTTAAAATGTTGTATGTCTAATTTTTTTTGTAAACAATGAAATGTAAACAAACTGCAATAAAGAGAGAAAAAAAATCAAAGTGCAAAAGTAAGAGTCCTTAAATTAGGCCCTGATTGAGCTGAGGAGTCTGAAGGTGGAGGGGCAGCAGCTGTTCCTGAACCTGGTGGGTGCGAGTCTTGTGGCCCCTACACCTCTTTCCTGATGGCAGCAGCGAGAACAGAGCGTGTGCTGGGTGGTGTGGATCCTTGATGATTGCTGCAGCTCTCCGACGGCAGCGTTCCCTGTAGATGTTCTCGACGGTGGGGAGGGTTTTGCATGTGATGTCCTGGGCTGTGTCCACTACTTTTTGCAGGGCTTTACACTCAGGGGTATTGGTGTCCCCGTGCAGCCGGTCACCACACAATCCATCACGAGCTATGAAGATTCTGCAAGACTGTCACCACCATCATTAACTCTCCTTGGTGTGACATTATCTACTTGCCTTTAACACATGCACAAAACCCACTCTCAGTGGCAGATTAACCATTAGGCTGAGTAGGCTTTAGCCTAGGGGCCCAGAAGGGAGGGGGCCCATCTGGTACACCAATGTAACCGCTTGTCAATCTGGGCTCGCGGAAGTTCTGCGTTCACCTGTCAATCAGCACCAGGGTCTATCAATTCGGGCTCCTCCAGTCCCAAAGCCACCTGTCGATCAATGCGCGGGCGAGTCTGAGGTCCGCCTCCTGCAGCGTCGCTCACAGGAGGTTTACTTTTTAAAAAAGACTCTCCCTTCTCCTGTGTTATTTTATATCGAGGCTGTTTATTCAGAACTGATTTTATTTATCCTTTTATAACTAACAGACTTTTCAAATTATTCGGGGTGAACAGACGACTTCTGTAAGGTAAAGTTTTGTTTGATTTGAATGAAGTTTTTCCTCCCCTGCTCCAACTAAACACCAACTGATGTCTTCCCAGCACAGAGAAATATGTGAGGAGATCACGTCCAAAGGCTAAAAAATGGAACAATTTCATTTTATTCTATTCAATGAAGGTGGGAGCCGTGGGGCAGGGGGGAAAGGTCGGGGGGGGGCCTTACTAAAACTCAGCCTAGGGCCCAGGAGGTTGTTAATCCGCCACTGCCCACTCCTAATGGTACTATACAACTCCCTCAGTCCAAATCACCCAGTGACTCATTCAGTCAGGACGCAACGGAGGAGAGAAAATGGTTATCGAGGCCACGCTGTTGTCAATAATGAGATCTCTCCATGGGCGACATGGATCAGTTCACAGCAGATCAGAACCGGGCAAGTAGCTCGCATGCCAATGTGCAGAATTAGGCCATTTGCCCTCCTCAAATCTGCTCCATTTTTCGAATCACCGGGACCATTGCCTGAAGAGGGCGCACAAAATCAGTGAACCGGTGCGGACTCGAAAGGCCAACATGGCCTGGTTCTGCTCCGTAAATGGTTATATGGTTACACAGGATGTCAGACAGGCTGACGCACACACGTACTAATGGACACCCAGAGAACACAGCACACATAGACGTACTGCAGCACGAACATGAACACACGCACAATTATGCACACTGTCACACGTGCAATCGTAATGGACACAGAGGACACACGCACACAAATGGACACTGAACACAGGCAGACATGCACTTACACACACATTGGCAAATGGGCACTCAAACACTGAAAGACAATCATGAATCGAACAGGACACATTCTTGCTTTCAATTTCAATAAGATTCCCCCTGCATTGAATTCGCCATTGTTATTGAATGAAGATCTACCGGGACCAATCCCTGAAGAGGGCGCACAAAATCAGTGAACCGGTGCGGACTCGGAAGGCCAACATGGCCTGTTTTTGCTCCGTAAATGGTTATATGGTTATATGGTCATGGTTATTAGCTGGTCCAAACCCCGGAGCTCCCCCAGCCACAACACTGTGGGAGAACCTTCACGACAACAACTGCCCCAGAACAAGAGGCGCCTCACTAATATCTTCTGAAGGGCGATTAAGATTCCCTTAAGATTAAGAATTGCAACTCACACCCATCTCTTTCAAATTTAAATTTAAAAAACAAGCATTGTTAGCGAGGTGAATACATAAACACATACACACACACATACCCACAGACATGCATAGGTACACACACACATGCCCATACACACTTACATACAGACACAAACACACCCACAGCCATACGTAACCTCATACACACACAACAAACACACCCCACAGCCATACATAACCTCACACATACTCATACACACGCAACAAACACACATACATACAGACACAGCATACATATCCACACCCTCATACGCACACACAACAAACACACCCCACAGCCCCCCCCTCCTCTCACGCACACACAAAACCAATGCATCTCAAATCCCAAGTTACTCTCCTCCCCCACCCCAACCTTCAGTCTGCCACAGAAGACTTTTCACAGAGAGAAAAGGACGGGGAAGGAGCCAGAGAGCAAATGGGGAGGGGTGGGAGAGGGGGGGGGGGGGGCGGTGGGAGGGAATGGGAAGGAATTGAGGGCTGAGAGGAGATCACAGGATGAAGGGAGAATGAAAACAAGGAGAGAATAAAGACACATAGCAAGAGGGGCAGATGAAAGGAGAGAGATTGGAAATAGAACCATGAGAATAAAGTGGGGGGGGTAAAGAAATGTATTGAATGAGAGCTGGAAATAGAATAAAAATACAGTGATTGATGACACCAGGTATTGTAAAGCATGAAAACAATAAACTGAATGGGGTGACATTAATTTGTGAAATGCTGCGTTCTGTCTCAGTGACCCCTGATGGGCTCATCCAGCTCCTATATTAAATTTGGATGGTGTATGATCTTTCTATGGATTGGTATTCAATTGCTTTAAGAGACTTTCAACAAACTTTCGGCTATTGAATAATGCTGGAGGGGTGGAGAGGAGGTTTGGGGATGAGGGTGTGGGGGGCATGTCTGAGGAGGGTAAGGGTAAGGGAGAGGGAGTCTGGCTCAGGTTGGATGGATGTGTGTAGGGATGAGTGGGATAAAGGTTCGGGGAAGCTTGGGGGGGTGTTGGATGTGACAGGGGGCTGCTGTCGGGGAGGGTGAAGGGGTGAGCTTGTTGGGAGAGGAATGGGGAAGGTCAGGGGATGGAGGGTGGGGAGATAGGGTAATTTGGGGCGAGGTGCGGGGGGTCGGCGAGGGGTTGACTGGAGGGAGAATGTGGGGGAGAGGAGTGGCGAGAGGTGGAAGGGTGGAGGGTGATGGAGGGTTGAGGGCGATAGAAGGTTGAAGGAGATGGAGGGTTGAGGGGTTGAAGGTGGTGGACGGGGGGAGAATTGTGGAAAGGTTGATGGGAGATGAGGGTGAGGTGGGGAGGTGAGGATGGAGGGGAGATGAGGGGGGTGGGGGTGAGGGAGGAGGGGGTGGGGGTGAGGGAGGAGGGGTGAGGTGAGGATGGAGGGGAGATGAGGGGGTGGGGGTGAGGGAGGAGGGTGAGGTGAGGATGGAGGGGAGATGAGGGGGTGGGGGTGAGGGAGGAGGGTGAGGGAGGAGGGTGAGGTGGGGATGGAGGGGAGATGAGGGGGTGGGGGTGAGGGGAGGAGGGGTGAGGGGAGGATGGAGGGGAGATGAGGGGGTGGGGGTGAGGGAGGAGGGTGAGGGGAGGATGGAGGGGAGATGAGGGGGGTGGGGGTGATGGGTGAGGAGGTGGGGAGGGAGGGAGGGAGATGAGGGGGTGGGGGTGGGAGTGGGGTGAGGGGGGGAGGGTGGGATGGTGGATGAGGGGGTGGGGGTGAGGGAGGAGGTTGAGGGAGGATGGAGGGGAGATGAGGGGGTGGGGGTGAGGAGGAGGGGTGAGGGGAGGATGGAGGGGAGATGAGGGGGTGGGGGTGAGGTGAGGAGGGTGAGGTGGGATGGAGGGGAGATGAGGGGGGTGGGGGTGAGGGAGGAGGGTGAGGTGGGGATGGAGGGAGATGAGGTGGGTGGGGTGTGAGGGAGGAGGGTGAGGGGAGGATGGAGGGGAGATGTGGGGGTGGGGGGTTGAGGGAGGAGGGTGAGGTGGGGATGGAGGGAGTTGAGGGGGTGGGGTGTGAGGGAGGAGGGTGAGGGGAGGATGGAGGGGAGATGAGGGGTGGTGGGGGGTGAGGGTGAGGGGTGGGGAGGGAGGGAGGGGAGATGAGGGGGTGGGGGTGAGGGAGGAGGGTGAGGGGGGGATGGAGGGGTGATGAGGGGGTGGGGGTGAGGGAGGAGGGTTGAGGGGGGGGATGGTGGGAGATGAGGGGGTGTGGGGGTGAGGAGGGGTGAGGGGGGGGTTGGAGGGAAGATGAGGGTGGGTGGGGGTGAGGGAGGGAGGTGAGGGGGGTTGGAGGGGAGATGAGGTGGTGGGGGTGGGGAGGAGGGTGAGGGGGGATGGAGGGGAGATGAGGGGTGGGGGTGAGGGAGGAGGGTGAGGGGGAGGATGGAGGGGAGATGAGGGGGTGGGGGTGAGGGAGGAGGGTGTGGGGGGGATGGTGGGGAGATGAGGGGGTGGGGGTGAGGGAGGAGGGTGAGGGGGGGTGGAGGTGTGATGAGGGGGTGGGGTGTGGGTGTGGGAGGGTTGGGGGGGATGGAGGGGAGATGAGGGGGTGGGGGTGAGGGGAGGGGGGTGTGGGGGGATGGAGGGGAGATGTGGGGGTGGGGTGGTGGGGGTGGGTGAGGGGGGGTTGGAGGGGATGTGGGGGGGGGGTGAGGAGGTGGGTGAGGGGGTGATGGAGGGGAGATGTGGGGGTGGGGGTGAGGGTGGGGGTGATGGGGGGGATGGAGGGAGATGAGGGGGGTGGGGGTGAGGGTGGAGGAGGGTGAGGGGGGGATGGAGGGGAGATGAGGGGTGGTGGGGGTGTGGGAGGAGGTGAGGGGGGGATGGAGGGGAGTTGTGGGGGTGGGGTGTGGGAGGAGGGTGAGGGGGGGATGGAGGGGAGATGAGGGGGTGGGGTGTGAGGGAGGGGGTGAGGGGGGGATGGAGGGGAGATGAGGGGGTGGGGGTGAGGGAGGAGGGTGAGGGGGGGGGATGGAGGGGAGTTGAGGGGGTGGGGGTGAGGGGGAGGGTGGGGGGGGATGGAGGGGAGATGAGGGGGTGGGGGTGAGGGTGAGGAGGGTGAGGGGGGATGGAGGGGAGATGAGGGGGTGGGGTGTGGGGGAGGGGGTGAGGGGGGGGATGGAGGGGAGATGAGGGGGTGGGGGTGAGGGAGGAGGGTGAGGGGAGGATGGAGGGGAGATGAGGGGGTGGGGTTGAGGGGAGGAGGTGTGAGGGGGGGGGATGGAGGGGAGATGAGGGGTGGGGGTGAGGGAGGGGGTGAGGGGGGGATGGAGGGGAGATGAGGGGGTGGGGTGTGGGAGGAGGGGTGAGGGGGGGATGGAGGGGAGATGAAGGGGGTGGGGGTGAGGGTGAGAGGGAGGTGTGAGGGGGGGATGGAGGGGAGATGAGGGGGTGGGTGTGAGGGAGGAGGGTGAGGGGGGGATGGAGGGGAGATGAGGGGGTGGGGGTGAGGGAGGAGGGTGAGGGGAGGATGGAGGGAGATGAGGGGGTGGGGGTGAGGGAGGAGGGTGAGGGGGGATGGAGGGGGAGATGAGGGGGTGGGGGTGAGGGAGGGGGTGAGGGGGGGATGGAGGGGAGATGAGGGGTGGGGGTGAGGGAGGAGGGTGGGGGGGGGATGGAGGGGAGATGAGGGGTGGGGGTGAGGTGAGGTGAGGGGGGGATGGAGGGGAGATGAGGGTGGTGGGGGTGAGGGAGGAGGGTGAGGGGGGGGATGGAGGGGAGATGAGGGGGTGGGGGTGAGGGAGGAGGTTAAGGGGAGGATGGAGGGGAGATGAGGGGGTGGGGGTGAGGGAGGAGGGTGAGGGGGGGATGGAGGGGAGATGAGGGGGTGGGTGGGTGAGGAGGAGGGTGAGGGGGGGATGGAGGGGAGTGAGGGGGTGGGGGTGAGGGAGGAGGGTGAGGGGGGGGGGGATGGAGGGGAGATGAGGGGGTGTGGGGTTGTGGGTGAGGAGGGTGAGGGGGGGATGGAGGGAGAATGAGGGGGGTGGGGGTGAGGGAGGAGGGTGAGGGGGGGATGGAGGGGAGATGAGGGGTGGGGGTGAGGGAGGAGGGTGAGGGGAGGATGGAGGGGAGATGAGGGGGTGGGGGGTGAGGGAGGAGGGTGAGGGGGGGATGGAGGGAGATGAGGGGGTGGGGGTGAGGGAGGAGGTGAGGGGGGGATGGAGGGGAGATGAGGGGGTGGGGGTGAGGGAGGAGGGTGAGGGGGGGATGGAGGGGAGATGAGGGGGTGGGGGTGGGGGTGAGGGGGTGAGGAGGGTGAGGGGGGGATGGAGGGGAGATGAGGGGGTGGGGGTGAGGGTGAGGAGGGTGAGGGGGGATGGAGGGGAGATGAGGGGGTGGGGGTGAGGGAGGAGGGTGAGGGGGGGATGGAGGGGAGATGAGGTGGTGGGGGTGAGGGTGAGGAGGTGGGGAGGGAGGGGAGGGTCCCTGGGTTAGGGGTCCCGGGGACAAGGGGTGGGTTGCGGGTCCCAGCCACTTACCCCGAGGTGTGTGTGCGGGGGCTGCGGCGATTAGCGACCCCAGATCCAGATCCGGACACGGACCCGGACCCAACCCGACCCGAACTTTCCGCTCCGCTTCTCACACACTGCAGGTAGCAGCTCCAGCGCTGCTGCGAGACGCAGCCGGGTCCTAGAGCCCACACCACGACGATGCTGCTCCCGCCGCTCTCCCGGTCCTGTCGCCCACCCTTCCCTGTGCCAGTGCCCGGTGCTATCCCAGTCCTAGTGCCCACCCTTCCCGGTCCTAGTGCCCACCCTCCCTGTCCAAGTGCCCACCCACCCTGTCCTAGTGCCCAACCCAGTCCTAGTGCCCAACCTTCCCGGTCCTAGTGCCCACCCTCCCTGTCCAAGTGCCCACCCACCCTGTCCTAGTGCCCAACCCAGTCCTAGTGCCCACCCTTCCCGGTCCTAGTGCCCACCCTCCCTGTCCAAGTGCCCACCCACCCTGTCCTAGTGCCCAACCCAGTCCTAGTGCCCACCCTTCCCGGTCCTAGTGCCCACCCTCCCTGTCCAAGTGCCCACCCACCCTGTCCTAGTGCCCAACCCAGTCCTAGTGCCCACCCTTCCCGGTCCTAGTGCCCACCCTCCCTGTCCAAGTGCCCACCCACCCTGTCCTAGTGCCCAACCCAGTCCTAGTGCCCACCCTTCCCGGTCCTAGTGCCCACCCTCCCTGTCCAAGTGCCCACCCACCCTGTCCTAGTGCCCAACCCAGTCCTAGTGCCCACCCTTCCCGGTCCTTGTGCCCACCCTCCCTGTCCAAGTGCCCACCCACCCTGTCCTAGTGCCCAACCCAGTCCTGGTGCCCACCCTTCCCGGTCCTAGTGCCCACCCTCCCTGTCCAAGTGCCCACCCACCCTGTCCTAGTGCCCAACCCAGTCCTGGTGCCCACCCTTCCCGGTCCTAGTGCCCACCTTTCCAAGTCCTAGTGCCCACCCTTCCCGGTTCTAATGCCCACCCTTCCCGGTCCCAGTGCCCGCCGCTATCCTGGTCCTAGTGCCCACTCTTCCTGGTCCTTGGGCCCACCCTTCTCTCTGCTGGTGCCTGCTGCCTTCCCAATCCCGGTGTCCACCCTTCCCAGTGGTGGTGCCAGCTGCCTTCCTGGTCCTCGTGCCTGCAGCCTTCCCACACCAGGCTGTCTGGATTCGTGCCTAAGTTCTCAGTCAAACCCACACCAATGTGATGCTGCGACCCCCACCGACAATCCGCATTGGAGATGAGGAACTTGACGTCACTGACAGCTTCACGTGCCTGGGCTCCACCAACCTCCAACCTCTCTCTTGATGCCAGAATCGACAAGCGCATCGCTAAGGCCGCCATGGTGATGTCCAAACTAAGCAAAGAGTGTGGAGAAACAAGCACCTCACAGTGAACACAAAGCTCAAGGTGTTATCAGGCGTGTGTCCCCAGCACCCTGCTTTGTGGCAGCGAATCATGGACAACGTAGGCCTGGCAGGAGAACCGGCTCGAGAGCTTCCGTCACTGATGCCTTCGCCGTATCCTGGACATATTCTGGCAGGACAGACTCGCCCACACCGAGATTTTGGATAAAGCCGGATCTCTCAGCATGCACCTCCTGCTGTGTCAGGGATGACTTCGGCGGCTTGGCCACATACACCGTAAGGAGGATGGTCACATCCCCAAAGTCCTGCTGTACGGTTGTCTGGCTGAAGGATCGTGAACCACCGGCCAGCTTAGGCTGTGGTTCAAAGCATGATCTGAAACTCGCTCGTGTCGACGTGCTCAACTGGGAGTCCCTCGCCACTGGAGAAGCGCTGTCTGAAAGGGCGTGGTGAGGAAACGCGGACACGCCAGCTGGAGGACAAGAGGACACGGAGAAAGCAGAGACAACAGATCCAGGGGACCACAACCGATTGTTCCGACTTCATCTGCAGCAAGGGTGGCAGGATTGTCATCCCAAAATGGGCCTTATGAGCCATTCCAAACGTTGCTCTCAAATGCCTTTGTTCGCACGTGTACTATTTGTTTACATGTGTACTTTGAGTACAGTCTTATTTTGCACAGCCGATAAGTGGTAGGGATGTATGTGATGTCATGAATGTACTCTGACCAAGTGAAATGTAGGATCCTGAATACACCGTCCTCCTCAGAAGATCCTTGGAAATCATTTTCTTCGAGAGTGGCGAAGAACTCCTACTTATCCTGGCCAATTTTAATTTCTCAATCAGCATCGTTTAAACGAGTTGTCAGATCGTGATCGCATTGCTTGTTTCCCGACCTGAAACGTTGACTGATTATTTCCACCATGGATGCTGCCTGACTGCTCAGTCCCTCTGGCAGGAGAAGAATCAGAATTTATTGTCATGAACAAGTCATGAAATACGGTGTTTTGCAGCAGCGTCGTAGGGCAAACATTCATGTGATAACCATCTTACAACAATAATATTAAAAAACAGTGCATGAAAAGTGAGGAAGTATCTTTGGTTCATTGATCATTCAGGAATCTGATGGCGGAGGGGAAGAAGCCGTCCTTGTGCCGCTTGGTGCTCGTCTTCAGCCTCCTGTACCCTTTTCCCCGATGGTAGCAGAGTGAAGAGGGCAGGGCCTGGGTGGTAAGGGTCCTTGAGGATAGAGGCCCTTTTTTAAGACACTGCCTCATGTAGATGTCCTCAATGGAGTGAAGTCTGGTGCCTGTGATGTTGCAGGCTGAGTTAATGACCCTTTGGAGTTTATTCTTTTCCTGAGAGTTGGCACCTCGGTGCCTGGCAGTGATGCAACCAGGCAGGATGCTCTCCATGGTCCACCTGCAGAGGTTTATGGGAGTCTTCAGTCGCATATTGAACCTCCTCAGACACCTCACCAAGTTTAGCCGCTGGCGGGCCTTCTTTGTGATTGCATCAACGTGGAAGCTCCAGGGCAGGTCCTCGGTGATGATGACACCCAGGAATTTGAAGTCCTTGACTCTCTCCACCACTGAGCCCTCAATGAGCACTGGGCCATGTTCCCATGATTACACCCTAGGTTATTGTATGCTCAAGATTTCTGCAGGGGCACAACTAAACATAAACGCACTTATTTATATATTTGGTTGTTCAGCATTCTCACTGCCCATGGGAAGACGCTGTTCCTCAGCCTGGCCCTGACATTCCTGTATCTCTTCCCTGATGGGAGCAACTGGAAGATGCTGTGTGTGAGGTGGAAGGGGTCCTCGAAGATTTTATGTTCTCCGGTCCTCGGCGCAAAACCGGCAGACACACACCCAGACATAACTCGCATACAGACAAACAATACATATTGTAGGGCAAGGATTCATATATATATATATATATATATATATATATACAAATAAATAAATATTGTTTGGTGAATACGAGTCTCGGAACTGCCCTTGGATGTGAAAGTCCATGTTTTTGAGCTTGTGGATCTTCTACCCGACAGAAGCGCGAGAAGATTGGGAGAGAGTGCTCTAATATGTGGGCAAGTCCAGTGGGAGTCGATGGAAGGTCTATAATTTGCAGATTCTGACTGTGTCACAATTGCGGTTACCTGTACTAAAGGAGGAAGGGGCGGTGGGGGGGGAGGGGGGCTCATCAGTCATGTCCCTTCTCCCTCTGATTCCTGTGCCTTTCTCCCAGTAACCTGAAAGTAAAAGCTGCAGAGGGGACAATTATATAAAGCCTATGCAGCGCATTTCCTATTTCTCATGTTTTCGTGATCCTTGGGCATAGCGGAGATCATTAAAGTCCCTCTGAATTCCTAAAATAACTCAAACAGACCTCTCCACTCATCTTCTTCCGTTCCCACGTGGGCTGTGTTATATGTGTCAATTTGCAAGTGTTACGTGATAAGTTATAAGCTAATATTTTATGTTCATTAAAATGTTGACCTCTTTGTAAGATTTTACTCCAACCCTTCGCTGTATAATCTATCATGTCTGAAAGTATCTAGCTTTCTGTGTGGCCCATCTACAAAGTTCATAATGTTAGCGAGCGCATACAAGTATTTATCAAACTGTGAGACAATTCTGCCTTATTAGTACTAATTGGCCTATAAAAAGTCAATCTTATCACAGAGCATCAAACAGCTCCATCTGCAAAGCTCATTTGCAATGTTTGAATTAGCTTTCATTGACTGAATCTGTTTGTTTTTCAACAGATTGGAAATAGCACAGTTAGCTCTGAATGCTATTAGAACGCCAGGGTTCCAATCCAGCACGGTCTGTAAGGAGTTTGTACTTTCTTCCTGCATCAGCGCGGGTTTTCCCCAGGGGCACTGATTTCCTCCCGCCCTTCCAAACGCACCATGGTTGTGGGTTAATTGGGCGGCACGGGCCTGTTACCGTGATGTATGTCGAAATTTTAAAAGTTTTCAAGGCTCCGAGATGTTAGACCCATTGTAAGACTTTACCTTGTTTAGTTAACATTCTTTGGGGAATATATTACCCAAAGGCATAAAAGTTTGTGTGTGTGGAAAGTTTAAAAGAACGTGTGAATTAACGCCCATCATCTGAACCTCAAAGAGGTCAGAGAATGTGACAACGTGGAAACTGTAATTTAATTTAATTTTTAATTCAGACATACAGCACGGTAACAGACCATTTCGGCCCATGAGTCCGTGCCGTTCAATTAACCTACACCCCCGGTACATTTTGAACGGAGGGAGGAAATACGGGGAGAATGTATATACTCCTTACAGACAGTGCGGGATTCAAACCCAGGTCCCGATTGCTGTGCTCACTGCTCCGCCAACCTTGCTGCCTAACTCATCCACCTAACCAGTGGGTACTTTCCTGTATTCATCCCATCTCTCAGCTGTGGGTCCATAGCCTTCTCTGGCTAGCTTGCTCAAGTTCAAGTTAAATCCAAATCCAAGTTGGCTCGTGCAGGAGTTAGCGCGACGCTGATACGGCGTAAGAGACCAGGGTTCAAATCCTGCGCTGTCTGTAAGTTTGTCTATTCTCCCGTGTCTGCGTGGGGTTATCCCCGGGAGTTCCTGTTTCCACCTGCCATTCAAAAACCTACTGGGGTTGTTGGTCAATGGGCTTGTGGGCCAGAAGGGCCTGTTACTGTGCTGTATATCTAAATTTAAATATTATTTTTTTTTTAATTCAAGTTTGTTGTCATCTGTTTGTACATATACAACCTGATGAAACATAATGCACTCACATCAGACACACAGGCCGCCCTTCAGACAAATGACATACAAACATAGCGATCCAATGTTGGATCCTGCAGGAAGAAGCTGTTTCCCAGCCTGGTTTTTGTGCTCCAGTGCTTCTTCGTTGAAGGTAGCAAGTCATAGATACTGTGGCCTGGATGGTGAGGGTCCTCAATAATTCTCGGAGCCTTTCTTTTTATTAATTTTTTTTTATTTTTCACTATGAACCATACCGACCAAAATACACACGAACATTTCCCTCTTGAATATACACAGTGTCATTTTCTCCCCTTTATCCCCCCTCCCTTCCCTCCCTCCTTCACCCCCCTCCCCCTCACTTAACGTTCAACATATATGATACATTAAACCCATCAAACAATGTTATCACACAGTGAAAATAAACAAGAAATTTGTGTCCTCTACTTGTACACACTGGGTCAGTTCATTTCGTCGTCTTCTCCTTCTGTCATCTTAGGCGGTGGAGGTTTCAAGCACCACTCCCTGTAGGTATCATCAGTAGTGGGAAGGGAAGGCAGACCCCAGTGATCTTTATAAATGCCATGCCCCCCAGCTTCAACCAGCAGTAGCATCCCAGGATCTAATCTTAGAATGAAGAAGGTCTCCCTCATGACCTCTAAGAATTTCTTCCCACACCCCCAACCTCATTACCCTAAATCTATGTCCTTGTGTTACAGGGAAAAGGTTTCCTGCAATCAACCCTCTCACTTTTAAATTATACGTACTGTTGTTCCCGTTTCCTTCTTACAGCGAAAACATCTGTCTGATACTGTTGGGTCCCATTTATTTAACTTTTGGGGCGTGGTGTATAGCCTGTGTAACCAGTTATATTGTATCATGCATAACCTCGTGTTTATTGTATTTCCCATAGTTCTGGAGCATAGCTTTTCCCATCGTTATTGAATGAAGATCTACCGGGACCAATGCCTGAAGAGGGCGCACAAAATCTGTGAACCGGTGCGGACTCGAAAGGCCAACATGGCCTGTTTCCGCTCCGTAAATGGTTAATATGGTTATAGGGTTAACACCCGCCACCCCCCAGTCATTTTATAGACCTCAGTCATGCCCCCCTTTTAGCATCCTCTGCTCCAAGGCCAACAGATTTGGCCTCTACATCCTCTCCTCGTTCCGACAACCAGCTGCAGATTTTAATTGAATGAATTAATTTCCATAACATAAAAGGAATTGTTGGATAACAGATTTCTTACAAGTAGATCCCTGCTCAAGCACTGGGACATTATTACCTCATTGTAAGATAATTTAATTTAGTTATAATCCTTTGGGCTTATAAAATAATCTGTTTCATCCAAAGGCATTCATTCCATCGACACTCATAATAGAGTACAAGACGGCCTTCAGATAAGACGGGTCCCCAGTTTCAGCCTGAATTTCATGGTGTTATCGTACATCGGATGTACAAGATGACCCTCCCCCCTCCAAAAAAATTACACAAAGGTGTGCTGCATGAGTTGAGGTGCTGTGTGCTTTTGTGGTCAAAGCACGGGATAGCGTGAAAGTAGAGATTGTAATGAGATCTTCCAAGCAGTGCAATGGTTTATTGTGGGACACTGGCGACTCATCAGGATTCAGACTGGCTCTCCATGATGACAGTGTAAACGGTGAGAGTCCGGATGTGCTTGCCGAGTGCTTTGCCTCAGTTGAGGATAGGGATTTTGAAGGATTTTAGATGTGTTTATTTTTAACAATAAAATACCGGTAGCTTAAACATTTGTTGAAGGGTGGGGTCTGAGTGAGTTACGGAACCAATCGAGTAATATATCAAGGTCACATTTTTGTATGTGGCCTATAAGAAGACCCCTGTTTTTGGCGTGTTTTCTTGGGTGCTTCAAGGGCCAAAGTATATGGTATACAAGATGGGCTGAGATAGGGTGGACAGCCAGCCCCTTCCTCCTGGGTCGAGGTTAGCAGCTGTTCCTGAACCTGGAGAGGTGGGGTAGGGGAGGGGGTAGTAAACAATCCGAGTATGAGAATTAATTCATTTCCGAATCTGCTACTCTTTATTATTAATGATCAGATATGATGCAATATCGTTAGGTGATTAAATCTATTGCAAAATGTTTAATTAAAAGCAGCTTCTGTGATGTGTGTTGAGTTGTTTTCTTCTGAGGTTTTTGAATGAAACAAAATCCAGAGGATGTGTTAAGGGTGAAAGGGGAAATGTTTAAAGGGAGCATTAGGGGGAACTTCTTCACACAGGGAGTGGTGAGAGTGTGGAACAGTTGGCCTGCCAAATAAATATGGGCTCAATTTAAGGAAAAAATTGGAGAGGAGCGATGTGGAGATCTATGGTCCAGATGTCGGTCAATAGAACGAGGCCAAATAATAGTTTGGCACATACCAGATGGGCTGTTAGTGTTCAATGGATTCAATACTGATCCTTTATTCACCACAAAATGTCTGTTTCCCCAATCCACCACACTTTGGCCTCAAGGACAGATCTTGAGCCCAGAATCATGGGTCTGGCCTATCTCAGTGGTCATGGTGCCTCCTGTAGGCAGGGTTCCCGAAGACCCTTGTTACATCTCATCCCAATCCTACCTGACTATGGAGCTCTTGGGAGAACATTTCCAACTGTGACCAGCCATGAGAAGGTCAATGTCACCTGTTGGCGATTTCGGCATTGTGTCAAGTGGCCCTGAGGGCAGTGTTCACAATTCAGGTTAATGATTCCCATATCAATTACACTGGACCAAGAAGATTTTGCTTCCTGAACACTTTTGGATATGCTTTATGGATCTGGGGCTGTTGGCCACGAAAATCACCTTAAAACTTTCCTACCACGTACCTTTTTTTGTGATTTCCTGTCACATTTTAAGTCCACTTCAAGCAGACAAAGCCATGAAGTGCCACATGTCATTGAAAATTCATTTTCTGCCTTCACCCTCAGACATCTTCCCCGCTGATCCAGGTGTCGTCAGTGACGAACACGGTGAAAGGTGTCACCAGGACATTGCGACTGTGGAAAAATGGTATCAGGGCAACCGGAATCCATCAGTGCTGGCCGACTATTGTTGGACACTGAGCCGAGAGGCATCAGATGCCAATCGCAAATGAAAATCAGTGGCAAAACATTTTTAGGTCAGTCGAACTAACGCGACGTGTCAGCGGCATTATGCGATTAAACCTGCTAAATTCAATAAAAGTTCAATTAATGTTTCTCCAACTTCCTACGTGATGCAGCAAATCTGAAATTATCTTTGTGTTCAGCTTGAAGATGTTTATCATAATGCCCAATTTGCTTTCAGGAAGGAAACCTTTTGAAAAAATTTGTTGTCCAGTGATATTATAGTGAGTTGGAATTGCTTCCATTCTATGACCAAGGACTGAGCTCAGAGTCGATCACAGATTTTGATTTGGACCTTTGAATATAAAGAGGTCATCTCAATCAAAATTAAATTTGAGTTTATCTAGCTCTGAAGTGTACTTTCTTTTGAAAGTCATTTCACAACAAATTCAGTGTCTTGGAACACAGAAGCAGGACATTCTGCCCAACAAGTCTCTGGTGACCATCAGGTACCCAGGTAAATTAATCCTGTTTTATTCCCTTCATGTTGTCATTGAACCACACCCCCCTGCTCCCCCACCTCCCCCCAGTTTCTACCACATCCCTACACACTGGTGCCAATTAATCTTCCAAAATGTGACTCTGGCAATAAACTACAGTACAACTCCAATTATCCAAAATGGTCGGGTCCGGGCCTATTTCAGATAAACAAGTTTTGGGTTTTTTTTCCGGAAAACCGGTCATTTTTTCAGAACAGCCCAGTAGCAACAGAAAACCACAACAAACAACAAGGGAAGGCTTTTTAAGCACTGTTGATCACCAGCACGTCCCCATCGAGGTCCCGCAGGTGCTGGGAGCCCGAGGGTCCTGCACCTGCCCGGGAGTCTGAGGTTCCCAATGCGGCCACCACTGGGAGCCTGACATCCCCAGTCAGTTCAGCTAGAAAAAATTTTGGCTAAATTAAGATTTCTGATTTGTTGCGGCTATCCTCAGTTGTCCGGAATGTTTAAAATGTTTTGGCTAACTGTGGATTTCGGGGTTGTACCATGATTGGACCGCAGAAAGTGTGTGCGCAGAAGGATCCCACTAATCCCAATGGACAGTCCTCAATTTTTGGTGTCGAGTGAGGAACAAATGTTAGTCCTGTCTGCTCTCCAAAATAATGTCCAGTTCATCCACCTGAAATATTGAAACAGCATCTTGTTTTAAGGGGAAGATGGCGGGTGATGAAGAAGAAACTTTTGCCGTTGAATGTAGTGACCTGTGTAAGGAAAATACTCTTGGATTAAGTTGCGGCATCTTTGAACAGGGCCGCGTAATAATGACGAGCCAAGGATGTGAACAAAAACTTTTAGTAAGATACAACAAGGAGCTCTTGACTCCACTTTGATGTTGTTTATTAAAACAGTCACATTTAATTCTGAAGTCATTTACCGATAATCTCATCGTGACAGGATTACTGATCAGGAAAAACTTTCTTGCCAAAGAAATGTTCCAATCGCACAGTTACTCTTCAGTAAAACGCTGCAGACGCTGTGATTAAAATATCTCTACGCCAGATATTGGAGGGGGGGGGAAATTGCAAAAGAAGTTTGCAGAACAAATGAGGACGAAAATTAAATTCTTCTGCTCCCTAATGCTCTACCCTGAGAGAATTTTTTAAAACTTTGGCGAATACAAGCACCATTTCCACCCACCACCCTGCCAATCTGAGTAATTTTGGTTGCAAACCCATTGTTTAAACCTTAATGTTAAGGTGGAGATTAAATGCAAATTTAACCCTGATTTCCCAGTGATTCAGTCTCAGCTGATTGGTTTGCTAATGGGTTAAAGTGGAGGCACTGGAATCGTGCTTAGTTAGAGGGCTGTACAAAGGGTTTAAAAAGCACATCATACGTCACCTCGTAGCCATCACTGAATGCGTACAACTTGTGATCGGATGGATTGTAGCTCACGCTCTGGAATGTCTCCAATAGCTTCTCCATCTTTATCGCAATCTTGCCTTCCTCACCCGTCCTGGTGTCAAATGTATAGAAAATCTCCTCCTCGTGTGTGCTGATGGGTCTGATGGCGTACAACACCCCGCAAATCATGAAGGTGTTGGTCACCCCAGATTTGAACTGCTTCGTGAGCCACGTCCTCTCCACGGAGAAGGATGTGATATTAATTTTACCAATAATTATATTCCCAGCATTTTGATCAGTGGAGTAAATAACCCACAACCCCATTTCATCCACTGCAAAGTCGATGTCCTGATATTTAACCCCCTGATACGAGAACCTATCGTTGAAGGCTGCGTTGGCCAGAGTGTGTCTTTCCACAGCCCCTGTGTCCACATTATACCCACATATATCCCTACTGTTGTAACAATTATAATACAAGGTGTTATTGTACAAAACCATCCCACTCCCCTGCGCTAGGTGTTGGTTTGGAAGTCTTTTGCTGATTGGATTCCTATTCAACAGTAAATTGTCGTATGTGGAATAAAGTTGGAAGGTGTAGAGAACCCGAACATTTTCCAGCGGTGCCACAAAGTACAGCTCATTTTTAGCAGGCAAGGGAGAGGGATCTTTGCCCCAAGCTCCGAATTTGTAATTCTCTTTTCTCCAGTTTAGTTGTACGATGAAAGGCTCAGTTATGTTGAGTAAGCCTCTGTGATTGCAGCTCCCTGGAGAAATAAAAGAATTGAATGTAGTTGCAATGCGGGCCCTCCCGTTCCCCCAAATATCATTCTTCTTATTGGATCCCAGAGGCATCTAGCTCAGAAGCAGGCCATTCATTCCGCTGTGCCCCTGCCAACCAGGAAGCTCCCATCTTGAGTAGATTTCATTCATTTCAGAATATCTTTGATATCACTGGACAACACAGATGTGGTTTCCTGAACATTTCTGGGATTATTTTATGGATTTTGAGCTGCTGATCAGAAAATTCACCTTAAAATTTTCTCCTCACCGCCATTATTAGTAAGGCCTTTGGCAAGGTCCCGCATAGGTCAGGAAAGTTCAGACGCTCAGTATTCGTGGTGAAGTAGTGAACTGGATTCAACAATGGGTGGACGGGAGAAGCCAGAGAATAGTGGTGGATGATGCTTCTCAGACTGGAGGCCTGTGATTAGTGGTGGGCCTCAGGGATCGGTGCTGATATTGTTTGCCATCTATATCAACGATCTGGATGATAATCTGGTAAATTGGATCAGCAGGTTTGCAGATGACACTAAGGTTGGAGGCGATGCGGACAGCAAAGAAGGTTTTCAATGTTTGGATCAGCTGGGAAAATGGGCTGGAAAAAGGGCAGATGGAACTTAATGCAGGCAAGAGTGAGGTGTTGGAATTTGGAAGGACAAACCAAGAAAGGACGTACACGGTGAATGGTCTGGCACAGAGGAGTGCAGTAGAACAGAAGGACCTGGGAATACAAATACATAATTCCCTGAAAGTGGCATCACAGATAGAGGGTTGTAAAGAGAGCTTTTGGTAAATTGGCCTTCATAAATCAAAATACTGAATACAGGAGCTGGGATGTTATGTTGTCAGACATTGGTGAGGCCAAATTTGGAGTATTGTGTGCAGTTTTGGTCACCTGACTACAGGAAAGATATCAATAAGATTGAAAGAGGGCAGAGAAGATTTACTAGGATGTTACCTGGACTTCAGGAACTGTTAAACGGATTAGAACTTTATTCCCTGGAACATGGAATGAGGGGAGATTTGATAAAGGTATTTAAAGTGATGAGGGGGTAGACGGAGTAAATGTAGGTCGGCTTTTTCCCCTGAGGGTCGGTGAGATACAAACCAGAGGGCATGGGTTAAGGGTGAAAGGGGAAGAGTTTAAGGGGGGAACTTCTTCACACAGAGAGCAGCGGGAGTGTGGAACAAGCTGCCGGCTGAGGTGGTGAATGTGGGCTCAATGTTAACATTTGAGAAGAATTTGGACAGGTGTGTGGATGGGAGGGGAATGGGCTGGGTGCAGGTCAGTGGAACTAGGAAAATAAAATGGTTCAGCACAGACTAGAGGGGCTGAGGTGGCCTGCTTCTCTGGCTCTATGGAAGCAAATAATTCACAACTGCACAGTATTTTTATTTATGTTCCCATCTCCATAGTAAAATGGAAAATGCCAATGGAAATCGTCACATTGTAATTGCACACTACTGCACACTTCAGCTCTCCTAATGCTGTGGTATCATGTTACAAATAAATAATCTTAAAATATCATTTCATATACTGTACATGCATGAGTAAAATTCAATCTCATATAAAGTCGACCCCCTTTATTTTTGGCCAAGAAATCTGGAATTTTTCAGGTAGCTCGTGTAAACGTCGACCGCAGTCTCTCACTTCAGTCCCAGCTGCTCACAGGCTCGATTGCGGACTCCTGCCCCGGCTCCAGCCGTCCACCCTTCGGAGCTCCCGAGGCCCGAAACATCGGTGATCTATCTTTACTGCCTATGCGAGACCAGTAGTTCTGTGTGTTCCTAACCCCACCTGGCTCATCTATATGGCGTGAGCATTGAATTCTCCAAGTTTGGAAAAACTCTGGTTCTTTTCTCCTTCCTTCTCAACCACCCAGGTCCTCCCACACTGTGTTTTTTCCGAACCTTCTCCCGCCATCCTCCCCCACCAAGTCCCCTGTTACCCTGTTTCTTTCTCCTTCCCTATGTGCTTGCATCTGCCCCTATCCCTGCTGTTCCACTTGTCTTTATCCTCCGGTAACTTGTTTGATGGCTTCATTTACCTTTCCATTGGTGCACACGGTAACCACTATTGGTGCGGCTGGGCAAGTTTATGGCTGTGTAACAAGCTGATGATCTAACTCGTCCCCGTTTCACAGAAGCACCTGGATTAGGAACTCACCATAGTCGACGGGCCTTGGATTGGAAGAAGCCTGATTCTCTTCACAGTCACTGAGACGTTTCCTCAGAGATGCGATTTCCCTGCGGATCGCCAGCACGTTGAGCTTGTCGTAAGACTCCAGCTGACTGACAGTGTGTGACATGTTCTGAATCTGGAATGCACAATATAGTTGGGATAAGCGACAACAAGGACATCGGATTCAGCGGTATTGCTGATCAGAAAATTCACCTTAAAATTTTCTCCTCACCGCCATTATTAGTAAGGCCTTTGGCAAGGTCCCGCATAGGTCAGGAAGGTTCAGACAAAATCTACTGCTTTACTTCCACAATCCTCACAAAGTATTCATTCATCATAATTTTTTCAACTTGAACCTCACCGACGAAAGCTTTTGGGGGAAGAAAGTTCCAGATTCCCGTTGTCCCACCTATCCCAGGGGTTTGCTGGCCATGTCACTACACTCAGTTGAAACTCTGCATTGAGAGTCTGATTGACCTACCAACGCCATGTTCTACACTCTCTGCCCAACTCCCTCCTAGAAATTCATTCATTCATCTTGAACAGAATCATTGCCTCAATGCTTAGAATTCCAGAGATTGACCACAGTCCGCCTCAAGGAAGTTCGTTTACTCTTCGGCGGTGGGCCATGCATCCTGAGACTGCCGTCTCCAGTACGTCAGCCTCTACTGCATCTCCTAACTTCCTGCCATCTTGCCCCAGTTTAAGCATCATAAATACCTCCCTCCCCCTATTTCTATTGCTCCGTCTTCAGGTGTCTCTGGTCCTGGACCACTCAAGAGCCTTCTGCCTCATCTCAGACCACACTTTTATTTTGAATTCATCTTATCCAGCTCCCTGCAATTTTATTTGGTGATCACACCTGCAAAGCACATTAAACATTTTATTTTAAAGAGGTCATTGTCCTCTTGTTGATGATAATTCTCTTCTACTGCAGGACAAAGAATCTCAGGGCTCTATGTGATATCATGTATGTACTCCTACAATAAAATCCTCTTGTACACCCAGAGGACTGATTTACTGCATCCGGTGCACCCTTTGCGGCATTCTCTACATTGGAGAGACTGGTCACAGGCTGGGAGATCACTTCGCTCAGCACCTCCTCTCCATTCACCCAACACAGCGACCTCCCAGAGGCCAACCATTTCAATTCCGGGTGACACTCCAGCACTCACCTGGCCTTATGACCTGTCCCACCCTGACCACCCGCAGATTGGAGGAACAACACCTTATCTTCCATCTGGGCCCCCTCCAGCCAGATGGCACGAACATTGACTTCACTGCTTTCCACTGAACTTGCTTGCCCCTTTCCAGTTCTTCCACCCACCCAGCCAACACCCCCTCCCTTCATTGTTGCTGTCCTCTCCCTCCTTTCTCCACCTATCATCCCTGACCTTTGACCTCCCCCACGCCCCACTCTTTTGTTCGGACCCCTGCCTGCATTTTCTCACACCTTGATGAAGGGCTCAAGTCCGAAACGTCGGTTCTGTATCTTTATCTTTGCTACATAAAGGGCACGGTTTGATCTGCTGAGTTTCTCCAGCATTTGGTGTTTTTACTTCAACCACTCTCTGGTAAGCTGTGACTTGAATGGACAGAATAAGTAAATGAGGATGGATTTGGAATTCAGGCAAAAAAGGAGCATTACCTTTTGCATTACCTGAAAGTGAGATGGATGCACAATTTCTTTAAAAGGGAATTGGATTTTTTAAATTGGTGGTGGATACTAGAGCAAGAAAATAGGAAATGAAATAGCTGCATTGCCCTGCAAGAGCAAGCACAGACTCTATGGCATACTTGGCATCATCTTTTGCTTTGTAATATTTTTGTATTGAATTCAATGTAGCATGTTTGAAACTATGGTATATGTCATCTAATAGATTACACTTTAATTCCTTAGATTGCCAGCAGATTTCCATGATAGTTGGTGCGAAAGTTGCTTTAAAACGACTTCATTTTTTGTAGTAGGGATTGTGTATGCTGTTTATTTTGAATAGCATTACTAAAATTTAATGGTTATTGTTTACTTTAAATTTTAAAGATTTTTTTCAAAGGTAAATTGTATTTTGTTGAAGAATTTAAACATAAGAATTAAAGCAAACATGGAGTATATAAAAAAAACCCCACTCTCTGGTGATTGACCAGTCAAAATTGAAGCAATAAAATCTCTATGCAGGGAAGTAAGTTGAATGGTGTTTTTTTAAACTTGTAAAGGATCTTGCTGACCTCTTTGTAAAGCTGATCAATGATGACGTTGCTTCCATTGACTGTGACCTTCAGCTGATTGGTGAGTGACACCAGCTCTCGGATCTCCAGCTTCAGCAACTCAAAGTCGAGCTGGGTGTAGGAGCCTCCCGTCTCGATGCTCTCCACCCGCTGGGTCAGGTTCAGCAGCTTCCCCGCGTGCACGGAGAGAATCCGCTCGTATTCCTGCACCTACACAGTAAACGTGCATGGGTCACAGCCACCCCTAGGGGCAAAGAAACCATAGACCCCTTCACCCCACCGACAGACCATTCACTCCAAACCATATCATCCAATTAGGTGACAGATTGGGGTGGATCACACATCTGTATCATGGGCTGCATTGCGGTCTGGTATGGAGACACCATAAAGCCCTGCAAAAGGCAATGGACGCAGCCCAGGACATCACAGGAAAAACCCCTCCCCACCGTCGACAACATCCACGGGGAGTGCTGCCGTCAAGTGATCATCAAGGATCCACACCGCCTGGCTCACGCGCTCTGTTCTCGCTGCTGCCATCAGGGAAGAGGTGTAGGGGCTACAAGACTCGCACTCACCAGGTTCCGGATCAGCTGTTCCCCCTCCACCGTCAGACTCCTCAACATCAAACTCAATCAGGGACTTGTGCATTTTATTGATTTTTCTTTTCCTCTTGGTATTGCAGTCAGTTTGTTTACATTTCTTTATTTGTTAACATGTGCATTGCAAAGTGTTTTTTTTGTTGCACTACCAATAAGTGGTGATTCTGCCTCGCCCACAAGAACAAGAATCTCAGGATTATATGTAATGTCATGTATGTATTCTGACAATGAATCTGAAATCAGAAATCTGAAATTAGGAAAGGTGGGGGCAATGGTTTTGCACGTGTCATTAACCTTGAAACAGCCCTGCTTCATTTGTAGTCAGATTCCTTACCAAACACAGAGTCTGCTCGGATGGAGTTGAGGACATCTACATGAGGCGCTGACTTGAGAAGGTAGCTAACATCATAAAGGATCCCCATCATCCTGATCTGGCAGAATGTCAGGAAGCCTGAACTCCCATACCTTCCTGTTTCTTCCCTACAACTATCAGGCTCTTGAACGTCCCTGTGCTACCCTAACCAGAACAGTACTCCAGGATCTGTACCCTTACAGCAACTGTGAATATTTAACTATCCTTTGATCAGTTACCAGTTACCAGTGAAACTCCTGGTATCTGGAATTCAAGCAACCGGCAAAAAAATCGAGGAAAATAAATTTTTAAGAATAGGTCTATAAGTTTAAAATTGTAAAAGTGAATGTTCTCTAAAGTAACACACAGACCTTTGGTGAAGATGGGAGCAAATATTCAGCCTTGGTCGTGCTTTGCTCGTAGCAGCTGTTTGAATTAAGTTGTGTGAAACGGCAATCCCGTCGCCCGGGACGAAGAGCTGATTGATGCCGCTCAACGTTGGGGGCGACTCTCTTTAAGTGTCACCTTATCCCTGCTTAGTAACAGTCGCCCCGGTCAGAGCTTTATCTGTAAACTTGGGGGGGGCGGGTTAATTATGTTATTGTTCGTCTTACGGGCGGCTCCGTGGAGGGGGATGAACCTGCAGATGCAGCGACGGTTAAACGTTTTCAAAGAATGTGATTGAAAATAAAGTAGAATTCTTTAAAGTTTGTGCAGGTGAAGTTTGTTCAGTCTAAGCACAGTACAGTATTTTTGTCTTTTTAACTGTTTATTCAATACAGGTGTATTAGTTAGGCACTGTAAGTCTCAAGCAACCAGAAAATACACTTATCCGGCATCTGCCAATCCCCCATAGCTGCTGGATACCAGGGGTTTAACTGTATAATTTTTCTCTCAAATGCTAATTTAATTTATAATCATTGTTTCCTAGTTTTTTTTTTACTTATTGGTGAGTGACAATAAGTTTGTTCATTCATTCTTTTTCTGGGAGAGAACATTCTCAGGTGAAAGTTTGTTGAATTTATCACCAGACAATTTTTTTTAACTTAGATAGACTTTGCGTGATTTTACCAGTCTGAAGATTGCACAACATCATGAGCCAAAGGGCCAGTTCTGTGTTTTACTATTTTGTATGGAACAGTGTTGTCTGCATTTGTGCTTCAGCTGATCTGGAAGCTGGTCTTAGGAACCAGAAGATTATCTGCACTGGCTTGCAATAAGGCTTGCTTCATGTGTCCCACTGCCGTGCGCCTCACACTTACAGTACATTCTACTTTGAACCAGTAAAAGTTCACTAGGCCCTTTCACACCGCCGTGTAAAATGGGAACTCTGGGGAAATTTTTCCGGGAACCCTCCCGCGAACCGGCGATGTGAAAATGTCGGCCTGGGAAACTTACCTGGGCGCCACGGACCCGGGTAATTTCCTCGGGCCACCCTCTCCCTGTGGTCAGAATTGACAAATGGCCAAGCAGGGGAAAGTGTGTGTGTGTGTGTGTGTGTGTGTGTGTGTGTGTGTGTGTGTGTGTGTGTGTGTGTGTGTGTGTGTGTGTGTGTGTGTGTGTGTGTGTGTGTGAATATACATATGCACATATAAATATAGTCACATACCCCTCCCCCCACACACAAATAAATATAACCTCTCGCCCAACACACAAACACACCCCCACACACACACACACACACAGACATCTAACTTCCGGTAGGGCCTCCTGTGAATGCGTAATGTGTTACTATGTCCCTGCTGGGAGGGGGGGGCAGACAATTACAGGCAATTTGGACCACTGTGTGAAAGGCCCTGGGAGGTCCTGGCTTCCTGGAAATTTCTCCTGTGTCCAAGTAGGGTCATTGGTCGCCCACGGTGTGATAAGGCCTATGAATGTAACTGTCCTCATTGATACAAACAGAATCCATATCATACATAGATAATTAATAATTTATTTCAACCAGATTCGCCCATTGAGAAATACCCCTCTCATATTACACAGTGAGTTGTTCAGATGGCTGGCTCGTCCCTTGGCTCCACCCTCACCCACCCCAATATAAACCCTAGTTTTCCCACCTTACCTCAGATTCCCCTGAGGACTACTGTGCCATTGATTGTAAGCTATTAAAAGTGTGTTTGTACACCTCACTTGTCTCTGAGTGTAATCAGTCACATTACAATTTGAAGCAGGATGGAAGCCCTGTTGAAGCCAAGCAGGCTCCAGGTCGACCCTCTGTCCCCAGAGGAAATCCACGTCTGGGACCACCCTCCCGGCTTGGCTAATGGCACCGGGCCCAGTCCTGCTGAGAAAGCATTCAAGGAGGAGCAAGAGAGACGCCCCTGATCGAGAGGGTGCACCTGCTGCACGCCAACCCGACGTAATGCCTGACGGCAGAGAGGATGCCGTCTCGATCAGAGACCCGGCACCCGCCGGAGCTGAATGTCCGACACCTCAGACGAGCCAGGAACCACCAAGTACCCCACCCCCGGAGTTCCGGACGACACAGCTCGGGAAGTGGTTCAATCCACTCCGCGACCAGAGCCGGACCCCTCAAGGCCCAGTAACCCTGTATCACAGGGGGTCCAAGAAGCCCAATTCCCTCCAGTATGAGGCGCTCAACCAAAATAACTAGACCCCCTGACAGACTCAACATAAATATTTGTAAACTATTAGGTTTTTTTGAATGAACGGTCTCTGTTTTTCACCCACAGGCTCTGAAGGAAGAGGTAAATGCAGTGAGCTGGACTTCACGGTCTGTGTGTTGTTCTAATGCCTGGTTCCTCCTCACCCACCCCAATATAAACCCTGGTTTTCCTGACTTCCCTCAGATTCACCTGAGGACTACTGTGTCTACTGGCCATTGATTGCAAGCTATTAAAAGCCTGTTTTACTCCTCACGAGTCTCTGAGTGCAATCAGTCGTGTTTCATTCCTCCAATCCTATGCCGTAGGTGCTCCGTGGTTAGTAAGGGATTACTTAAAGTGGAGTGCGAGTGGAAATAAAAGGGTTGAGAACCGCTATCTTAAGGGGTTGGGCAATGCACATGAGAATAATCTTTTCTTTGGCTTGACTCAATGCAATGCTAATCCCTGGCGCACCATCTGAATGGTGGGGACTAGGAGACGCTTACCTTCCTGATTTCTTGTTGGACACTGATATTAAGCATCCATGATACTTTCTCCAAGTACTCCATCCGTTGCACTGGGAACGTGTTGTCAGGAAGGAACACTGAGCATTCGCAGACTCCATCGTTGTTGATTGTCCCACTGGCATTCTGACCAGCCTGTAAGCATGGACCTTGGTATTAGTTTCCTCATTCAGAAGTGCACGAGTCTCCCCTGAGCTTCGATCGTCCCGTAACATCATCTCATCCACTGACTATTCAGAGAGCTATCAATCTCTCTTTATAAATGCCCCTGGCCTCCACAGCTGCCCGTGGGAGAAAATTCCAGAGGTTCGCAGCTCGCTGGCTGAAGAAATCTCTCTGTTTTAAGTGGGCGTCCTGAAGTTGCGTCCTAATCCTTCATGAAGAACTCATTCATTATGGCCTGAAACGCTGCCTATCTATTGCCCTTCCCGGATCCTGTCCGACCTGCTAAGTTATTCCAGCGTTCTGTGCCTTGCTCCCACTTTCCTGCATCCATCTATCCTTTCCAACCCAGTCCCCAGTTCCTCTCCTCATTTACTGTCACAAAATCTGTCAGTTGTGTGTGAGAGTAATTCCCTCCATGGTTCCAGACCAGCCATTCTCAATGAGGGAGGGGAGGCTCCACCCCCACCCCAGGGAACACATCGTGTTTAAGTAAAAGCTTTGTTTTCTTCACATCTCACCTAACAGAAGGAAGCAGAACTTGACTGCTTCACAAGGGAAGGGAGGGGCCCATAAACTGTAGGGTTCAAACCCAACACCTTGTCATCTTTGCCGTATAAAGTCCACCGTTTGACCTGCTGAGTTTCTCCAGCTTTGTGTTTTTACTTCAGTCACGGGGTCTGCAAACTTTCATGTTTTACTTCTGTCTACTGCAAAACTCGGCGAAATCTGAAGACGTTCTGCTTTGCTCTCTGGAGGGAGTTCTGTAGGAATCTCTCTCTCCCCCCCCCCCCCATCTGTAATCCCCGCTGCTCTCAAGTTCTATGGCCTTGAACTCCCTAAGCCCATACCACAATGGAGGGCTCAAGCCCAACACGTTGGTTATGTATCTTTGCCTTTGCTCTATAAGGTAAACTGTGTGACCTGCTGAGTTTCTCCAAAATAAAGTAAAAACACAAAAATCTGCAAACACCGCGGTTGACGTAAAAACTTGACGCCGGAGAAATTCAGCAAGGCAAAACGGGTCCTTTATACAGCAAAGATAAAGATACAGAACCGACGTTTCGGGCTTGAGCCCTTCAGTTTATGGGCCCCCTTCCCCTGTGAAGCGGACAAGTCTTTATCTTTGCTACATAAAGGACGCTGGTTTCTCCAGCGTCGTGTTTTTACGACAACCACTTTCACGTTTTACCCCCACAAACTTTGAGCAGAGCTTGAAGGAGTCCTTAGCCGATGAAAGATGGAGAATGGCCGATCTAGACCCCTCTGCACGACTGGGTGATTCATTCAACCCATCAATTCCCATACGAGCCCCTGGGATTCCATTTATCAGCTCTCTGCCCTTCTTTTCTTGTTTAATCAATGCCCTCTTGAAAGTTACTATTGAAAGCCCTTCCCTTGAGCCTGGTAGGCAATTCTAGATTTGAATGACGCATCACATCATAAAATAAAATCTCCCCCCCCCCCACCTTTGATTTCTGCCCCACATCTGACTCATATCAAGTGAAGCATCTCGAGCATCAGTGCATTTTCCTGCATTTTGTTCTTCGGGGTTAAGTCAAGATGTCAAGCAGAAAACTGTAGATGGTGGAAATCTGAAATATAAACAGCAATTTTTAAAAAACACTCAGCCGGTCGGGCAGCATCTGCGGAGAGAGGAACAATGGTTTACGTTTCAGGTCTGCGATCATTCCTCCGAACTGAGAAAGAGAGAAAAAGAAGTTAGTTCTCAGCAGCATTGAGTAGGGCGAAGGGAATACCCCGGAGAGGGCGGACCAAATGCATGAATTGCAGGAGTTTGTGTACCTTTGTCTTAGGTGTTGCTAATGCCACAAGCCAGGCTGTGCTGTTGGAGAGAGAGCATAGTCTGGCGAGCTGGGCATGCCCGAAAGGGGGAGGCACGGTTAGCGTAGCGGTTAGTGCAATGCTGTTACAGCGCCAGTGACTGTGTTTGAATCCCGTGCTGTCTGGAAGGAGTTTGTACGTTCTCCCCCGTGTCTGCGTGGGGGGTCCTCCTGTTGTCCTCCCACCATTCAAAAGCTTACTAGGAGTTGCAGGCCATTCTGGAGTAATTGGGCAGCATGGGCTTGTGGGCCGAAAGGGTCTGCTACCACGATGTAGGGACACCTTGGGCAGTGCAGCTCCTGCTGACGCTCAGGAGCACGGCGGACCCCCGTACCCTGCGCTGAAGCGCACTCGCACAGAAATGGAAACAGCCTGCGCACCTCCCAGAGTACCCTGAAGGAAACGGAAAGGGGAAATCAACTTACGGAGGGTATGGCAGCAGTGGCAAATAGCAGAAGTAGAAGCATTGGCTCTTCAGTGCTGAGCTTTGACAGTCCGCTTTCCAGAGCAGGTTTAAATAGCCGTCTTACCAGGGAACTCCTCCTCAAATCTATAGATGCATTCCTTTGAGATTAAATCAGGCGGAAGTCTTTTGGGGAAAAAAATACAGTCAAAAATACTGTGGAGAAAAGTTGTGCGAGTGATTGATGGAGAAGGAAACACAGAAGTCTGCAGACGCTGTGATTGTAGTAAAGTTACAATAGATCTTTCCTCTTGTTTAAACCGGTGTTACAACATATGAGGAATTGAGAGGAGAGTTGCAGAGTGGATTCAGAATCATTCATTCTGTGATACTTCAGTAACCCAAAAAGATGCTGGAGGATCTCAGCCAGTCTCGCTACGCCCGCGGGAGGTAAAGATATATCACCGACGTTTCGGGCCTGAGCTAAGAGTTTTATTTTATTGAAAAGAAATAAAAGATTTGCTTATGCCTCGAAGAAGGGCTCAGGCCCGAAACGTTGGTCCCCACTCTTGCCTGGGAGGAAGCTCCCCTTGATGGCGCCGGGACAAAGGATTCTTCTGGCCGCTTGAGGCCAGGAGACAGCGGCTTGGAGTTTGTAAACCAAGTGTAGTGGAGGGTAAAGAAGAAACGGAAAGAGAGAGGGGAGGGAGTTACCTGAAACAAGGACAATCGGCATTCTGATTTCTCCTCATTTCTCCCCATGCGCTGCCTGGCCCCGCCGACTTCCTCCAGTCGCTCACCAAGGGCTCGAGATTCTGGCCTGCTTCTCTGAACCGACATCCAGCCTTTCAGCGTCTATCTTCCCGGCTGGTTCTGAGCTACGTGGTTACCAAACTGGCCCCAACAGAGCCTCAGAGTCCCACATGGGCAAATGTTTTCAACTTGTGACATCAGGTCATGGCCGCTAAAAAAGTTCGGTTTTTAGATCTTTTTGGTATTTAGAACTTCAGGTACGGGGAAACATGGTAGGCATGTCATGTCATGCACTAAAATTCCTATTTGTTGTAAAGAAAAGCTATAATAGTACATGAATTGAATTGAATTAAAAGACAAATACATAAAATGGATAGATAAATAAATATTGATGATAATCCTAGTTCAAAAAAGGGACACAATTGTGCAGACAATTCTTTTGTGCAGTCAGGTCGGCCCTTCATTAGTGTAACAAGGAGAGGTTCAAGAGGCTGTTGGAAAGAAACAAACCCCAAGGTCTTCAGGCTTCTGTACCTACTGCCCGAAGGGAGCAGTGAGAGGAGTTTGTGGCGTGGGTGATTGGGGTGGGTGGGGGGGGGGTGGGGTTGGTTCTTCATGGTACTGGCTGACTTCCTGAGGCAGCATCTCATGTAGACGTCTGTAGAGGATGAGAGGTTGGGGCCTGTGCTGGACCTGGCTACGATTACTACCTTCTGTAGGCATCTGCATTTCTGGGCACTTGAATTATCAAACCAGACTGTGATCCAAGTCAAGTTTACTGTCATCCAATTGCACTAGTCCAACCCGACGAAACAGCGTTCTCCGGCCCTCGGAGCCAAATACAACCAGACATAAGACACACACAGGCAAACAATACATACGCAGGATATGTATTCATATCTACAAATAAATAAATATTGTTTCGTGAATATGAGAGTCTCGGAGGGTGAGTGCAAGCAGCTCCTTGGGTTGTTCAGCGTTCTCACTGCCTGTGGGAAGAAGCTGTTCCTCAGCCTGGTAGGGCTGGCTCTGATCCTCCTGCATCTCTTTCCCTGACCGGAGCAGCCGGAAGATGCCGTGTGCAGGGTGGGAGGGGGTCCTCGATGATTTTGCGGGCCCCTCTTCAGACAACGAACCTGGTAGATCATGTCGATTTGGGGGTGGCGGGGGGAGAGGGGAGACTTCAGTGATCCACTCTCATAGTTCTGAGGTTTGACCTCTGATCCAAGGCTCTGTAGTAATTCTACTGCTCCGTGATGCAACCTGGCCAGGACGCTCATGTGGAAGGTTGACATGAAAGTGCCGACAGCCTGGCCCGCTTCAGTCTTCTCAGGAAGCACAGTCGCTGTTACACCTTCCTGATGAGTGAGGAGATGTTGAGTGTCCTCGATAGGTCACCAGTTAAGTGAACTCCAAGGAACTTGGTGTCTCTCCAATCTCTGCACTACAGAGTCATTGATGTGAAGTATATATTTATATATACTTGATCTATCCATACCTATATCAATAAATACATATATATATCTCCATACACACACACACACACACACACACACACACACACACACATTACTTAAATAAAAGTAGTTTTTAATTATATTTGAACAAGAAAACAGAATTAAACTTTAACTTATTACTTAACCTACCTAACCCACTTAATTCCACCCCCACCCCCCCCCCCCCCAATACTAAGCGCAGGTGTGTGTGATTGTATATTTAAGATTAGAAAAGTTCTTTGGATCATAGTCCAATCTCACAGGTTGCAGGCAATTCTTGTACTGGGCATTAACAAAGTTCACCAGGCTTTGGTGCTTAACAGGCTCAGGAGGGTTCTTGCTGGTTTTCAGAGAGAGATTCCTTTTCCAGGACATCCGCAACTGATTCCTTTCCAATCAGTCTTGCTTCAGATGATCTCCAGATGATCCTCTTTCTTTCAGGTCACCTTTCAGACAGCCAGTCTTCTCCTTTGACCAGACAGCCTTCCAAAGTTTGCCAGCTTGTCCCTCTGGAACTGATTTGTGTGACTCTTTCTCTCTCACTCCCTCCCTCTCTGAGAGCTAAGCTGTTCTGTCTCTGCCTGCAAAGATCACATGCTCCCCCAGGCAAGCTGTATGTTGATACTTCGCTGCTCCTCTGCAAAAAGAGTGGGGGGGGTGCCGGGGGGGGGGGGGTTCAGAACCAGGATGCAAGAGGGCGCTGAGGGCACTGGAGGCTCCCTGATGTTGCCTGAGGTTCAGATCTGGAGCTGCTGACGGTTTTGGCTGTGTGGCTGCAGGGGCTGCGGGAGGCGCTGAGGGGGAATCCATGGACAAGAGGCGCCGGGAAACTTCTGCTGATGGTAAATCTGTCTGTGTAGTATTACACCTGTTTTATTACATGACAAAAACGGAATACGTACATACAGACATACGTCATAGTAACAGGCCCTTTCAGTCCGTGAGCCCAAATATGCCCAATTGACCTACAACCTCTGTAGGTTTGGAACAGCGAGAGGGAACTGGAACAGCCAGAGGAAACCCAGGCAGACACGGGGAGAGCGTACAACCTCCTTACAGACAGCGCCAGGTGCGAACCCCAGTGGCTGGCGCCGTAACAGCATCACACTAACTCTGCCGCCTGAAGTCTTGAATCATAGAACTGTCCTTGAATCCGGTGATGCGTGATTTTGCAGCTGTGCACCTTCTTCTGGACGGGAGGAGGGATGCGACGAGCCTTTTAATACATTGGTCGCTTTCCTCAGGCAGTGGGGACAGAGATGATGGAAGGAATGTGTGTGATGGGCTGAGCCGGGATCAGCACCCTCTGCAGGTTCCTGTGGCCTTGGACGGAGCAACCCCCGTCCCATGCAGGGTGTTTTCAATTTTGCAATTGGAAATGAATCCACAGAAAAATCCTTCAAGCATCACTGTGGACCTGGGAGAGCAAATGGGGATTTGTTTACGGCAGTGGTCCTCAAACTTTTCTCGGTCTAAGGCCCACTAATGGCAATGGCTGAGCAATATTTTCCAGTCAAAGGTCGCTGCGCGAGAAAAACAACTTTATCTAATTTAATATAATGTTTAAAGACCCTCGAGGAAAAACCCTGTGGCCCACCAGAGGGCCATGGGCCACTCGTTGATAACCACTGTTAAGGACTCATGGGAAGATAGCTTTTAGGTAAGCCAGCATCCACTTAGTGCTGCCTGGAGTGTTCTCTCCTGGATCAGGACAAACCCCAAGATATTTCAAAAGACCAACCTACCCCCAGCTGAGCCATGGCTAACGTTGAATGTGGTGGGCTCGAGCAGCCTTTCTCCATGGGAGGAGGCCTACGACTTTCCTCGGGGCCACAGAACACTTAGGTAAAACCCTCGTTTCCTTTCCACTTCACATAAATGTAGTCATTAGAAGTTTGGAAGAAACGAAAACCTGACTGCTTCACTGGGAAGGGGGGCCCATAACCTCTGAGCAGAGTCCTCAGGGGGACATAACCAAAGAAAAGGTTGAGAACACCGGGCTACTGTTCCTCTGGCCACCAAAGTCACAGAAATGACCCCATTGCCTTCAGATGAATGGTTCATGGTTGACCCTTCAACTGGGGCCTCCCAGGTTTCAATATAACATGCATTCCTCTTACTTTTTTATGGTTTACATCCCACAAGAGAGGGAGCCAGTTAAACGAGAGAGCAATCCCATCTGCCCCATTCACCTTCTTTGTTCTCTTTCAAATTCCCAACGATCCTCCCCCTCATTGAACCACAAGTAATTAATAGCAGCCTGTTCCCCCACCGCTCTTCACTGTAACATCCAATAGGAGACCTACACAGACACAGGGAGAAGGTGGGAACTCCTCACAGATGACACCTGAGGTGACGATCTCTCTCTCCCCCTTTTCTCTCCCCTCCTCTCTCTCCCTCTCCTCTCTCTCCCCTCCTCTCTCTCCACCTCCTCTCTCTCTCCTCTTCCTTTCTTTCCCCTCTCTCACCTTCCCTCTTTCACTCCCCCTCGCTTTCCCCTCCTCTTCCCCCTCCTTTCTCACTCTCTCTCCCCATCCCTTTCTCCCCTTCCCCCTCCCCACTCTCTATCCTCCCGCCTCCTCCTCTCTTTCAACAACAGTCTTTCAAGTAATTGATGCTGCATCACATGTGAGGGAGAGATCCATCTATGAATGGATGCCCTTTAGTGTTGCCCGGATCTCGTTGGTCTTCCAGCATGGGGAGAGGCCAGAAAATTCCAGGGCTGCGGGATTGCGTGCACAAGCCAGGGCAGCCAATGCAAAGGCCCTGAGGGGGCAGGGTCCTTGCACTGGGGGACTGAGGGCTGGAGACCAGTGGATAAAACCCCTCAGGCGGTGGAAGGAGGTATCAGCGCACTTCAGTGGCAATGGTCCTATGCCCCCCTTTCACCTCCCTCTGTCCCCAGGGTGGGTATGGGGCAGATTCAAACTAGAGAGTTAAATCCTATTCCTGACAAACTTGATCTGCATGGGGAAAATAACAGAAAGGCAGGGATTTTGTAAAAGAAAGCAAAGATAAATAAATCAAATTAACAAGAGTCAACCGCAAGTAATTGTAATCAGTGTTACCTGCCTTTGTGGAATGTTTAACATACATAAGGAAGTAAAACCCCAGCATTGCACAATAGTAGCCCCGAGGCTGAGCTTTTGACATATATAATGACTGAAAAGCGTACTTTCCCGTGCATCAAGATGTTTTAAAAAAATGAATAGAACATTTCCCTCTCCCACAATCCCTCAATCACCAAATGTGTGGGAAAGAGTAGATCGAGTGCTTCTCACCTGTGCTGCAGACAATCATCGAAAAGGCAGGCCTGGCAACGCCAAATGTTCGGGTGTGGTCTCACTGCATCTGGATTTAAAAATTATAATGATTTTAGTTTACAGGAATATACATTGTTCAATTGGCATATGCCTTGAAATTCTTATTTTCTGCAGCCAAACTTCTGCAAAAAAAATACAATAATTACCCCTGTACACAGAAATAACAGACGGATGAGCGATGCCGTCCGGAGCTATCCTCCCTGGTAGGGTCACCCGTGGTGGTAAGGTCAAGGGTGAGGTCCCTGACAAAGAACAATCCAACCAAGACCTCAGCGGTGGAGCAGGCGGACGAAGTGACTCGTATGGGCTGCAACGGCGGCAACAAATCCGTCCACACCAACCGTCGTGATTCCCACGCCATTGGAACCAGTTGGTTGATTGGCAAAGTACTGTGGGGTTCTTGGGGTGCAACGTTAAACAAATGCATGCGCAGGCGCCTTCACTCAGTGGGCCACTTTCGAAGATTGGACTCATAGCCACATAGGAACGGAGACACCTGGAGATGGTTGGAGACAGTGGCCTGATGTGTAATGGTGGGGTCCTGTAGAAGGAGGTGTTCGAGAGTTGTCGTACTGGCCTCGACGAGAGGTCAGTGCGCCAGACCACAACGGCACCACCCTTGTCGGCGGGTTTGATGGTGAGGTTGGGATTGTCATGGAGAGAGGGGAGGGCAGAGGACTCTGAGGAGGTGAGGCTGGAATATGAGACCTTGAGGGATAGCCACGAACAAAGACAGATGATAAACGTTCACAGATACGGTTAGTGCAAGCACAAAGTGGCATTAACTTTATAGGGGTACAGTGATAGTGTGGGTCTGCGTGCCTCGCCACCCTGTGGGAGGGGAGGGGGTCCATTCTATCCCTGGGCGCTGGCTGTCGGGCCGTGACTAATCCCTGACATGTTCCCAACCTTTGTTGTAAGTGTCTTGAATGATTTCTGACATGTGGCTTGTTGAGCATGGGGAGCGGGGAGTGAAAAATGGCTCGGACTCAACGAGTCAACAGTTAATGGATAACTGTAATTTGTGACTGATTACTGGAAATTGCTTGAGTGTGAGTTTGAAAATTTATAAATAAAATATTTTTTAAAAAAGGATAAAGTGGCATTTCCAAAGTGCAGGCAGGTGTTTCCTGGTCCCAGAGTAGTTTATCGTTAGGGGAGGTAGAAGAGTTCACTAGCCAGTGGAAAGAAGTTGCTCTTGAGCTTACAGATGCTGGATTTGGGTTTCAATATCTTCTTCCCGAAGTTAGCAGCGGGAAGAGGATGTGTGCGGGGAAGTGGACGGCGGGGGGGGGGGGGGGGGGGGGGCGCGGGGGAGTTAGTCCTGAATAACATTCTACTTCATGATCCAGGTGATCGATCACAGAGTGAAATGCAGAGGGACAGAGAAGTTATAGAATGGGTGAGAGAGCAGAGGGAGGAGGTAGAGAAAGGGAGGCTGAGGGGAGAAAGACAAAGGGTGGTGAGTCCAGGAAGGGATGATCCTAGGGAACAGGGAGGAGGTGGAAATGGATAAAGGAAGTCGGAAAAGGGAAAAATCGTGAGAGAGTGAGAGGGAGAAGGGAAGGGAGGGGAGGGAAGGGAAGGGGAAGGGGAGAGAAGGGAAGGGAAAGGGAAGGGAGGGGAGGGGAGGGGAGGGGAAGGAGATGGAAAGGAAAGGATGGGAAAGGGAGGGAAGGGATGGGATGGGAAGGGAAGCAAAGGCCGATCCAACCTTTGTTACAATGGAACTGGGTCACCCTTATGAGTCATTGATGTAACAGTGAAACCCCTGGTATCCAGCACCTTTGGGCTTTGGTAAATGCCGGATAAGTGTATTTTCCGGTTGTTTGAGATTGCATGTTGTGTGATTGGCAAACCCATGGTGAGTTGCACCAGTTTTAAACATATATTTTTTACCTATTTACTTTCTGCATTTTTTTTGCCAACTGTTTGAAGTTGATGGTTGCTTGAATTCCGTATAATGCAACGTCAACTTGCTGGAGAAATTCAGCAGGTCATGCAGTGTCCGTAAGAAGTAAAGAGAAACAAGCCTTTTGTCAAGGTATAAGCAAAATGCAGATAGGCGTCTGAATAAAAAGGGGAGAGAGGAGAGGAAGGAGGAAGGGGCAGGGACAGGACTACTGGCTAATAGGTAAGAGGTCATTGGTAGATATGGGTAGGAAGGTTGAAGAGAAAAGCTGAGGTGAAGGGGGAGAGGGAAGGGGGTTGGGTGCTGGAGGATAGGAGACAGAGAAATGGGGTAAAGGAGAGAATTGGAGGGGGGGATTAACGGAAATTGGAGAGTTGATGTCAATGCCGTCAGGTTGGAGGGTGCCCAGATGGAATATCAGGTATTGTTCCTCCAATTTAAGGAATTGGAGATGGCCTGACTTCGGTAGTGCATGTTGTGTGGAATCGAAACTGGTGGCCACTGGGAGATCTCCGTAATTGCGGCAGATGGAACCACGGTGCTCAACAAAGCGATCTCCCAGTCTGCATCCAGTCTCCCCCGATGTACGGGAGGCCACAAACGGGATCACAATGGGTGACCTACCCCCAGCCCTCCCCAAGGGAAATCTTGTTTGGGGCTCCGAATGGTGGGGAGGGAGAGGAGATGCGGGCGGGAGTAGAGCGCTGCCTGCAGTCAGATCAGTAGGAACCGACGGGGTGAGGAGAAGGAAGGGGACGAGGAAGTCCTGGAGGGAGAGGCCCCTTGCAGGAAGAGGGGAGGGGAGTGAAGAGCAAGATGTGTCTGGTAGAGGGGAGTGGAGTGGAAAGTAAGATGTGTCTGGTGGCGGGGAGGGGAGTGGAGAGAAAGATGTGTCTGGTTGAGGGAGGGGGAGTGGAGAGTAAGATGTGTCTGGTAGAGGGGAGGGGAGTGGAGAGTAAGATGTGTCTGGTAGAGGGGAGGGGAGTGGAAAGTAAGATGTGTCTGGAAGAGGGGAGGGGAGTGGAGAGTAAGATGTGTCTGGTGGCGGGAGGGGAGTAGAGAGTAAGATGTGTCTGGTAGAGGGGAGGGGAGTGGAGAGTAAGATGTGTCTGGTAGAGGGGAGAGGAGTGGAGAGTAAGATGTGTCTGGTAGAGGGGAGGGGAGTGGAGAGTAAGATGTGTCTGGTAGAGGGGAGGGGAGTGGAAAGTAAGATGTGTCTGGTAGAGGGGAGGGGAGTGGAGAGTAAGATGTGTCTGGTGGCGGGGAGGGGAGTGGAGAGTAAGATGTGTCTGGTAGAGTGGAGGGGAGTGGAGGGTAAGATGTGTCTGGTAGAGGGGAGGGGAGTGGAAAGTAAGATGTGTCTGGTGGCGGGGAGGGGAGTGGAGAGTAAGATGTGTCTGGTAGAGTGGAGGGGAGTGGAGGGTAAGATGTGTCTGGTAGAGGGGAGGGGAGTGGAAAGTAAGATGTGTCTGGTGGCGGGAGGGGAGTAGAGAGTAAGATGTGTCTGGTAGAGGGGAGAGGAGTGGAGAGTAAGATGTGTCTGGTAGAGGGGAGAGGAGTGGAGAGTAAGATGTGTCTGGTAGAGGGGAGGGGAGTGGAGAGTAAGATGTGTCTGGTAGAGGGGAGGGGAGTGGAGAGTAAGATGTGTCTGGTGGCGGGGAGGGGAGTGGAGAGTAAGATGTGTCTGGTAGAGTGGAGGGGAGTGGAGGGTAAGATGTGTCTGGTAGAGGGGAGAGGAGTGGAGAGTAAGATGTGTCTGGTAGAGGGGAGGGGAGTGGAGAGTAAGATGTGTCTGGTAGAGGGGAGGGGAGTGGAGAGTAAGATGTGTCTGGTGGCGGGGAGGGGAGTGGAGAGTAAGATGTGTCTGGTAGAGTGGAGGGGAGTGGAGGGTAAGATGTGTCTGGTAGAGGGGAGGGGAGTGGAGAGTAAGATGTGTCTGGTAGAGTGGAGGGGAGTGGAGGGTAAGATGTGTCTGGTAGAGAGGAGGGGGAGGCTGGTGGCACAGTAGGCGAGGACAAACTGCGGTACATCAAAGTTTATAAATTTACCCTCAGCTTTAAAACTTGGCTGTAAATCGCTCTGGGGATGTTGAAAGAGGTTAACAAATGAATCAGCTTCTCTGGGTTAATCTGCCTCATTGAGCACATCCTAATAACAATCATACTGAATAATGCTGAAGGAGAAACCACTGTCAAAGAACAATGAGCCTTTGTTAGGACAGAAATATTTCAGTGGTTTGGCAAGGGCTACAAAAATGCTTGGAGAAACTCAGCAGGTCACATCGCATCCCCGTAGAAAGTGAAAGGCTGTCGACATCTCGGAACTTCTGAGGAAGGGGCTCGGGCCCCGAAACGTCACCTGCTTCTCAATTCTTCTGGACGCTGCTGAGTTCCTTCTGAGTCCTGCATGGGACCCCAGCCAAGGCAGGGGTTTGCCTCCCTTACCCTCCTATTACCTCCTGCCTGTGGGACTGCGCTCCTCTCCCTTCCCACCGTTTCAATCGGGCCCCTGCCTACATTTAGCTCATTACCTCGAGGTCGGGCTCAACCCCGAAACGTGGGTTATGAACCTTTATCTTTGCGGCATAAAGGGCAGTGAATCCCCAGTATTCGGAATTCAGACCACTGGCCAATAAATTGAGTGAATAAATAAATAAGAGTTTAAAATTGTCAAAGTCAATGTTCCCCGAAGCAACACACAAACCCTTGGTGCAGGATTCAGCCGGTTGCGTCCCGCTCACAGCATCCCCCAAGTATCAGCCTCATCCCTGCCTGGTAAGTGCCTTAATCTTTATGAGAATACTATTAAGTATATTAAAGTTACAGCATGGTGACAGGCCCTTTCAGGCCCTTAATCTTTCAGGCCCTTTCAGGCCCTTAATCTTTATGAGAATACTATTAAGTATATTAAAGTTACAGCACAGTGACAGGCCCTTTCAGGCCCTTAATCTTTCAGGCCCTTAATCTTTATGAGAATACTATTAAGTATATTAAAGTTACAGCACGGTGACAGGCCCTTTCAGCCCGTGAGCCCAATTCACATACAACCCTGCGAGGTTTTTCCAAGGGTTGGTGGAAACTTGAGCCCCCGGGGAAAGCCCACGCAGACACGGGGGTTGGGGGGGGGTGGGGAGATGTACCAACTCTTTCCAGAGAGCGTGGGATTCAAACTCCGATCCCAGGCTTCATCTGCAAACAAGATTTAATCATGATGGATCCAGCAGTTAGTGTCACCCTGGTTCGAACTTAAGTTTAAACTTACAGAAATAAGGACTAAAATCCGGATCTCTTTAAACACACTCACTTAACATTTTTCATTGTCTTTTCAATTGTTTATTCTTAATATATGTACTATTCAGGCATTGTTAGTGTGTGCCTCGGGCACCCAGAAGATTTGCATCTTCCCATCAGTGCAGGATGCCGGGGATTTTACTGGAAACTGACTGACCTGCTGGAGTTTCTCCAGCGTTAACTTCAACCGCGGAGGCTGCAGGCTTGAGTAACACTGAACCAGGTTCATCTGAGACACCTGGCCTTCAGGCTATGCCAAACTGTAGAAAAAAAGATTCAATTAATTATGTTTGTCAGTTCACTATAACATGAGCTCATTTTGAGAGTTTAATTATTGATGGTGTTTGGAAGGGTTTTATATCGAATCTGTATAAATTTAGTGCAGGTTAAAAACCCCAAGCCAGATGTAGACAAGACGACAGTGAAATGGGAGAAAGATTTGGGAATATCTATCTCCCCAGAAGAGTGGATGTCGGTATGTAAAGCTAGTAGGACTAAAATTGCGGATGTGAGATATAGGTTGGTTCATTATAATTTTATTCATCATTTATATTTAACTCTGGAGAAATTTAAACATGTCACTTCAGATTTATGATTGGGTATCATATGTGGCTATGTGAGTATATAGATATGTCTTTGGGAGATAAATTGGGAAAGGTTTATTAGAGTAGGTCACATACAAACACTTTAAAACAGATCTTCTTTGAAACACTGGAGCTCTGCCCCCATGCTAGACATATCAGCTCCACAGCTTTCGCAAGAGCTTTGCTCAAGAGACTTCACTAATAGAATGTTGTTTACAAAAGACAACAGATGAAAGATCTTGTTGGAGCCGCAGATTGTTCTGGAAGAGAACTTATAAGAGGGTCATGTGGTTTTGCAAACAGAGAGCGTCAAACAGGCTTTCCCTCAGAGACAGAGACAGAGAGAGACACACAGAGATCACTTCTGCAGTGTTACAGCTAGTAACAGTAGCTGGGACTGGACAAGCTGGCAAGCTTGTGGAAAGCCCCATTTGGAAGACGGCCTGGTCAAAGCCCTTGTGGTTCATGCAATAAGTGAAACAAAAAGCAACTCTGTGGTGACCTGAAAGAAAGACGTTATCATCTAGAGAACCCTGAAGGGGGCAAGTTTCTTCAGCAAGACACTGAAGTGGCTGATGGAAGTACATCAGTTGTGGATGTCCTGGAACAACAAATCTCTCTGAAAACTGATCAGAGCCTTCCTGAGCGGTAACCATTTACCTTTCAAGCACCAAAGCCTGCTGAACTTTGTTAAATTCTGTGCACAGTCTAAGAATTGCCTGCAACCAGTGAACTTTGAGGATTGAGAAGTGAGATTCGACTGTGAACCAAATAACTTTTCTGAACTTACACACAAATTACATACACGTGCACTTAGAATTAGAAGTGGGGGGGGGGGGGGGGGTTTAAGTAAGTCAATAGTGATAAGTTAAAGTTTGATTCTATTTTCATGTTTAAAGATGTTTAAGTAACCATTTGACTTGGTGAATATCTATTGCTGCGAGGGTTTGGGGTCCTCTGGGCTCGTAACAATGGTTAAACCTTTTTGGAAGTCATGTTTAAATTTAAAATTCCATTTGACCCTATGATATTTTTATTGGGTAATATTAAATCATTGTGCTTAGAGTTAAAATGAGATAAATCTCAAATTGCCTTTTTTGAGGTTGGCCTTAGCAGTAGCGAGGAAATGTCTCGCAGTTACATGGAAGATTGAGATACAACTGAATATTCACCGATGGCACAAGGAGATGAGGTCATATATTCCCTTAGAGAAGCTAACGTATAATTTACAAAATGATTACTCTAACTTTGTTAAGGTTTGGAGCCCGTGCATGGATTGGATGTGTTCTAATTGCTAAAACATTTTCCCATACATGGGTGGTGTGGTCCCAAACTGTGACACATACCTGAATCCACTGCTTTATTTACTCTCCTCTATCTTTATTTTTGGGGTAGTTTAGTGGGAGTTTGGGTGGGGTGGGTAGGATAGGGATGGGGAGGGGGTTTTATGGGATAAAATATGTATCACATTATATTTTGTATGTATTATTTTTTATTGATTATAAATAAAGTTTTCAAGAAAATGATTCATTTTGTGAATATAAATTCTGAGAAATATCCTTAAATATTTATTCATGTTCATAACAAATGTTGATTTTTCTTATCTTTTTCTTTGTAATTTTATTTTTTTCCACTGATTTGGGACTTAATTCTTTTTGAATTCCTACCCCTTCAATACCCAGCACCAGGCCATCACAGGACTCACTCCCCCTGTCAATTCTCCTACCCAGATTCCCGCTGGGACTTTTTCTGGACATTGCACTGTGGATCATAAAATAGGGCAAAGTTAAAGGTTATGGGGATAAGGCTGGAAAGGGGTACTGATGGTAGTGATCAGCCATGATCTGTAAAATGGCGGTGCTGGCTCGACGGGCCGAAGGGCCTACTCCAGCTCCTACTGTCTATTGTCTATTGGTAAAAGCAGCGACACTTCGTCGAGGTTCGTTAGAAGCCGTCAGCTGCAAGAAACCGAACGGGCAATCTTTACCCAAAGAAAGTGGTGGAAGCCTGGAGCTTGGTGCCACAGGGACTGTGTGCAGTGAGGTAAATAAGGTGGGGGGGGGGGGCTTGAGCCAATGAGAGAGTCAGAGGAGGAGGGAGGGGGAGACGGGGGAGGGAGGGAGTCAGAGAGAGAAAGGAAAGAAAGGAGGGGAGAGAGGGAAAAGGGAGGAGGTAGAGAGGGGGAGATGGCTTAGCAAGAGTGAAAGAGGGGAGAGATGTATGCTGGTAAAGGAGGGGGAGAGAGGAGAAGAGAGAAGTGGTGAGAGAGGGGAAAGAGAGGAGCAGGAAAGCGGGTATGAGAAAGAGCAACAGAAAGGAGAAGGGGAGGAGAGAGAGTGGAGAGAGAGAGAGAGAGGAGGGGAGGGAAAGAGAAAGGGTGGAGAGAGAGACAGAGACAGAGAGATGGAAGTGAGGAAGCAGTAGGTCAGAGCAGAGTATCTAAGTGAGTACATCTCCCCTCCCCGACCCCTGCCCCCTACCCTGACCTGAAGGAGGAACACTGGAGAGGCCTGTGGGAGGATAACAGCAGCAGTGGCCGTGAATGCCAGACCAAGCCACGGGATCACTACGGTCAGGGAGGCCGCCGCCGATTTCCTATTTGGAGTGCAGGTGGACAACGACCTCAAGGCCGTGCAGCAGGCAGTCGCCTTGTAGAAAAGCCGGATCTAGGATGGGGCAAGCTCCCCTGAGAGACTTATGATGCTGCGGGAGAAGGTGGGGGTTTTGCAAGACATAAGTCACATGCTCTCTTTGGCATTTCAGTTGGAAGAGAGAGAGAGTTGAGTTAACAGCTCAATCAGTCAGTGTGTGGGACACTTACAAGTAACTGAAAAGTGCAATCCAGGGAAAACTGTTTGAAACTGATGAAAGCAAGTTCCAGAGCAGTAGATGGTTGGAAGTGCTATCTGTCTGATGTTTCTCTTGAAATAGAGAAAGGAATGGAACTCTGGTAGTTTGAAGAAAGAGGTAACCATCTAGAAGACCTGATGGGGCAAGTTTCATCAGCGAGACCCTGAGGTGATGAGTGGTGGTACCTCAGTTGTGGAAATCCTGGAGCAACAAACATCTCTCTGCAGGGCTTGGCAACCGGGGGCTGGAGGAGGTGCGGCGTGGACACAGGGCCTCAAGGCCAGACATCAGGCACTGATGCCATGGGCACAACCACAACCTCTAGACCTCTCTGAAGAGACTTGCTTCAATAAGGGGGCTGGATTGCTTGGTCGCTCTTTGTTTGCCTTTGAGAGGAAAGATCTTTGTGTGGCGCCTGCAGACGAAACCACATGATCCAAAATGTCAGTGTCATTGGGTCATAACGACAGCTCTAACTGGACTTCATCAGAAGGTTCCAAAAGTCAATAAGCATCAAGTTTTAGCCTTGTAGGTATATTGATACTGTTACGAGCCCAAAGGACCCCAAAACCCAGCAGCAATAGATATTCACCAAGACAAGTGGTTTTTAAAACAAAAGTTATTTTTGATCAACTTCAAACATGAAAATAGAATCAAACTTTAACTTATCTCTATACTTATGCTGTACTCTATACTAACTCAAATTACCCCCTTCTAATTCTAAGCGCACGTGTATGTAATGTGTGTGTGGATTTAAGAAAAGTTCTTTGGTTCACAGTTCAATCTCACTTCTCCTTCTTCCAAGTTCTCTGGTTGCAGGCAATCACCAGACTGTGCACAGAATTTAACATGGATAAAGTTCACCAGGCTTTGGTGCTTGAAAGGTTTACCGCTCAGGAAGGTTCTTGTAGGGTTTGCAGAGAGAGATATTTGTTGCTCCAGGATTTCCACAACTGAGGTACCACCACTCATCACCTCAGGGTCTCGCTGATGAAACTTGCCCCATCAGGTCTTCTAGATGGTTACCTCTTTCTTCAAACTACCAGAGCTCCATTCCTTCCTCTATTTCAAGAGAAACATCAGACAGATGGCACTTCCAGCCATCTACTGCTCTGGAACTTGCTTTCATCAGTTTCAAACAGTTTTCCCTGGATTGCACTTTTCAGTTACTTGTAAGTGTCCCACACACTGACTGATTGAGCTGTTAACTCAACTCTCTCTCTCTTCCAACTGAAATGCCAAAGAGAGCATGTGACTTATGTCTTGCAAAACCCCCACCTTCTCCAGCAAACAACAGGAGTTCTTTCTTCTTCTCAAGTTGTTATCTTAGATAAACAAAATCCAGAATTGACCTTTCTATGAGCACTTTGCAGTAAGGGTATTAATAGACAGCATGACTCCAGCAAGACAATGGTCAAGCACTTTATGACGTCAGTTCAATTAACACCATTCTCCAGAGATCCTGCAATATGAATTCTTCAGTCTCTCAAATAAGATCAGATTTAAAAAGTGTGAATGTACGTGACCTACTCTAAAATCTTATAAATTCTCCCCAAATATTAATATTGTTACAATACATGTCGGCTGGGCTTACGGAAAAAGTTTTTGTTGTTATAATGTAAGATGGGGATATTTTTAAATAAAAAATAATAAATTTCTTCTGAAACACTGCCCAAAAATTTTATCGTCATTTTGGTATCACCCCCTCATGGTGTCCCCTGGTGCGGTCCGCACCCCCCGAGTGATGCCAGTGCGTCAAGGTATGTCCCACCTCTCCCACGTTTGTTATTGCCTGCCTGCCTGCCTTGAAGAAGGCCTCAGGCCCAAAGTGGTTACTCTTTACTTCCTATGGCCCGCTGAGTTTCTCCAGCACCTTTATGTAGGGAAATAACCTCCCCATCCCTCCTCCCCCCCTCCCCCCACCCACATCCCCCCCGAGCTCCACTTCACGGTGTCCATTTGCCGGGTGACCCATGTCCTCTCGGTATCTTTCACACCGTCACTAACGGGGGCTTCCTCAGCACCTCTCTCTCGTGTGAACTACTCGCAGATCCGCTGGTCAGTCAGAGCACTTGGGGCAAGGAGGAAGACCGTTGCTTGAACGCTCAGTCTTTTGAACACTTGCTTTTATTTACATCGAGCAAAGGGGAGCATTGGTTGAAGGCTCAGGTCAACCATCCTGAGATGTGAATGAGGTCTCGACCAGCTCTGTAGGGAGGGAACGGGGTGGGGTGGAGGGGCGCTGTCTTGTGGTGTGAGGCGTCTTATGGTTCATCGTCCTCACTGTCTTCATTCATCATCACCAGCTTCAGGTCGTCAAAGGCATGGCTGGGAACGTAAAATAGAAAAGAGACCTCAACACCTCGCGGGGTTAAACAGGAAAGTCTACAGACACTAGGGTCGGGTGCCACACCAAGCTCGCTGGAGAAACCCAGCAGGTCACACAGCAGCAATGTTTCAGGCCTAGGCCCTTCGTCAAGGTGAGAGCAAAAACCAGGCAGGCATCTGAATAAAGAGGTGGGGAAGGAGAGGAGGGAAGAAGGGATAGGGAGAGGGGGAAAGGAGAGGAAAGAGGAAGGGGCAGGGGGAGGAGAGGAGGGAGAAAGGGGAGGAGAGGAGGGAGGAAGGGGGAGGGAGAAGAGAGGAGGGTGGAAAGGGCAGGGAGAGGAGGGGGGAAGGGGCAGGGAGATGAACACAGACTAACATGTCATAGGTGGATAGAAGAGGAAAGAAGAGAAACTGGTAAGTGTTGGGGGAGGAGTAGCTCTCTGAATGAAGAGGGAAGGGAAGGGGTGGGGTGCCGGAGGAAAGGAGATGGGGGATTGGGAAAGTGAGAGAGAGGGGTTTAAGAGAAACTGGAGAAGTCATTGTTAATGCCATCTAGTTAGAGTGTGGCCAGACAGAATATTATGGTGTGTGAAGGGTCCACTTAGAGATGGCGTCCCCAGTGGCCTAGCGGTTAAAGAACAAGAAGCAAGCAACAGGCCGCGTGGTTGGCCTAGCAGTCAGCGCAACGCCTTTACAGCGTCAGCGATCGGGACCAAAGTTTGAATCCCGCTCTATCTGTAAGGAGTTTGTACGTTCTCCCCTTGTGTTAAATTGAAAGTTACATTTAAATAGCACCATCCCTTCTATTGGCCTGCCTCACTCTCCTCCTTTCTCCCTGCCCACACAGTAAAAATGCAGCACTTGACACAGAAAGATCCCAGAAGTATTGATTAGATTAATGTCCAGATACCCCGGTTAAACTCCCGTGATCCGGCATCTGGTTCGCTTGATCATCAGGAATGTGTACCAGGGGTGCAGAGGGCATGAAGGGTCAGCATCAGGATTGGGGGGGGGCAGTTCCTGGAGTGAACTGCCTCGAGACTGGTCAGTACTCTTGTGTTGGGGGTCGGGGTCTGCGTGAGAATTGGGAGCTGTGCGAGGGATTGGATTGGAAAGAATAGAAGTGAGGGGGGTGGGGGGCAGAGGGGAATGACACCAGAGAATGGACGGTTGGGTAAATTGGGAGCTGCGGCGGGGGGATATTTAAAGTAGTCACCAACCTACAAGAAGATGACCCGTTAGGGTTAGCGTGGCGGTTGGCGCCACGCCTTTACAGCGCCACCTCTCCAATCACCTTCCACCTCTGATCTAGGCCTGGATATCTTGGCAAGGAAGACATGTTCAATGAAGCATCATCTTACCAAATACTCCTTCCCTTGCACTTAACACAGCCTTTGAAACATCTGAATGAAGGATAAAGGATAAAGAATGAAGGTGTTCTCCCCAGGAATTGGACAGGGACTTCCACATTCCGTGGGATCTGCGCTTGACTCTCCACTGGCCCCAGTGACTAGTATGATCCATCCTCCACCTATGTTAACAGCTGCAGTAAAAAGCACAATACTGGGGAAACTCAGCAGGTCAAACAGCTGTGCCCTCCCTCCCCAATTCACCTAGTACCTCCTGTATTTGGGGCTGCGCTCCCCCTCCCCCCCCCCCCCAACTTCTCCCCCTGCCCCACCATTTTGTTCAGGCGCCTGTCTATTTTTCCAGACTTTGATGACGGGCTCAAACCCGAAACGTCAGTCGCCTTTGCTACGTGAAGGGCACTGTTTGACCTGCTGAGTTTCTCCAGCCTTGTAGTTTTTACTTCAGCCACGGTTTCTGCAGACCTTCGTGTTTCACTTTTCATTTATCAATTTAATTTATTAAATTTTAATTTAGACCTACAGCACAGTACAGCCTCGCTGGGGGATGGTGGTGGAGGCTGAAACTTTGGGGGCATTTAAGAGACCCTTAGACACATGAATGAAGGAAAGATAGAGGGTTAAAGGGTAGGGAGGGTTTAGATCGGCACAACATCGAGGGCCGAAGGGCCAGTACTGTGCTGTAATGTTCTATGTCCTATGGAACAGGCCATTTCATCCACGAGCCCGTGCCCCCCAATTGACCTATAACCCCCCACCCTGTTTATGAATAGTGGGAGGAATCTAAGCAGACACAGGGAGAACGTACAAAGCGCGTGATTCGAACCCCAGCCCCAATCGCTGGTGCTGCACAGTCGTCGCCCTAACTGCTGCGCTAGCGGTTGAGTACCTGAGTGAGAGCAGGTACTGGGGAATGGGAATCAGAGCTGGCATGCATGGGTGCAGAGGGCCGAAGGGCCTGTCTCTGAAGCGTGCAAACCCAGTGGTGGCAGACCTGAGATCGTCGTCCTCCAGCAGTTCCTCGGCTATCCCAGCATCGGCTTCCCACAGGATGTGTGGCCTGCGGAAGGAAAGAAATAACTGGACTTTAGCTCCGTGAATGAGCCCCGTTCACACCGCTCCCTTAATGTACCCTCCAAGTACTGTACAAGTTACTGAAGAAAGTACTGGTGACGACTCTTTTACCGATACACACTCATCCCTTCCCCACCCCCCATAACGTCTTGCTTATTTGTGTCTGTTAAACGCCTCTTAAATTATGGTCATTGTGTGCGACTCCACCTCCTTCTCGAGCACCAAGTTCCAGAGAGCAACCACTCTCCGCGTAAAAGGAACGGCTACCTTAATTGAGAAAGGACAAGCTGGCATCGGAGATGGCTCAGGGAAGATTTACTAGAATGATACCAGGAATGAAAGGGTCAGCTTGTAAGGAACGATTGTCGGCTCTTGGACTGTTCTCATTAGAGGATGAGGTGGGGGGGTCCTCATAGAGGCAAACTGAATGCAGAAAGGCTTGGACAGAGTAGATATGGTTAGGATGTTTCCCTTGGTCGGGGAGACTAAGACAAGGGGGCACAACTTCAGAATAGAAGGGCGTCATTTTAAAACAGAGATGCAGAAAAAATTCTTTAGCCAGAAGGTCATGAGTCTGTGGAATTTGTTGGAAGTGAAGTCGTTGGGTACATTTAAGGCAGACGTTGACTGGTGTTTGATTAGTCAAAGTTTACAGGGAGAAAGCCGGGGAGTGGGGCTAAGCGGAAGGATGGATCAGGTCACGATCAGTGTGGCGGAGCAGACTCGACGGACCGGCTTCTGCTCCTGGTGATCTTGTGAGCACGGACGGTGGGGACATGATGGGCCAAATGACCTGTTTCCTGCACCTCTCCCTGGGCAGCAGCTTCCTGTGCAAGCGCTGAATCGAGGAGTGGCGGAACTTGGCCCTCACGCTGTCCGACAGCAACATCTTACGGTGCTGAAAGGGAACAAGACAAACTGTGTAAACCCGACTCGTTAGCTGATTGAATGCCCTGCAGCTGCCAATCAAACGGAATTGCACCTAATTTCCAGCACTTTTATTTTGTATCTGCAAAAGGAAGTGGACCAGTGGTTCCAGCCTTTTCCTTTCCGCTCACATCCCACCTGAAGCAATCCCTTACTAATCACAGAGCACCAATGGCAGAGGGATTACTTAAAGGGGTGTGTGAGTGGAAAGAAAAAGATTGAGAACCACTGTAGTGGACACAGGCAAAACCCCTCCCCACCACTGAGAACATCTACGGGGAACGCTGCCGTCGGAGAGCAGCAGCAATCATCAAGGATCCACACCGCCCAGCACACGCTCTGTTCTCGCTGCTGCCATCAGGAGAGAGGTGTAGGGGCCACCAGACTTGCACCCACCAGGTTCAGGAACAGCTGCTGCCCCTCCACCATCAGACTCCTCAATGACAAACAATCAGGGACTCGTCTAAGGACTCTCATTTTCCATGCTCTTTATTACTGAATATTTATTTTCTGTATTTGCACCGTCAGTTTGTTTACATTTGATTACATCTCTCTCTCTCTTTTGTGTACATAGCCTTCTTCTTGACTACAGTTTACAGTTACGGATGAGTAGTGATTCTGCCTGGTCCGCAGGAAAATGAATCTCAGGGTTGGATGTGATGTCATGATTTGCAACATGACTTCTTGATTCCTGAACTCAATCCCCCCATTAATGAAGCCCAGCATCCCATGGGCCTTAACTATCTTATCAACCTGTGCGGTGACCTTGAGGGATGTCTGGATTTGAACCCCGAGGTCCCTCTGTTCATCCACTCTCCTAAGTAACCGACTATTACCCCTGGACTCAGCCATCTGGTTTGTCCTTCCAAAATGGATCACCTCACCCTTATTCGGAATGAAATCCATCTGCCACTTTTCTGCCCTACTCTGCATCCTGTCTAGATCCTCTAGTAACCTTCGACAGCCCTCAGCTCCATCCACAACTCCCCCAACCTTCATGTCACCTGCAAACTTACTGACCCATCCTTCCGCCTCTTCATCCAGGCCACTTATAAAAATCGCAAAGAGCAGGGGTCCCAAATCAGATCCCTACGACACCTCCACTAGTTCCCGAAAGCTAAAATAAAAGCTGAAATCGGAAATGTTCTTGGATCGTTTCAGTGTCCACTGGTGGAGAGGACCCTACATGGTGTTGTTAATGTCTCGTGAAAATAAAGAAGAAACCTGACTGGATTCACACCACCAGGTGCAAACCACGTCTTCATGAAATCGGTAGATGATGTTCCAGCAATTGGTGATCGTCATGTTAATCATTTATCTACATATATTTGGACATTTCTTTTAGAAGCAACATGTGGGATAATTTGTGGCAATGGTTATCAGGCTTAGAGACGTGGCTCATACATGGGATATTGATGGTAGCAATTGAAGTTAAACAGGAAAGTCTGCAGACACCGCGGTTGAAGTAAAAACACGACGCTGGAGAAACTCAGCAGGTCAAACAGCGTCCTTTATACAGCAAAGATAAAGATGCAGAACCAACGTTTCGGGCTTGAGCTCTTCAGCAAAATGAGCAAAATGTGGACAGGTGCCCGAACAAAAGGCTGGGAGGAGGGGCAGGGGAGGAGCACGGTCCCACAGGCGAGGTAATAGGTGGTTAAAGGAGGGAGGGCAAACCAGCAATCAGCGGGGGGGGGGGGAGGTGGCGAGCTGGAGGAAAGGAGACAGAGGGATGGGGAAAGGAGAGAGAACGGGGAGTAGGCCAGCAGAAACCAGAGAAGTCGATGTTAATGCCGTCCGGTTGGAGAGGGCCCAGATGGAAAATCAAGTGTCGCTCCTTCAATTCATGGGTGGCCTTTGTGGTCTAGCACATGAGGCCATGGACAGAGGTGTCGGGTCAGGAGTGGGGCGCACAATTGAAGTGGTTGGCCACTGGGAGACCCCTGTCACTGGGGTGGACGGAGCGAAGGTGCTCAGCCAAGCGACCTCCCAATTTACGGTCCCATCTCTCCGACATGGAGAAGACCACAGCAGGAGTACCGGATGCAGTAGATGAATCCCGCAGATACACAGAGTGCTGCTTCACTTGAAAGGACTGTTTGGGGCCCCAAATGGTGGCGAAGGAGGAGGTGTGGGCGCACCTGCAGCTGGAAGGGATTGAAGTACAATTGATTTAATTCGCTCCTGCTCTATTTGCTTTGTTATTAGCATCTAGACAATGACCACCGGCAAATATGCTTCAATTTTAGTCAAAGGCCAGGAAGAAATGGCAAGGTACTACGACATGAATGAAACAGATGTGCCCATACCCTGCTGGTTATAATCTCCCCCCCACCTGCTCTCCTTTATCATCAAGAGGTTCACTAAACCAGTAGAACGCTGAAACGAAGTCAAAAAAGGGTGTTTGAATAAAAATAGTCGGGGTGTGTTAATCCAAAGGGTTAACAAGAAAGGATCGGTGGAGGAAATGTTACTCGATGAAGAAAAGATTGGCACTGATCTTTGAAAGAAATGTCAGCTTTGACATTTACACCAACCCGTTCTGACAGCCTGCACCCTGTTTGGCAAGATATGTTGCTTGGAAGCTTAATTGTAGCCCTAATTATAGTCAAGAAGGGAAATAGGGTTATTGACACATTCTCTAATTTTAATCAAATATTTTAATATGCAAAAAAATCTAATAAATGTCTTAATGGGTTTAACCCGTGATAGAATCTTATTTCTCTGAACATCTCTTTTTGTCTCCCTTGGGCTTGCAAAAGTACATTTCGGAGTCGGTAAGCAGCAGGGAGTGCTCTTCACGATATATCGTGGGAAATAAAGTCCGCGAAACAATATTCGAGGCCTCCGATTGGTTCATTTTGTTGAGAATTCCCAGGGTACAGAGCCCTCAGTGGTTTCTTCCCTCATTGGATTCCTGACTAGTCGATGAACCAGACACTGCCTCACTTTTCATGCAGTTTTTTCTTTAAGATAGTAACGTCGTAAGACGGTTATAACACAAATGTTTGAAACTGTAATTCTGCTGCAAAACACTGTTAGGTTACCGTCCCCAAAATCCCAGACCAGGTAGGTCCTGCGATACCCTGCTCCTCCATGCCCATTAAAGCAGGGACTATCAGGTGCGTTGGTGACTGACAGAAGGAATGGCGATTGACAGGTGGAGCCATGAGCGGCAGGTTGGGGTAGCTCAGGGTGAGAAGGGTGGATGTAGTTCTCACACACCTGGATCTCAATGGTCTGCGTGGCTATTCTCTCCTGTGTTAGCGTCACCATTTTATCAATTGATTGTCTGAAGTGGGCAATGTGCGGATTTAAAACCTGAATGTAATCAGAGAACGGACATCATTAATATGATTAGTCAATACCACTGAGAGAGTTCATACTGATGTAACAGAGAGGGTGGGTAGGGGCGGAGAAAACAAGAGAGATAGAAGGAGGGAGAGGGGAGAGAGAAAGAGAAGGAGAGGCGAGGGGGAGGGAAGGGTGAGGAGGAAGCAAGGAGGAGGCAGAGAGACAGACAGACGGAGAGGGGGAAAGAAGGGAGAGTGTGGGAGAGAGGGGAGGGTATGAGAAGAGTTTGAGGGGGAGGAGGGAAGGGTGAGAAGAGTGGGCAAGGGAAAGAGGGAGAGAAGAGGGATGAATGAGGGGGAGAAAGAGAGAGGGAGAGAGGGGAGCACGAGAGATGTGAGAGGATGGGAGGGGAGGGAGAGAAGAGGAGTGAGAGTGGATGAGAGGAAGGAACAAGGGAGGGAAGATGGAGGGAGAGGAATAGAAGGAAGCAGAGCAATGAGGCCATTCTGCCACGAGCCTGTTCTATCAAGACCTTGGCTCACCCACCTCAGGTCGACTGTCTCCATAAATCCATTTTTTGAGGTCTCCTTCACTTTTCCAAACTCGAGAGCAACAAGAATAAACCTACTCCCCCCTCCCCTCATCTGACAGGCCTGCCATCCCAGGGCCCCATCCCACGCACTCCTTGTGGTCCAGCCTCTCCTCTTCTACGTCAGCACCAACTGCTGGGTGCACTCAGAGGGGTCGAGCGGCATCCATGGAGGCACAGGGATGGCTGGCATTTCAGGTTGAGGCCCTGCATCCAAACTGTTGCTTTGCCTCCACAGATGCTGCCTGACCGGCTGTGTACCTCTCGCAGTAGGTTTAAGATTGCATCCACTGCAGTCTCTTGCACCCGTCTTTAAGTTCGGAGATGTAAATGTACAGAATTCTCCAAGGCTCTGTATAACTGTACCAGCAGTCTTGTACTCAATTTTCCCAATTGCTAACAAATTTAGACATACAGCACGATAACAGACCCTTTCAGCCCACAAGCCCGTGGCACCAAATTCTACCAATTAACCTACAATTCCCACAAGTTTTAAAGGGTGGGAGGAAACCGGAGCACCCATGCAGACAAGGGGAGAATGTACAAACTCCTTACAGAGAGCTCCAGATTCGAACCTGAGTTGCTGGCACTGCAATACCGTTCCGCTAATCCTGCCGCCCCATTACAGGTTTGCAGCACAGTTGTGCCCGCTGCATTGCATGACCCAGCAGAGGAGCTCTGGAGGTCTGAGCGTTTAACTCCCTGAGCCCAAGGCCTGCTCAAGCAGTCAGGATGATGTTTTTTTTTATTTGTAATAAAGAAACTCGGGTTCATTTAAAACAACTATATCACTATGGAACTCATGACGGTGTGGAGGCATCCATCTTGAATCCAACCGAGCTGCAACAAACTAGTCTCTGACTCCCACCGTTGGTCAGGAGTATCACTGCAGTCAGGAGGGAAGGCCTCACCTGCGTGTACGTGAATCGGTCCTCCCCCATCTTCACACTGCGCGGAATTTTTGGAAATCGGATTCTGAAATGAGTCGAAGCAGTCATCAAAAGTCAACTATGATCAAGTGAAGTTTATTATCATCTGATTGCACAAGAACAAACTGATGAAACAGCATTCGCAAGCCCTCAGTGCAAAACACGCAGGCATACGACCAGACATAACATACAGTTAATACATATGCAGTATTTCATCTATACAAATAAATAAATAAATAATGTTTCATGAATATGAGAGTCTCAGATGGTGAGTGTGAGCGGTTCCTTTGGTCGTTCACCGTTCTCCCTGCCCGTGGGAAGAAGCTGTTCCTCAGCCTGGTGGGGCTGGCTCTGATCCTCCTGTGTCTCTTCCCCGACGGGAGCAGCTGAAAGATGCCATGTGTGGGGTGGAAGGGGGTCCTCAGTGATTTTGTGTGCCCACTTCAGATCCTGTTGTCTGAAGAGAGAATGGCCTGGGTGGTGGGGAGTCCTTGAGGATAGGGGCTGCTTTCTTAAGATACCTCCTCATATAGATGTCCTCGATGAAGTCAAGTTCCACAAGGATCAGTTCTGGGACCCCTGCTCTTTATAAATGACCTGGATGAAAAGGCTAGGTCAGTAAAGTTGTGGATGATATGAAAGTTGGTGGGGTTGTGAATGGAGCAGAAGTTTACGGAAAGATATAGACAGGATGCTGAGTTGGGCAGAAAAGCGGCAGATGGATTTCAATCTGGATAAGTGTGAGGTGATGCATTTTGGAAGGACAAACCAGAAGGGTTAATAGACGGTTACCTAACAGTGTGGAGGAACAGAGGGACCTTTGGGGTCCAAATCCATACATCTCTCAGGGTCACCGCACAGGTTGATAGGGTTGTTAGGAAGGCCTGTGGGATCCTGGGCTTAATTAATAGGGGGATTGAGTTCAAGAGTCACGAGGTCATGTTGCAAATCTACAAATCTCTGGTGAGACCACACTTAGAGTATTGTGTTCAGTTCTGGTCACCTCATTATCGGAAGGATGTGGAAGCTATAGAGAGGAAATTTACGTGGATGTTGCCTGGATTGGAAAATAAGTCTTATGAGGCAAGGTGAGCAGAGCTGGGACTTTTCTCTTTGGAGCGAAGGAGGATGAGAGGAGACTTACTAGAGGTCTACAAGATTCTGAGAGGCATGGACAGGGTGGACGGGCAATGTCTTTTCCCAGGGCAGGAATAGCAAATACCAATGGACATCTGTACAAGTTCAGAGGAGAAATCAGAGGTTTTTTTTTTACACAGAGAGTTGTGGGGACCTGGAACGCCTTGCCGAGGTTAGTGGTGGAGGCTGAAACATTAGGAGGCATTTAAGAGACTCTTAGACAGGCACACAGATGGGGGAAAAAAGGGTTACGGGGTAGAGAGGGTTTGGCACTTTTTTTTAAAAAGGAATATATGGGTCGGCATAACATCGAGGGCTGAAGGGCCTGTACTGTGCCCTAGTGTTCTGGGTTCTAAGAGTGAAGACTAGTGCCCATGACGATGCTGGCCGAGTTCACAACTCTTGTAGCCTTTTCATGTCCTGTGCCTTGGCACCTCCACACCTGACAGTGTCTCCACCCATCTGAATGCTCTCCATGGTACATCTGCGGAAATTTGCAAGAGTCTTTGGTGATGCCCCGAATCTCCTCAGGTGAACCAAGCATAGCTGCTGGTGAGTCTGCTTTGTGATTGCATCGACATGGAGGACCTGCTGACCTCTCGGAAAGGAGCAGAAGCAGGCCGTTCGGCCCCTCCATTCACTCTTGTCATCCAATATGATTGCGGCCTCATCTCCTTTTGGATTCCATTTTCCCCACAATTCCCTGCTCTACCAAAGTATGATGCAATTCCTCTTTAGCTCCCCCCCACGAATGGTCCAAGCTCTGCCATCTGAGAAATCCAAAGATTCACCTCCCCTCAGCAGTTGATTCCTGCACCTCTCCCCCTGCCACCCCCCCCATCCCTCATTTGAGGCCCTCCCAACACTGGAAACATCTCATTCCCCTCCGACATGATGAGGAAGCCTTCAGCGCTCAGCATCCTTTGGAAGTCCTCCTTGTCCTCAGCACCCTTTCATATCCCGGTGCCGACCCCTGGTTCCCATGAGCCAGTCTCCAGCAGCAGCCCAGATCCTGGAGTGAGTCCTTTGACCCCCCACCCAAGTCGGCAGCAGTGCATGGCCTGTGTGGGTTCATCACCCCCAAGTCACCAACAGCTCGTCGCCTGTGTGTGAACTTAATCTGCCACCAAATGAATTTCGAACACTGCATTTTTACCACTCTCTACAATTCCTCTCCCTGGGTCTCTTCAACCTTCCCCCTCACACCTTAAGCCTATGTCCCCTACCCTGAGGGAAAGAAATGAAAAAAAGAGGATTTTTCTTTTCACCCGGAGAACTATCAAAAATTCCGAACCATGAAGAAGTGGTGGAGTGAAATGGGTGGGGGGGGGGGGGGGTGGCACAGTTGGCCTAGCAGTTAAGACAGACAGCGCCAGTGATTGGGACCGGGATTCAAATCCCGCACTGTCTGTAAGGAGTTTGTACGTTCTCCCCGTGTCCATGTGGGTTTTTCCCAGGAGACTCCCACTGTTTAAAACATACCAGGGATGTAAATTGGACAGCACGGGCTCGTGGGTCGAAATGGCCTGTTACCGTGCTGAATATCTAATTTTTTTTTTTAAAAAACACACTAAACTCTGCAGACACCGTGATTGAAGTAAAAACATGACGCTGGAGAAACTCAGCAGGTCAAACGATGTCCTTTATATGATAAAGATACAGAACCAACGTTTTGGGCTTGAGCCCTTCATCAAATATGAGAAAAATGTAGGCAGGCGCCAGAACAAAATGGTAGGGGGGGAGAGGGGCGGAGGGAGGAGCACAGGCAGGAGTTAATAGGTGGATAAGGGAGGGAGGGCTCACCAGCAAATGGGGAGGGGATGGCTCTGTGAATGGAGATGGAAGGGAGTGGAGAGCTGGAGGAGAGGGATGGGGAAGGGAGGGAGATTGGGGAGTGGGCCAGCAGAAACCGGAGAAGACAGTGTCAATGCCATCCAGTTGGAGAGGGTCCAATCGGAATCTCCTCCAACTTACGGGTGGTCCTGGTTTGGCAGACGCCAAAGGGGTCTAAAGGGTTAAACAGGACAAGCCCTTGAGGGTCAGAAGTTTACAGGAAGGCAGAGTAGTGCAACCAGTCAATCAAGGAGCCAGCCCTGGAACAATGGACCATGTGTAAACTAATGAAGAATTTTATTCCACGTGCAAATCCAGTTTCCAATTTCACTTTATTGACGTTTAGAAAGTATATTTTTACTTCCTCAATCCAAGCGGCAATGACTTGCGCCACGTTTTCCAGCTGCCCACTTGTAATTATTTATATCGCAAATATTCTCATCGCAAGGGAGGAGTGGGGGGGGGGGGGGGAATTGATGGAAGGCAGATCACCCAGAGAACGAAGTGAGGAGGGGAGTCCTGGCAGCAGGAAAGCATGAAACAAAAGAGAAAGAGAGAGAGAGAAAGAGAGAGAGAGATTAGAGCTAGAGAAAGATTAAGAGGAGAGAAGGAGAGAAAAAAGGAGAAAGGAAAAGAAAGGGATAAAGAGATAAGAGAGAGAGAGAGAGAGATTAAAAAGAAATATTGAAAAGAGAAAAATGAAAAAAGAAAAAGAAAGAGGAAAAAGAGAGTGAAAAAGGGAGAGAGAGAGAAAGAGGAACAAAAAGAGAGAGAGAGAAAGGAAGCACAAGGACGGCTTCTTCCCCGCTGCCATCAGATTCCTGAATGATCAATGAACCAAAGACACGGCCTCACTTTCGGTGCCCGATTATTTTCATTTTTTTTATAATCATGTTGTAAGATGGTGATAATATAAACGTTTGCCCTGAGACGCTGCCGCAAAGCGTCAAAGTTTTGTGACTTGTTTATGACAATAAATTCTGATTCTGAGAGAGATTAAAAAGAGAAGAAACAGATCGGTAGAAAGAATGAGAAACAGAGAGAGAGATAAAGAGAAAGACAGAGAGAGAGAGAGAGAATTATTTTCCATGTTCTTGCTCACTTTTTCCATTTCTTTTGCTTCTTCCCCTTCGATCCCGAAGCCTGTTCCTCCAGGCCCCTTCTTCCATCCATGGTCCCCTCCCCGAAGCTTCTTCCTGCGGGAGAAACCAAATCACTCATCCCTGTTTCCTCACGGCCGAAAATCCCGAAGACAATGCCAGGGCCGGGGCAGCATCGGCGCCCTGACTGGGACAACGAAATGTTCAGGGTTCATGCCCTGCTCCAGAAGATTGTGATCAATGATCTGGGTTCTCCCTGCCAGAGGCCATTGGCTGAGTTGAACAAGTCCCCTGCCTGCCTGTTCAGAGGGAGATCAAAGATTCTGACACTATTTTGAACGACAATGGATTTATCCCGAGAATACCATGACCATAAGATATAGGAGCAGAAATGGGCCATTCGGCCCATCAAGTCTGCTCTGTCATTCCTTCATGAGCTGATCCATTCTCCCACTCAGCCCCTCTCCCCTGCCTTTTCCCCATAACCTTTGATACCCTGACTATTCAGATACCTATCGATCTCTGCCTTAAATACGCCCAATGACGTGGCCTCCACAGCAGCCAATTTCAGAGGGTTCACTGCTCTCTGGCTAAAGAAATTCCTCTGCATCTCTGTTTGAAGTGGACACCCTTCAATCACGGGTCAATATCTAACTTGCAACCCAGACAGAAACAGGGTAGAATTGAACTGTGAGGGTTGGTAGATCAGAGAATTCCTGACTAACGGCTATTCAGTTCTCCGCAGGTCAATGTAGAGAGATTAAAACTAAAGGCCATATACAGGGAGTCTCCCCCCCCTCCCCGGTTACGAACATCTGACTTATGGACAACTCATACTTGCAAATTATGCTCTCAATTCGTGTAACCTCACAAATGCAAGTCATCGATGGAACGAGAGTAAGTGTTAACTTTTAATCATGACCTTTTTTCTATTTTTTAATCTAAACTTTTTAAGAACTGTTTCTTTAATTTTTTTTACAGTGCTAAGACCAACGTTTGACTAACTGACATTAAATAAGAACTGAATCCACCTGCTCTGACTTACACACAAATTCGACTTAAAGACAGATGTAGGAATGGACCTCGTTCGTAACCTGGGGATTCCCTGTATTCAAGGTGAGAAAGATTTAAGAGGATCTGAGGTGTAAATTTTCTACGCAAGAGAGTATATGGAATGAGCTATCAAACAAAATGATAATAGGTGCAATTGTAATGCTTAAAAATTTATTGTTGTGAACATGTCACAAAATTTGTTGTTTTGCAGTAGCGTCACAGGGCAAATATGGCTATGACTTACATTTCAAATTAAATAAACCATGCAAAAAAAGTTGGAGAAAGTGAGGTGGTGTCCATGGTTCATTGTCCATTCAGGAATTTGATGGTGGAGGGGAAGAAGCCGTCCTTGTGCCGCTGGGCGCTCATCTTCAGGCTCCTGTACCTCCTTCCTGATGGTGGCAGAGTGACGAGGGCAGGGCCTGGACAGTGGGGGTCTTTGAGGATAGAGACACCGCTTCATATAGATGTCCTTGATAGAGTGCAGACTGGGACCCGTAATGTCGCAGGGCGAGTTAACAACCCTCCGCAGCTTTTTCTTGTCCTGCGAGTTGGCTCCTCCGTTCCAGCCAGAGATGCAACCAGCAAGAATGCGCTCCACGGTAGAAGTTTTTAGAGTCTTCGGGAACATACCAAATCTCCTCAGACACCTCACAAAGTATAGCTCCTGGCGAGTCTTCTTCGTGATTTCATCAATATTGAGGCCCCAGGACAGCTCCTCAGAGATGTTGACACCCAGGAATTTGAAGTTCCTGAATGAGAAATTTAAGTATACGTTTTTTAATGCATGTGTGAAATTAAATGATTTTTTTAATATAAAAAAGGAGGCCAACACACTCAATAGGATCATTGTCTAAGAGGGCTCTCAAAATTATTGAGGACCCCTGGCGCCACCCTATCTTTCAGCGGCTCTTGTCGGGGAAGAGATACAGGAGGATCAGAGCCAGCACCGCCAGGCTGAGGATCAGCTTCTTCCCGCAGGCAGTGGGAATGGTGAACGGCTGATGCTCATGCAAACTCACTGAGACTCAACTATTTATTTAACAATATTTATTTATTTTTATATCGGTGCTACATATCAATGGTTCGTAAATATGTATATGTCTGCTCATGCATTTTTTTTAACACCAAGGACCGATTTTGTCCATTTGAACTTTACAATTGTGTAATAATGATCTTGAACTCTTTCCCTCTGCCAACAGATTTCAGAAGACAGTGAACCAATGGACACTACCTCACTGTTTCTTTTTTTCCACTAAATATTCTTTTTTAATCTTGTATTTATGGGATTGGAATTCATAGTAATTTTGCACCTTGTTCTGCGCAAAAAAACCAACAAATTTAATGACACATGCTCTGATTCTGAGCCAACTTCGCTCTCTGATCTGATCGCACCAAAAATTGACCAGTGAGGAAAAGCCCTTTGAGCGATAAACCTTCCTTGATCTCCCCTTGAAAAAGTCAGCTGCTGCTTCACGCAGTCTGTCCCTCCCCTTGCCCAGATATTCTGGATGAGGGTCTCCTACCTGACACGTCGCTGGCTACATGGCGATCAGGCCAAGGGTTGCTACCAGCAGAAGAGTTCAACAGAGGAAAGAGGTCAACGAGTCTCACAGGGTGGGAGGTGGGACGATGCACTGGAGCTGCCAGTAGTTTGGGAGGTCAGGGGAAGAATTATGGTAGCCAACTGCTTCTCCAACCAGGGGTTAAAGCATGGACTTCAGTGGAGGTTCACAACAGAGTTCGGAGGCTTTATGACACGATAAGAATCTTCTTGTGACATCATGGTCATCGCCACAGGGTGTATGGAATGGGATACTTAGCAGGAGATGAGACAATATTAGATCAGAATTGACGCATCTCAGCACAATGGGAAATCAAAATAGCCATTGGACACACAAGAGACTTCTGACGCTGGGCTCTGGAGTGAAGATTGAGTGGCTGGAGAATCCCAGGGTGAGGCCGCAAATGGAGAGTCAACGATTCAGGACAAGACCCTATCAGGATTTCTAACTTCCCAACTTTCTGTACTTCATGAGGAGGTTGAGATGTCACTAAAGACTCTCAAAAAATTCTACAGGTGCACCGTGGAGAGCGTTCTATCTGGTTGCATCGCGGGCTGGTATGGAGGTGCCGATGCACAGAACAGGAAGACTACAGAAGTTATGAACTTAGCCAGTGCCATCATGGCACCAGTCTTCACTCCATCGACAAGAGGCGGTGTCTTTAAGAAAGTCAGTCTCTATCGTCAAGGACCTCCACCACCCCGGGCCCTTCCCTCTTCACTCTGCTACCATCGGGAAGGAGGTCCAGGAGCCTGAAGATGAGCACCCAGTGGCACGAGGACAGCTTCTTCCCCTTCCCCAATAAATTCCTGAACGGACGAATGAACCATCGACTTTCTCCTAGTTTCTCGTTCTATTTATTTGTCTGCTGCAAATAAATTTCACGGCATTTTCATGACAGTGAGCTTTGCCGAAGGGCCTTGATCTGAAATGCTGGCCGATCCATTCACCTCCACAGACGCTGCCTGACCTGTTGAGTTCCACCACAAATTGCAGTGATCATGGTCGGTATTGATTATGGTCACAATTGATTGGAAAGCGGGATTTACCATTCACACCTCTTCAAGCCCGATGTTATTTCAGGGTCTGCTAAAAAAAAAGTCGATTTAGAGGTAGAGCATGGTAACAGGCACATCCGGCTGACAAGTCCGCACTGCCCAAATACCCCAACTAACCTACAATACCCGTATGTTTTGGAGGGTGGGCAGAAACCGAAAGAAAGCCACGCAGGCACGGGGAGAACATACAAACTCCTTACAGGGAGCGCGGGTCGCTGGTGCTGTAATAGCGTTGCGCTAATGGCCACGTGTCGGCGACTAACAACAGACCATCAACATTCCAATCTGATCAAGATTTATTTAGTAAAAAGCATATACATCAATGTTTAGCCTGGATATATGTTCAACTTCTGCAGCATTTAATGGATGTAATTCATTACAGTTTGTATCAAAGTACCTGTATATACATTTAGTTGAAATATTATTCTATAAATCTTCTGTAAGAAAATGAACAAAGAGATAATAACAGCTTCATCTGAAATCAACTCCCGGGTAGGGATCCACCTTGGATTATTGACAGGCAATCTGGGTGTTTGGTCTGAGGTTGACAACTTCACAAGGCCTGCCATGCTCTTATCAAACACGATCTGGCCAGAATGAGCACACAGCAGATGACCAAACATACTGTGAATTTTGAGGGCAAAAGGCGGGGGACATGAAAGGATTTGCGTAGCTGGGGCTGGGGAACGGGAGCCTGAAGCCTGGTTGTTGACGCAAGGCTCGCCACGGGCTCCGCTTTGTAAGGAGTTTGGGGAGATTCGGCACGTGGCCAAAAACTCTTGCAAGCTTCTCCAGGTGCACCGTGGAGAGCGTTCTGTCTGGCTGCATCACCGTCTGGTACAGAGGTGCCAATGCACAGGACAGGAAATGACTAGAGGGCTGTGAACTCATGGGCATTAGTCTTCACTCCAGTAAGGACACCTTTAAGAGGTGGTGTCTCAAGAGAGCAGCCTCTATCAAGGATTCCCCCCCCTCCCCCTCCACCACCACCCAGACTAGGCCCTCTTCACACTGCTACCATCAGGAAGGAGGTACAGGAGCCTGAAGAAGAGTACCCAATGTTACAAAAACAGATTCTTCCCCTCCACCGTGAAATGTACCACAGACATCATCTCCTATTCTTCTGCACTAATTATTTTTAAATTGTGCATTTATGGAGATGTAATTTAGAGCAATTTTTGCACCTTCTGCTAAATGACAAATTTCATGACCAATAAACACGATTCTGAGTCATTCAGTCTTACACCACCGCCACAGGTCCTTCAGCCCACTGAGAATGCTCTGTCAACCATCCATGAATCCAACGCCCCGCTTTTTATTTTCCTCCTCACCCTCAACTCGTCCAGATTCTACCCCTCTCACCTACACACCAGGGGCAATTCACCCACCGGCCTGCATGCCTTTGGGAACGTGGAGGAAACCAGAGCACAAGCAGGCACGGGGAGAACCCGCAAACTCTGTGTGGGCAGCACCCAAGACCAGGATCGAACCAGGCCTCTGCTGTGGCATGGTAACCGCTGGACCACCCAGGTGGTTCATAACAACTTGGCGTCCTCGGCCACTCATACCCCTGGAATGCTTCTAGCCTGACAGATGTACGTCCATCTTTCTGGAGCCCAATGGTTGAGGGGGTGAGATACCTCTAGGGTACAACTAGAGATAACAAAGCATCAAACTAACGAATGGTTCAGGTACAGTCTAGAGCAACCATTCTCAACAGGGGTACTGCAGCACCCCAGCTCCTTTTGGACCACAGCACATTTAAGTAAAAGCCTTGTTTTTTTTTCATCTCATGTAACATAAATATTTTTCATGTAGTCAATAAGACAGACTAAACCAAAATTTGACAGTTTGAAAAGGGAAGGGGGACCATAAACTTTAAGCAGAGTCCTGAGGAGGCCATAGCCAAAAAATGGTTGAGAATGGCTGGTGTGGGGTCCTGCCATCACTGGTCTGTCAGAGGACAGACCAGTAACAGTACTGAATGATGAAGATTTTGCTTCAACACCTTTGGGATGTTTTATGGATTTTGGGCAGCTGATCAGGAAAATTGCCTTAAAACTTTTCTATCATGTACCTTAATTTAGTTATAACCTATTTATAAAAGTACATCAAACTGATTGACAGTATGTTTCAAGCAGACAAAACCATGAAGCGCGACACATCATTGAAAATTCATCTTCCGCATTCACACTTGGACGTCTTCCTTGCTGATCTTGACGCTGTCAGTGACGAACACGGTGAAAGGTTTCACCAGGACATTGCGACCATGGAAAAGCTGTATCACTGGAATCCATCAGTGCCGGCCGACTATTGTTGGACACTGACATGAGAGGCATCAGATGCTGAGTATGAATGAAAAGTAGCGGCAAAACATTTTTTGCTTGAACCAACGCAATGAGTCAGCGTCACGATGTGATTGAACATGCTAAATTCAATAAAAGTAATTTAATGTTTTTCCAACTTCCTAAGTGATGCAACAAATCTGAAGTTTGTTCAGCTTGAACTTGTCGATCCAAATTCCCAATTATTTTTCAGGAAGCAAACCTTTTTGAAAAGATTTGTTGTCCAGTGTAGCCTCTCAAAACTGGGTGGACTGGGTGGGGAGTGGGGGGTGGGGGAACCAAGGTGGGATTGACTTACTGTTAAAGAATACATTGAATTGAAGACACAGTCGGCAGGAAAATGATTGCATTTGTTATGAATAAAGTATACTATTTAAAACAAAACATGAAACAGGTACATCGTTGGCAAATTTCCTGCACAATCTAACAATCTACATGAATGTACTTCCTAAAGATCCACAGATCTGCGGGGTGTGACTGACAAGTAGGATGCACTATGACATGGCAGGGGTTCCTTCCCCCAGGTGCTCTGGCACCACCCTGCCCCCTATACACATGCCAAGGGTGTGCAGATGCGTAGCTGGACACTGTGGCATAGGTGGGCTGTGATGGGTAAAACAGGAGTTGTGCGGGGGGGAGCAGATGGGATTGGTCTGCTGGAAACCAGCATGGGCTGAATGGCCTCCCAGTTTGTACTTGGTAAGCAAGCTCACTCTGCGTCTTCCTATTACATCAATAAATTCAAAATTTACTTGAGTGTAGACAGGGGGAAGTGTGTGTGTGTGTGTGTGTGGTGCGTGTATACATGCGTGTCTGCATTTGTGTAGGTATGTTTGTGTCTGTGCCTGTGCTTGTACGTGTGTGCCTGTGTGTTTACATCTGTGTCTGTATGCACACATCTGTATGCATGCAGTGTGTATGTGTACATGCGCATACGTGTGTAGTCTGATGTACGTGCTCTTGTGTTTGTGTGTGTGTCCGTCCCTTTAAATGAGTGCCCAATTTCTCCTCAAATAACAATTCATGTGGTATAGGTGGAAACCAAGCCCATTGAGAAAAAAATGGATTATCAGGGAGTCCGTGGTGAGGTGGTTGTCCTGGCTTTTGTGCCCATTTCCACAAATAGTAGTTCGACTTTACGCCTTTGTTCTTGGGATGGCAAGAGTGTTCTTCACCCATTCCAGGGGCTTTTCCACAAGGAAGTCCATCGATGCTGAAGCCGATGGCCGTTGCCAGATAAACCTTGGGTTTGCATTCTCCAGATGTACAAGCACTGGACCCAATAAACTCTCGTGCAAAAGGGCACAGACCAACGTCCACTCCTCCCGCAAACTTCCAGCGATATGATGCAAACCTGAGAAGTTCTGGGTAATTCTGTCCAAATCAAAGGCCCCTCATGAATGAAAATCATTCCTGCTGTCCCTCACAGCCCATGAGAATGCTTTGATACAGCAGTTAATCCTGGGTTTTCCGATCAACAGCAGCCCAATGTTCTTTGAGGATGAACATGGAGGCCATTCCACTGCAGCGACTACACGTGGCATCAGGAATGGTTCAGACCAGTCGGAGGTCTTCTGAGGAAGAATTTCTTCAGTGGTGTTCACTGGGATTGGCCTCGCCTAACTGTGCTGAGTTGTCAGTGGACGACTGCTCTCAGAGTCGATGACCTGTGTAACTATCCCAGAATGCTTGAGGAGAAGATGGGCTCACTTCCTGTCCCTGGTTAAGTTCTTGAGTCCTGGACAACCTTTGGAGCATGTTGCCAAGTCGAGGACATGGTACATCAATGCAGCGGGGGCAATCATTAAAAAAAAAACACAGCAGCAAATTCTACATCATCAACAGGACAACACTTTTGATTGGATGATTTGACAGCAGGAATCCCAGACTCCTCGGCGTGGAATGGCAAAGCTGGAAGATGATTGGTCCAACGACACAATTGCCTACTTGGTGAGCTTCAGTTCACATTGGGAGCTTCCTAACACCTCTTGGGGGAAAAAAAATAACGTCAACAATTGCAAAGGCCTCAGGATGTCCAGACCATGGCAACGCACTGGACGGGTCTAACTACCCGTCTCCCCTGAGAATATAATGCAAAGTTCCACCCCTTCTGTCCTGTGGGGAGGACGCTGAAGCTCAGATCTTTGGGTCTGGCAAGCAAAGCACAAACATCAAGGCTTTTTCCCAGCCGCACAGACCTGGTTCTAAATTGCGAGATGCCCCGCTATTGGAAAAGAGTTCAAAAGTTTAGAAGCAGAAAGATTGCATGGGGAAACCAACCTCGACCCTGCAGAAGGGCAATGAAGCATCTGATGGTTGAAATCGCCGCATCACCAGCGGGTCTAATAAAGGTTGGGGGGTGGGGGGGGATGGGAGCCAAACTGAGTGAAAGCCACGTCATATTCATCCGGTACTTAATTCCAGTGGTTTGACATTAGTTCAGGTTTCTTCTCATTACATAGAACACCACAGCAGTGGGTTTCAACCTTTTTCTTTCCACTCACATCCCACTGTTTCTGCAGTGGTGGTTTAAGAAATAAATACTTTCAAGGACCTCCAAGAAGAACGTGTCCATTACTTTGGTTTATGCCCTGAAATCTTTCTCATCCCACCTTATGCAATCCCTTACTAATCACAGAGAACCAATGGCATAGGGATTACTTAAAGTGGAATGTGAGTGGGGAAAAATGGTTGAGAACCATTCCACTACAGCACAGTACAGGCCCTTCAGCCCTCAATGTTGTGCCGACCTATATATTTCTACCATTAACTAAACCCTTCCAACCCTCTGTTTATTTCATCCATGTATCTGTTGAAGAGACTCTTCAATGCCCCTAATGTTCCACCTCCACCCCTGGCAAGGCATTCCAGGAACCCACAACTCTCAGTGTAAAAAAACCGTACCCCTGATGTCTCCCCAAAACCTCCCTCCTTTCGCTTTGTACAGACATCCTCTGGTGTTTGCTACTCCCTCTCTGGGGGAGAAAAGGGACTGGTTGTCCACCTTATCTCACTGCCACTCAGCATTGTGCCCAAGTGAGCCTTAAAGTGAGGTGTGTGGGACGGGCAGAGAGGCAACAGTGTCCGTACAGAGCCTGGGAGAGTGACATAAAGTGCTGGCTTGACAGCCTGACTGCAGCAGCCTTGAGTCTCGTTGTCCCCTAAAGGGAGTGACGCTAACAGAATCTCAGTTACGCAGTCTACAGTTATATTTTCAAGGTAATTATTATATTAAGCGGTGAGGTATCGCTGACTTTCAACTTCACTTGCAGTCACCCAACGGGGGAAAAAGCTCCTGTGGTAAGACCTAGGAGCAGAAATAGGCCGTTCAGCCCATCAAGCCTGCACCGCCATTTCATCACGAGCTGATCCATTCCCTCCCCCCCACCCCAACTCAGCCCCACTGCCCGGCCTTCTCCCCAATAACCCTGGCTGATCAAGGACCCGTCAACCTGAATTACAAGATTCAACCTGAATCTTGCCCAAAGCAAGATCTTGGATCTTTCTTGCCCCCAGATGTGAAACCTCTCACTTCTTTCCTGTGAGAAACATTTATACCTCTGAAGCAATTTGTTCCTGGTCCACATAAGACATGTTACTTCTACAGAGAACAACACACGCTCAAATTTGTTTCTGCGCACGCTTTTGCCCGTCATTTCAATTTTGTTGTAGTTAAGGAAATTAAAAATTTTGAGTAAAACCTCATCAATCCACTGTCTTATTTGTACGTCCAAGAACCGCGCAGAAGGTGAATCCACGGACACGCAGTGACTCTGAAGGGACTCTCTTTTGCTTCTCTTTCTCTCTTACCGTAGGGGGCACCAGGTAACGCCAATGGCGACTCTTTGTCTGCCTTACGGCAGGCAGAAGGCAATTTTGTGTAATATTACACGTTCTGCACCATTACAGGACAATCAAGGAATCTTGAATCAAATATTTCTTCTCCCATTTGTCCTATGGGAAGTTTTAAGACAAAGCAGAGTGGGAGTCATTGACCCTCCATTTCCTCATGACTTTTTGACCTCAGCCAATGCTCCCAGCATGCTCAGCGGTGTAATGGCCGATTTCCCCCAAAATCCCTCACGGATCTTGGATCGAAATACAAAGGCAACAAAAGAAAAAGCACAAGAGGTCAAGTTTGGTTCAAACTGCGTCCTGGACTTCTTAGCAAAGCATCAACGGGGCAGGAATCAGGATGACAGTGGGGTGGAGGGTGATAAAGGTAGTTCGTCCCTTCCGTTTAGAAGACGTTGGAAACTGCCAAGCATACGCCAAACAAAGGAATGTTAAAATTCCTGGAAATGGGAGGAAGTAGCTCTCAATGGATTGGATCTGGAAATGGTGAGTTTGATTGTTCTGATGGTGAGGTTCTTGCCCCTAAAGGTTGTTCCCCAAACCACTGCGGTCAAAGTTTCACGAGTTCAGCACCACGACTGTGGTGGCGCTCTCTGCCTGGACATGGATGGATGGTCGAGGCAGGAAACCGCGAAGAGCAGGGGGCAAGCAAGCCCTCGCGTTCACTTGCATTCCTCCAGAGAGAGTTCATCGGACGCTGAGCACAGGTCAAAAGAGCAGGGCAGGGAGGCCATCGCCATGAGCCTGGCAGTCTCGGGGGGTGGGCACAGGACGTAGCGGTCAACCTTGTCTGGATGGTGGACGTCGACCAAGGTGGAGGCCGGTGGGGCTTTGGAGAACGGCGAGCCGGGGTCCTTCAGACACTCAGCCAGGTCACTTCCTCCCACCGCTCCCTGCTCACAGCTGTCGTCCCGCCTCCCACACACGTCCTCCATGTTGACGTAGAGGATCTCCTCCGGGTCCTCCGGGGCCGGCAGGTCTTCCAGAATCTTCTCCAGCTGACAGCAGATGATCTCAAAGGTCGGCCGTTCCCTGGGATTCAGCTGCCAGCAATAGTACATCAGTTCATACCTGGAAATAGGATTCAGAATCAATTATCAACCAAGATTCTGGGTCATTGAAAGACACAGCAGGGAAAGAGGCCCTTCGGCCCACAGCATCTCTGCTGTCCATCAAGAACCCATAGGCCAGTTCCATTGTTTCTTTAAAATTCTTCCTACATTCCCATCAGTCTTGCCCAAAATTTACAGTGGGCGATAATTTTGAGGAAAAGGTGGGTGATTGAGGGTTGGGGGGAACAGACGGGTCAGTGGAGCTGAGTCCACGGCTAGATCAGCCGTGGCCTTGTTGAACCGGGAGGCAGGCTCGACGGGCCGTACGCTGCTCATGTGTGAGTAATGTGCCGACCCGCCTGCCTTCGGGATGTGGGGGAAAACCCATGAAGGTCGTGATCTCAGGAGTTGGGGTGGGGGGGGATATGGGGTGGTGATCTCAGTGGAATGGACAAAATTCTAAGGGGGTTTGATAGGGTGGATGGAGGGATAGCGTTTTCCCCAAGTGGGGTGTCTACAATCTGTGGTCACATTGATGGCAATGTGAGGAGAACTTAACGGAGATAGGGAACCACGGAGGTTGGGGCCAGAATGAACTCAATGGGCCAAATGGTCTCTACTTCCATTCAGGTAATACTCCACTTTTCCACAAAGATGCCATGTCCAGAAATTATGATTAAATATTGTTATAAAAGGGAAAGAATTCTCCACATCCCGAAGTAGAGAGTGGAGCAGGTTATATCTGAGGGGTAGGGGGCTCTCACAGTGCATCCAGGCAGTCCGGGGGTTGCTTCAGCCTGTTGCCTTGCTGCAGGTAGTCATAGATCTCACTGTTCTCCACCCCAGGGTACGGGGTTTGCCCGCGAGCCGCTATCTCCCACATGGTGACTCCGTAGGACCACTGCAAACACAGAGAGAACCAGTCAGCCGGGGTCCTGGTGTAGCCATGGACCCAGTATTGGTGAACGGGATAGGTAGTGATGGTTGTCGTGGACACTCTCGGCCTGTTTCTGCACTGTGTGAGATTCCATGACTTACACCCACCAGCAACTCAGTCGGGATAGACCGACTAGATGTGACTAAATATTGAAGAGCCTCATGCAGTTGAGGAAACCATACAGGAAGTTTTTGGATCATATAAACATAGAAGCAGTGAACGGGAGGGCCCTGCCAAGAGTTGTGGAACAGAGGAGCAGATTTCATATAATACGTGTGTAATAGTCGATATTTTTGGCCCCGGCTGCTCACCCGCCTCCCAACATCATGACCGGGGACCCTTGCCTCAACCCTGGCCATTCACCCAGCCGAGTTGCCAACACCCCGACTGCCCTCCCATCCAAGCTCCCAGCGCCCCAGCTGCCCACCCATCTGGGCTCCCAACATCCCAACCACCTGTCCATCCGAGGTCCCGATGCCCCGAACGATGCAGGTACTCACTGCAGTCAAAAGCCTTTTTCTTTGGCTTGGCTTCGCGGACGAAGATTTATGGAGGGGGTAAAAAGTCCACGTCAGCTGCAGGCTCGTTTGTGGCTGACAAGTCCGATGCGGGACAGGCAGACAAGATTGCAGCGGTTGCAGGGGAAAATTGGTTGGTTGGGGTTGGGTGTTGGGTTTTTCCTCCTTTGCCTTTTGTCAGTGAGGTGGGCTCTGCGGTCTTCTTCAAAGGAGGTTGCTGCCCGCCAAACTGTGAGGCGCCAAGATGCACGGTTTGAGGCGTTATCAGCCCACTGGCGGAGGTCAATGTGGCAGGCACCAAGAGATTTCTTTAGGCAGTCCTTGTACCTTTTCTTTGGTGCACCTCTGTCACGGTGGCCAGTGGAGAGCTCGCCATATAACACGATCTTGGGAAGGCAATGGTCCTCCATTCTGGAGACGTGACCCATCCAGCGCAGCTGGATCTTCAGCAGCGTGGACTCGATGCTGTCGACCTCTGCCATCTCGAGTACTTCGACGTTAGGGATGTAAGCGCTCCAATGGATGTTGAGGATGGAGCGGAGACAACGCTGGTGGAAGCGTTCTAGGAGCCGTAGGTGGTGCCGGTAGAGGACCCATGATTCGGAGCCGAACAGGAGTGTGGGTATGACAACGGCTCTGTATACGCTTATCTTTGTGAGGTTTTTCAGTTGGTTGTTTTTCCAGACTCTTTTGTGTAGTCTTCCAAAGGCGCTATTTGCCTTGGCGAGTCTGTTGTCTATCTCATTGTCAAAAGTAGTACATGTGTAATGACCAAACCCCTAAATTTTACCCTAAAAATCGGTCCCCAAAATTTGACTATTACACATGTATATACAGTAGCTCCCTGCAAGTGGTGTCACAGGTAGACAGGGAAGCCAGACAGGTGCTGGCACACTTACCTTCATCGGTCAGGACATTGAGTGCAGGAGTTGGGATGCCATATAGTAACTGTAAAGGACATTCGTGAGACCACATGTGGAGCATCTGGCACCAGATTATTGGAACAAAGCCATTTGGCCGGGAAGAGTTCAGAAAAGATTCCCAAAGATCTTATTGGGTCAGAGGACTAGGTTAGGAGAGACTGGATAGGCTGGGAGTGTAGAAAGCTGAGGGCAATGAAGATTTTGCTTCCTGAACACTTTTGAATGTATTTCATGGAATTTAGGCCACTAATCACAAATATCACCTTAAAATTTTCCTACCACGTATCCATTTTTTAAGATCCAAACTATTTTTGTGATTTCCTGTCACATTTTAACTTTACTTTCAGCGTACAAATGCATGAGGTGCAAAATATAATTGAACATTCATTTTCTGAATTCGCACTTGGAAGCCTTCCCCGCTGATCTTGGCGCCGTCAGTGACATCCACCGTGAAAGGTTTCACCAGGATATTGCGACCAAGGAGAAGCGGTATCAGGGCAGCTGGAATCCATCAATGCCGGCCGACTATTGTTGGACACTGACCCGAGAGGCATCAGATGCTGAGTACATATGAAAATCAGCGGCAAAACATTTTTAGGTCGGTTGAACGAACGCAATGTATTCGATTAAACATGCTAAATTCAATAAAAGTTAATTTAATCTTTCTCCAACTTCCTACGCGATAAAGCAAATCTGAAATGATCTTTGTGTTCAGCTTGAAGTTGTCTATCAGAATCCCCAATTTTTTGTCAGGAAGCAAACCTTTTGAAAGAACACGTTGGCCAGTGTTACAAGAGATGCTGATTTTAACTTTTTGGTAATGAGAATAATCAACATTACCAAACTCTCCCCCTGCGCCAAGTGCCCAGTTGTCTGGGACATATTAAGGTTCCACAGACCTTGGGATTCAGTGTTCATACCACATCACTCTTGCTTGTATAAACTCTGTCTGCCAGGCTCTCGATCGCAATCCACTTCACAGGCATCTTTGAGATTCGGCCCTGGCGATAGTAATCCCCGTTGTAAATCTTTTTGGAAAGTCCGAAGTCAGCTACACAGACATTCATGTTTTCATTCAACCTACAAGCGAGGGAGGGGAGAGAGAGAGAGAGAGTGAGAGAGCGCAAGAGAGAGAGTGAGGGAATGAGAGAGAGTGGAGAGATAGGGAGTGAGAATGAGAGAAAAAAGACAAAGAGATATATAGAGAGGGGTAAAGAGATAGAGAGATAGAAAGAGTAGAGAGAATGAGAGAGAGAGAAAATAATAAAACAAAGTGATCATTTAAAGCTAATATCAAGCCATCCCGAATTTCATAGCTCACAGATTTTCAGTGATCCAGTGGGAATGAGGGACAGATCCTCCTCATTCCAGGATAGGCCCGGGAGGAATCGTTGAGGAGGCTGTGTGTCCCTGACCGACTCCTTCCCTCTGAAATGGAGTGATTCAGGGCTCTGCCTCCTGTGTCCCAACTCACGGCCAACCTCACAGTGGCAGACCCGCAGCACTGGAGAACCGGGTTCAATCTGGCCTGGGCCGCCATCTGCGCGGAGTTTGCTTGCTCTCTCTGTGTCCGCGTGGGCTTCCCCCACACCCCCCCCACCCGGTTTCCTCCACGCGTCGTTGGGTTAATTGACCGCTGGGAATCGACCCAAGAGTGTGGGTGAGAGGGGGCTTGGAATTTGACAAGAATGGTGGGGGTGGGGAAGAATAAAACTGGGATTGATATAAGACAAGTTGGTACAGACTTTGTGAGTCAACGGCCTATTTCTCAGGCAGTCGAGGGTTCTGGACGAGCTGACTGCCTGCCCTCCTTTGGGATTACATCTGGGCCTGTGTTTTACAGTGGCTGAGTTCCAGAAATAGGTGTGTGTGTCCCCACCACACCCCACCCCGGGGATTGAATAGTAACCACATGATTTTAATTTTAAAATGTAAATCATGTATGGTTTATTGCATCTGTACAAATGGGTGGTATCTCGCGCACTTCCAACAATGTAAATATTGCGTTTGGATGTAATTCTTTGTAAAATTTAGACATACAACACGGTAACAGGCCCTTCTAACCCATGACCCCAATCACACCCAATGGACATGCAGCCCCCAGTACGTTTTGAATGATGGGACGACACTGGAGCGCCCGGAGGAAATCCACGCAGACATGGGAAGAACGTGCAAACTCCTTACAGACAGCACGGGATTCGAATCCTAGTCACTGGAGCTGTAATAGTATACTAACTGTGCTGCCCTGTCGTGTTGTAGTCATTTGAATAAACTTTAGTAAAATCAGCCTGTTTCTGTGGTATCTCTCTCCACGTCTGTTTTACCAACATCCAGTAAAACTCCCTTCCACTGTCAACTTGAGTTCACCTGACCTGCGCTGTTGGTGTGGAATTTGCATGCTCTCCCCAAGACCCGCGTGGGAAGGAATGGATGGGAATGTGTGATTGGCTAGCATAGAACTCAATAGGCAGAAGGGTATGACTCCAGACCAGGAATTCAGAGTGTGATGATTAAACACACACACTGCAAACTCCTGAATGGGTTCCCCGCAGGAGTGTTAACGTCACAGGAAACAACATGAGGTGGGGAGGGGTGGGGGGGGGTGGGAGGGTGGAGAAAGCGTGAGTCACAGCGGGCTGCTGTCGTGGGGACCTGCTTCCAGCTGGGGTCCTGCCAAGTGGTTTCCGTCCTCTTCAACACTCTAGATGGAATCAGCCTTGTTCCCAACCCAGAGAATATCACTGAGGCACCACCAGGCTGGCATGGTGCAGCAGTGGGACCACCTGCTGAGGTTGGGGGGCGCCTTTGGGGCGCCAGGCAGCGCAGGCCGCATCTCCCCGGACTCACATGCAGTTGCGAGCAGCCAGGTCTCTGTGGATGAAGTTCTTGTTGCTGAGGTACTCCATTCCCCGGGCCACGTCCACCATGAACTTCACCAGGGTCGGCATCGGGAGATTCTGCAACAGGACTAGAGTCATTAACATCTGACGGGGATCCTCGGGGAGGTGGGGGGAGGGAGACGAAGATCCAGGGATGGGAGGGGGGGGATTGAGAAAGATGAGAAGGTCAAAGAGAAACAGACTGGAAAAAAAGGGTAACAGAGTGAGAGAGGCAGTCAGAGGCTGTGTGAGAGAGAGAGAGAGAGAGAGAGAGAGAGAGAGAGAGAGAGAGAGAGAGTGATAGAGGGAGAAAGACAAAGGCAGGAGAAAGGGGTTAGAAGAAAAGGGAGAGGTGATGAAAGAGAGGGAAGGAAGAGAAAAGGGCGAGAGATAAAGGATGAGGGGAGGTCAAAAGAGGAGAGAGAGAAAAGCCGCTTTCAGGTGCTCGGACGCAGATAATGTGCCGGCAGACACAGCAGGGGGAGCGCAGCTGGGACGTTCAGGTGGCCGCAGAGAAGACGCCTTTCTGTCACCCGAATGCGCCAGCTGAAAGAGAGCTGCGTCTGAGTGAACGCCGGCTCCTACGGACTGTGGCCCTAGTCCCATTGCTGCGTTCCCTTCCCCTTCTCCAAGCCCTGTATCTCTTTTGAGATCTCTTCAGACCTTTACTTTTGATCTTATTTATATCAACATTTAATTGTGCCAACTTTGGCAGCCCTGGCTTCAACTGTCAAGGTCCTGAGGTTTGGAAGCAATGTTCTATTTTTTACCGAGTTTTTGGTTATGTCATCTAACGCCCCAAAGTAGTTTTTTTTTAAACCGAATGAACGCTTGGCAACATTAAAGTCACTAACTGAACGTAAGGCGCTGTTGTTAAATTATCTACCTGATGGCAAGAGAAACAATATTTAATAGGATATTAAATCTTATATTAAATATCTTGTAAGGATTGTGTCTTGGGCTGTATTCACAGTGCTGTGTTCAGGTGCAACGGGAGATGCTCCGAGCTGGAGAATATACCTACCCGAGGAGGGTTAGGTAAGTGCTCCTCGGGGCTGGGTTCTCCACTTTCAGGTGGACACCCGACAGCTGCATTGGGATAGAATAGGCGGCTTTACAGTCGGGTCTTCTGCCCACCTGAAAGCGGCTAGAGAGAGAAGCAGAAGTGATTGCTTCTCTCTTTTTACAAATAGCCACTGTCGCAGTGGGGGGAAAGCTTCAGCTTACTTGTGCATTCAAGATCCCTGCAAACACTGTAGAAAATACAGGGAGGAAGGTTTAAGAGAGAGAGGAATAGCTGACATGTATCAATAATGCTCATTGACTTTTTGAGCTCCGGTCAGAGCTGTAATTATGACCCAATGATGACAATGTTTCGAATCACATGGTTCCATCTGCACGGGCCATCAGCAAGCGCTGTTGTTTTCATTGCTGCCGGTGTTTGTATAGTCACTGTATGTATGATATGGTAATTTAAAGGTGTAATTTTAATTATGATCTGTGTTTATCTCACTACCATTGCCATTAAATTCAGTGATCTACGGGAATTAAGATTTTTGAGAAACATTAGTACAAAAAACATTACTAAGGATTCTGTATGGTCTGGTACGGGAGGAGGTCCATGGATGGGGGGGGCGGTTGGAGGGGTGGCACCATGAGTTACCACACTGGGTGACACCCACCCTAATGAAGCCATTGTGCAGGAAGGAGAGAGAGAGGCGGAGAAAGAGAAAGGGTGCCCTTTGCTTGTTCCCGGCAGGAGAGCAGAATGACCAGCAGAGGGTACCTGCTTCAGGTACTGGCTGGACCAGCATCCGACAAGTCCACTCAGCCCATCCAGTCCACCCTGCCATCCATCCATTTCCCCACTTGACCCCATAACCTTTGATGCCTGGGCTAATCAAGAACCTGTGAATCTCTGCCTTAAATACACCCGATGATCACAAACGTCTGTGGCCACAAATTCCACACATTTACCACCCTCTGGCTGAAGAACATAGGTTATCTCTCAGGATACCTCACCCCTTTATCTCCAGCAGTTTGGTTTTTTATTTGCACCAGGTGGCACTGCTGCTCTCCTGTTTGGAGGACGCACTGCTTACCAGTCAAGGTCAAAGACTCACCCCAAGCCATCAAGATGGCCCTTGCGATTGGCCCACCTAAATCACCAGGTGCTGCAGTCCAGGCAGCCCGCCCAGACCTTCACCCAATTGGCCCAGGTGAATCATCTCGGCTGACCACTGCTGAGCCCCTGCACTTGGCTTCAAGCCATTGGCCACAGCAGCCTACGGGGCCCCCGGTACTGCCTACAGAACTATAAAGGACCATGTGCCTCTTTGTTCCACCTCTTTGGACTCCTCGTGGCACGTAAGTAGCACCTTTCACACGGGGTTGGGGTGAGTCTCAAGGCCAGGTACCAAGAGCCGTGTCCGTACTGGTCAAGGGGTGGAGGCAACTTGATCCTGACTGTTGAATGTGTATCTTCATGTAATTTCGACCAGTCATCTGTCATTATTCGAAGTGTACATTTACCCCGATGGTATTATGTGTAGAGGTTCACGTGCTTTGTACCTCAACTTTAGTCTGCTTCTTAACCTGTGGGACCCACACGAACCCGAACAACATCCTGGTTCGAGCATCTGTGGTCTCTTATCACGCCTGAGTAATGAGTGGCCAACCAACTGGGTCAGGGGATATCTACAGAGACCAGGAGTAGACTTTCTGGGTGATGACCTTTATTGGAATACAATGACCCGAAATATTAACTTGTCGTGGTGTCGTATTAACGCTGAACTAATTCATGAAAACTGAGAAATGCTGGAGGAACTCAGCGCCCACAGGAGGTAAAGGTACATCACCGAGCCCTTCTTCAATGAGCGAGTAAAAAGCAGGCAGACGCCTGAATTAAGAGGCTGGGGGAGAAGGGGTGGGGGGGGGGTGGATGGACAGGGAGAGGAGCACAGACCCACAGACAAAATATGTGTGTGATATGTTTCCTCCATTGTACATAGCAGGGATGGCCAAACCTGCTTATCGTGTGAGCCACATACGATGAACTTCAGATGTTTGAGTGCCGCAACAATCACGTGATCGCAAGCCGAGCCCACTAGCACCAGCTCGTACGATTCTGGTCTCAGCCAATATATTTCTGCAAGCTGTACATTGCATGTCAAGGAGCTGCATGCGGCTCGCGAGCCGCAGTTTGGCCACCCCTAGTGTATAGTTATGGTTGATTACTGTATATATGGAGCTGGCCCGCCCACTGATGACTCAAACCCTATGACTCCTCCCCTGTGGTCTTGCGCCATAAAGGTCGAGCCACCTCTCCCTTCCTGCCATTCCTCTCCCTGGATCCGGACCAGCAAGGTTCTTCTGTACATTAAAGCCTATCGTTTCCTCAGCCTTGTCTCTGCGGTTACTGGTAGTGCCTTACAATGTGTTCATTGGAGACGGAGAGGAGGATCGGGGAAGAGGTGGCTCTGTGAGTTCAGAGCTGGAGGAAAGAAGGAAAGAGAGACGGACAGAGACCGAGTTATGGAAAAGGAGACCGAGAGATAGGGGAAGTGGAAAAATGGGGAGGGTGTGTTAATAGAAACCGGACAAGACGATGTTAGCGCCATCCGGTTGGAGGGTGGACCAGGCGGAAGATGCGGTGTTGATCCTCCAATTTGCAGGTGGCCGTGCTTGAGATTGCAAGAGAATGAGGCAGGGAATTGAAGTAGGTGGACTCGGTGGCAGACAGAGCGGAGGTGCTCTCCCAAAGGCATTAGTGAGGCCACACACAAGAGAAACTCAGCCGGTCACGCAACATCCATAGGGTAACCAACATTTTGGACCTGAGCCCCGTGCCAAGGTATGAGAAACGGCAGGTGGGCGTCTGAATGAAAAAGAGGGGAAAGGTTTCCTGATATCATCTCCCCCATGTCACGGCCAAATGTTCCATCCTGATACGGTTATGTTTTTCCATCTGCAACTGAAGTAGGTACCCAGTGGGGGGGGGTCTCTTCACGAGGAAGTCCTCCCCTCTTACAGACCACGGGTGGAAAGTATTGCACCGAGCTGTACTGTACAACAGATTTTTAAGTCACCTCTGCGGCTGGGAGGAAATGGTGTGTGGAGTTCGAGAGCCTGCACCCTCTATTTGAGTATCTGATAGGGCTACTCCTCAGGTTCTGGCTTCATTGTGACTCCCCCACCCCCTCTCCCCAACCCGTGCTCCTGATCTTCAGTTGCGCAGAGAGGATGGGGCTTGAGGCTCAGAGGTGATCTCCTCGGCCTGGCCAAGTTGGCCACTCGCTGGGTCCAGGCAGCTGACTGCCCTGCCCATCTTCCGAGGTTGTGACGTTGCCCGCTTATCCCTGGAGATGGAGCACAGGGTTTCCTCAGGTTCGAATGGGGGGAGGGGAGGTGATATCCTGGACGATACAGAGGCTCTAAAGCATTCTGGATGGTGATGACTGTGTTATAATTTGAGCATGTAAATAGTGTGTAACTGAAGAACTGTATTAGTGTGATTTCTTGTAATCACTGAATAAAGGACTTTTGTAAAAGAAAAACAATAATCTAAGAAAAACGGAGCAACATTCTCCCTTTGGAAGCTTGATCACGCCTGCCCTCTGCTGCATTTGATTGCACTGGCAGCGGAAGGCCCCAGACAACAGGTCACCCCCAGGCCCTCCAAAAATAAAATCAAACACAGATGCGGGAAACCAGAAATAAAAGCAGAATGTGCCGGAAACACTCAACAGGTCAGGCAGCATCCACGGAGAGAGAGGGAGAGAAAGAGCGAGAGACAGAGTCAGAGAGAGATGGAGAGAGACAGATAGAGGGAGAGTGACAGAGAGAGCGACAGAGAGATATAAAGAGTGACAGAGAGAGAGAGACAAAGACATAGAGGCAGAGACAGAGAGCGAGAGAGAGAAAGAGAGAGAGAGAGAGAGAAAGAGAGAGAGTGAGAAACCAAGTTAATGTTTCTGATGGATGAGGAACTCAGCCAGTCTCGCAGCGTCCTTATGAGGTAAAGATATATTACCGACATTTCGGGCCTGAACCCTTCTTCAAGGTGCAAGCAAAGAACAGGAAGGTGTTAGAAGAAGCTCTAACGACTGGCCGGGGGAGGTCCAGACCAACAAAAGGCGTTAATTGGATATGATAAGAGGAAAGGTGAGAATTGATTTTGCCCCTGTGAAAGGAGATAGAGAGAGAGAGAGAGAGAGAGAGAGAGAGAGAGAGAGAGAGAGAGAGAGAGAGAGAGTGAGATCTGTGGGAAGGTGTGGGCAAAAAACGGAGTGGGGTGTTTTAACAGACACTGGAGAAGTCGATGTTAATGCCAACCAGTTGGAGGGTGCCCAGATGGAAGATAAGTTGGGAACTGGGCAAAGTACTTGGAAGTTGCAGGGAAAAAAACGTTGAACAAGAAATTGAAGATGCTGGGACGTTGGGCAATGCTGCAATGGTCAGGTGGTCTCCGTGGTGAGAAATAGTCGGGCAACGCCCTGAGTTGGGACCTTTTGTCAAGATTGAAGTGGGAAAGGGTGATATCAATTACCGTATACTTGTGTAAAAGTCGAGTTTTGAAGACCATTTTCTAGCATTAAATTTATAGGATCAGCCATTACATGGACACTACTTTTGACCATGTTAAGTATCTGCGTCGCTTGAGGCATCGAGACTCAAAGGGCGGACGGCTGAGGCGAGAGTCCACTTTCAAGGTGTAGGGAGCTCCGATAGGCATTTGGGTGGTAAGTCTGCATTCAAAGGGTTAGGAGCTCTGATGGGCAGGCGGCCGGGGCCAAGGTGAGAGACTAAATTACATGATTTTTGGGCCAAAGATAGGAGGTTCAACTTCTATTCGAGAATATATTAAGGGGGATAGAAACTGGGAGAGGGGACGAGAGGTGAGGGAGGTGGAGAGTCCAGGGGGAAAATGTCAGCACTTGCTCTGATTGCACTCAACAGGGGTGGCACGGTTAGCAGGGGGAGTTGGACCCCCCCCCCATCACGTGACACATTGGGAGGTGGGCACTTACCACAGGGTTCTCCCCGAGCCGAGAGTAAAGAAGGAAGCTGTGGAGGTCTCCATGCTTCATGAAGGGCAGGACGACCACTGGAGAAGGGTAACCTTCATTCTCGTGGCTCTGTAGACACACCCCTGCATGCGGAGTCAAAGGCAAAGAGTCAACAGGAAGCAGGCCTTTTGGCCCAAAAGCCCGCACTGTCGCCACCTGCTCACACGGCAAAATGGCTGGGCTTTGAGGTCAGGGGAGTTACAAACAAGGGGACATGGGTTAAAGGCAAAAGAGGAAATGTTTAGCGGGATCAGAGAGCGGTGGGAATGTGGAACAAGCTTCTAGCTGAAGTGGTGAATGCAGGCTCATTTAAGAAGGTACATGAATGAGAGGGGTATTTATTTATTTAAACATACAGCACAGTGACAGGCCATTTCAGCCCACAAGTCTGTGCCACCCCATTTACCCGTAATTAACCAAACGTTTTTGAATGGTGGGGGGGGATGCCCAGAGAAAACCAAAGTAGACACAGAGAGAACATGCACACTCCTTACAGGCAGCACGGGATTCGAACACCCCCCCCCCCAACCCGGTCCCGATCACTGGCACTGTAAAGGTGTTGCGCTGACAGCTATGTCAACCGTGCGGCCCTATGAAGGCTATGGACTGGGTGCAGGTCAGCGGAACTGGGCAGAATAGAGGGGCCTGTTTCTGTGCTTAACGTTCGATGGTTCTAAAGAAAGGATTGGCAAATGAGGATTGTTGGGTCTTGGACTGTACTCGAAGGATGAGGGAGGCATTTCCAATGCTGTAAGGCCTGCACGGAGTAGATGTGGCAAGGATGTTTCCCATGGTGGGGGAGTCTAGGACAAGAGGCCACAATTTCAGGATAAAAGAGCGTTGATTTAAAATGCAGAAACGTTTCTTAAGCCAGAGTGACTTTAGGAACTGGCCTGCGGGACCATGGACCTCAGGTTCCAGCCAGATGCTGTGTCTAGACTCGACACTGGAGGGGGGGGAGGGTCCCGTCTCACTAGTGAGGAAGGGCAAGGGGCTGTGACACTCCACCAACACCTAGTAATGGTGTTGGTCTTCCTGGTGCTGTACAGCGTAGGTATGCACTGCCGGTGTACAGAGCTGGTAAGCATTTTGGCTATTGCACAGCGCTGGTATGCACTGCCATTGTGCAGGACTGGTACGCAGTGCCGTTGTACAGTGCTGGTATGCATTTCTGCCAGTGTGCAACACTGATATGTACTGCCAGTGTAGAGGGCTGGTACATGCAGCCAGTGTCCAGGGCTGATACGCATTGCTGTTGTACCAGACTGGTAGGCACTGTTGGTCCCCACTGTGGGTACACACTGCCAGGGCAGCGACAGTGCCTCCCGTTCCGTGACCTGTGAGGAGCTCTATGGATCTGGCAGCTTGAGCTGAAACCCTGGTCCGAAAGCTAGGCCAGGCATGTGGGGAACACCTCAGAGGCTGGGGGTTCAGCTATCAGGAGCCCCGCATCAGCTTGTCTCACCCAGCAGGCTCATGACATTGGGATGGTCAAACTCTTTCATGCAGACGGCCTCTCGCAGGAAGTCCTCCATCTCGGAACGGGTACAGATCGCAACTGCAAGGAGGGAAGAAGAGGTCAGTCCCGAGAGGGTTCAGCTTGGGGGGAGGGTCAACCCAAGAGACCTCAGCAGCGGTGAGCTCAGGAAGATCAGCCTAAGGGGAGGGGCAGAACAAGGAGAGATTGGAAAAGTGGAGATGATGGGGAAGTCCTCATCGTTCTCCGCGGTCACCCTGCCAGCAGTCAACAATACCTCCCGCCGCCACCCCCCCACTGGTCAACTGCCGCCACTTGGGGAACACAGGGGGTTCAACAGGTGATCGGAAGGAACACTCGAGGGAAGGTGGAAGGGGGTTTCCAAGATGTGGAAATGAGCTGATTGACAACATGGAAAAGGTGAGGTGACAGCATGGGCACAGGTCATTCAGCCCATCAAGTCCTTGCTTACCACACCCACCCACATTTACCCCGTACATCTCATACTCATCATCTTCTCCCCCCCAACCCCCCCCCCCCACCGATTCAATCCCACACCAATGCGCTCGGAGCCAATTAACCCACCGGCACATGTGTCTTTGGTAGGCGGGAGGAAATCGGACCGTCCAGAGGGAAACCCACGCGGACATTTGGAGAACGTGCAAACTCCGCACAGTCAGCGCCCAAGGTCGAGATCGAACCGGTGTCTCTGAGGCACCGAGATGGCGGCTCTACCCACGGTGCCGCCCTGTTCCATCCACAGGCAGGTGGAGCAGACCAGAGGCTACGATCGCAGTCTTGGGAATGGGACAGTGGATGAAGGACTACTCTGCACCCTGAGCGCCCACTGGCGTACTCGACCTGGGCCTGAGGGCGGGGGTCAAATTGGGGTCCTTCACCCTCAAGACCCTCTCCTGCCCCCCCTCACCTGGGGTCCATCTGGGCAGAGACCCCTGCGCAATCATCTCTCGAGCTGCATGAAAACAGGCCCTTCAGCCCCATGCTTCAATGCTAGCCAAGTTGCCTACCTTGAATTAGGCCCATTTATATGCATTGCTTTCGCCTTTCCTACCTGACATATGAGTATTTAAACACCACAACTGTTCTCTCCTCCCCCCCAGCAGCCAGTTCCATGCACCCATAACCCTCCTGTGTTGAAGAAATCTGTCCCTCTCACCTTAAATCCCGTATCTTGGTTAAAAGCCTCTCCCTCTCATGATTTGATAAACCTCTGAATCTGGGCTCAATTTTGACATTTTAGGAAAATTATAATGGGTAGATGGATGGGAGGGGTATGGAGGTCTATGGATTGGGTTCAGTGGGACGCGGCAGAATAATATCTCAGCACTGACTAGATGGGCTGTGTGGTTGTGTTCTATGGTTCTTTAATGACCCCCTCAACTGACTACACCCCGAGGAAGAGTCCCAGTATGTCAAGCATCTCCTCATGTTTCTGGCCCGCCATGGCCAGTAACATCCTCGTCAGTGTCTTCAAATGTATTTTTAAAATTTAATTTAGACTTGCGGCTCGGTAACAAGCCCTTCTGGTCAATGAGCCCATGCCGCCCAAAATGCACCAATTAGCCTGCAAGCCCCATACGTTTTGGGAGGGTGGGAGGGAACCCATGCAGGTCACGGGGAGAACGTACAAACTCCTTACAGACAGCGCCGGATTCGAACCTTTCCAGCCGGGGAAAAAAAGAGGAGCGATTCCCCCAACAGATCACCCGCGTTTAGGCCCCCACTCACTTTTCATCGTCTTCACAGCCACCTTGAGGTAATAGTCATCCTGGTTTAATTGACCTTCCATCACCGATCCAAACTCCCCTGATAAAATAAACAAATGAGCAGGAAATTGGGATCAGAATCCAGGAAAGACAAGTGTGAGGAATTGCATTCTGGAAGGACAAACCAAGAAAGGACATTAAGGTACATGGTAAATGGTCGGGCACTGAGGAGTGCGGTAGAGTGGAGGGATCTGGGAATACAGATTCATAATTCCCTGAAAGTGGCAGCACAGGTGGATAGGGTTGTAATGAGAACTTGTGGCATTTTGGCCTTCATAAAGCAAAGTAATGTGTGTAGGAATTGGGATGTTGTGGTAAAGTTGTGTAAGACATTGGTGAGGCTAAATTTGGAGTCTTGAGTGCAGTTTTGGTCACCTAACTACAAGAAAGATATCAATAAGATAGAAAGAGTGCAGAGAAGATTTACTAGGATGTTGCCTGGACTTCAGGTACTGAGTTACAGGGAAAGGTTAAACAGGTTAGGATGTTATTTCCCTGGAGCATAGAAGAATAAGAGGAGATTTGATAGAGGTATTTAAAATTATGAGGGGTCTACACAGTGTAAATGGGTATCTCACCACTGAGGGTAGGTGAGATACAAATAGGGGTCAAGGGTGAAAGACGAAATGTTTAGGGGGAACATGAGGCAGAACTTCTTCACACAGAGAGCGGTGGGAGTGTGGAGCGAGCAGGCAGTTGAGGTGGTGAATGCGATGTCAATTTTTAACATTTAAGAAGAATTTGGGCAGGTACATGGATGGGAGGACTGGGTGCAGGTCAGTGGGTCTAGGGAGAAAAATAGTTCCACACAGACTAGAAGGGCCAAAGGGCCTGTTTCGGTGCTGTAATGTTCTAAGATCTCCAGCGTGCTCCACAGAGACTCGTGGGGAAGCCAAACCGTTGCCAGAGACCTTCCAAACTGCCTGTGAGCAATGAGTGCCCCTTCTCCAGGGATATATAGGTACTAGAAGGGCTCTTCCCTCTCCTATACCAGCTGATCCTAATCCATTTCCAACGTTGAGCCCCCCATTCCAACTCTAGCCCAACCCCACTGCAGATGATGTAACTTCCAGATGGAGCCACCAGTACATCAGGGGTTAAAGCACCACACACAGGAGAATGGGAGCAAGATCAGGCAACTCAGCCCCTCAAACCTAGCCCACCGTTCAATATGATCATGGCTGATATATGCTGTGCCAGTTCCCCACCATCCTCAATTCCTTGATCTTTCAAATAGTTATCAATCTTCACATTAAATAAGTGATTCTCAACCTTTTTCTTTCCACTCACATCCCACTTTAAGTATTCCTTATGCTCTGTGATTAATAAGGATTACTTAAGGTGGTATGTGGGTGGAAAGAAAAAGGTTGAAAACCACTGTTTTAATTGCACATCTATGTGCACGGTTTCAAGACTCCAAAGGAAATGAGCCATCGACAATTTTTCTCAAGCAAACTATTTCAGTAACAATTGGGTCTAGAGTAGTGATTCTCAACCTTCCCTTTCCACCCACATCCCACCTTAAGCAATCCCTGACCAATCACAGAACACTGATGGCAATAAGGATTACTTAAAGTGGTATGTGAGTGGAAAGAAAAAGGTTGAGGACCACTGCATTAAACATATCTAATGATCTGACCTTTACCGTCCTTGGGGAGGGGCAGCAAAAGCCAACATCTGGCACCTTCCAACCAGATGCCATTAACATTGACCTCTCCAATTTCCTCTCCCCTAGTAATCTCTCTTTCCCTATCCCTCCGTCTCCTTTCTTCCAGCTCCCTGCCCCCCCCTCTCCATCCAGAGAGAGATTCCCTCCCCATCACTTCTCAACCTTTGCTCATCTACCCTCCAACCTGTCTCTATCTATGACCTCTTACCTGTTAGCCTGTGTTTCTCTCTTCTTTTTGCATACAAATGATTTGAATATTGGAATAGATGAAGTTGTGGCCAAATCTGCAGGGTGGGGTGGTGCTGAGGACACCTAAAGAGAGTCTTGGATAGATTAGGAGAACGGGCAAAGAGGTAGCAGATGAAATATAATATTGGAATGTGTACGGTCATGCACTTTGGCAGAAGAAATAGACGGGCAGACCATTGTTTAGATGGGAAGAAAATACAAAATTTGGAGGTGCAAAGGGACTTGTGCAGGATGCCTTAAGGGTCACCCTCTTCAGTGGTGAAGAAGATGAATTCAATGTTGGCACTCATCCCAGAGGGATGGCAAAGAACAGGGATGTAATGTTGAGACTGAAAAGGCACTGGTGAGACCTTACTTGGAGTACTGTGTACTCTTTTGGGTACCTTATTTGAGAAAAGACATGCTGGCTTTTGCAGAGGGTTTAGAGAAAATTTATTGGAATGATACCGGGAATGAAAGGGTTACCACGTGAGGAACGTTTGTCGACCTTTGGGCTGGACTCGTTGGAGTACAGAAAGATGAGGGGGTGATGTCATAGAGATATTTCGAATGCTGAAGGGCCTGGACAGAACAGCTGCGGCAAGGATGTTCCCCATGGACGGGGAGTCTAGGACAAGAAGGCACAACTTCAGGATAAAAGGGCGTCAATTTAAAACAGAGACACAGAAACATTTCTTTAGTCAGAGGGTTGCGATCATGTTGCCACAGGTGGCTGTGGAAATGAGGTCATTGGGTGTATTTAAGGCAGAGATTGACGGGTATTTGATTAGTCAGGGTTATGGAGATAAGGTCGAGTAGTGGGGCTGAGTGGGTGGATGGATCAGCTCATGATCAGAATGGCGGAGCAGACTCAATGGGCCAATGGTCCTCCTTCTGCTCCTCTATCTTGTGACCTTGTGATCTCCAACTTTCCTGATGGAGGTCAGAAACACAAGGCCAGGGATCAGTTCTCCGGAACCCTGCCACCATCATGCTACAGATTACAACCGTCCCCCACCGCCCATACCTCTCCTGTCACCCACCCCCACCTTTGCTCTCCCCAGCCTTCCAGCACTGACCTTCTCCCAGGGTCTTGCCCAGGGCTAATTTGTGCCGATCAATCATGACATCTTGGAGCTTCTCTTTCAAGTCATTGCTGATCCCCAGAGAGTTCACTAGAGCAGAGGTGGGGTGCGGGGAGGGGACAAAGATCAAACATTAAAGGTTAACGGTCTCATACTGTCCCTCAAACGGCAGATCTGTCTGCTGTGACGTTGGTGATAAAGACATGGAAAACCGTATGGGACCTGAATCACTATGAACATCAATTCATTTAATTATTGTACATTGGACCATGAAGATTTTGTTTCCTGAACATCTTTGGGTGTATTTTATGGATCATGAAAATCACCTTAAAATTTACTATGTTGTTCCTTTTTTTAGATAGAACCTATTTTTGTGATTTCCCGTCTAATTTTACGTCTACTTCAAGCGCAACGTGTCATTAAAAAAATCCAGTAAATAGGCAAAAACATACAGAAGTTTAAAATTGGCACACCTCGCTGTTAGTTCGCCAATTGGGCAACATGCAATCTCAAGCAACTGGAAAGTTCACTTATCCGGCATCTACCAATCTCCATAAGAGGCTGGATACCGTACTTCAGAGATCCATGAAAACAAAATTAAAACTCCTTCAATAAATGCTTCCAAAAGAATCGTTTTGGTTAAATGTCACGAGGCTTCAAAGACCACCCAAGAACCAGCAAGCATATTGGGAAATACTTGTACACTGGAGCCAACAATGGATCTGCCCGTCTCTCTATAGCATCTCCAGCTGAAACCACTGAAACATTTCCAGCGCCTACATCTACATCCGTGCTTTATCTTTTTGTTTCTGCTTGGCATTCCCAAACTCCGGAATGAGCTGGAGAGGGTATCAAGGCTGAGAACCAAGCCAACTCTTGATTATTCCCAAAGACCTTGTTCTTTGGCTGGGCCCCCACTAAAGATGTGGGGAACAGCAAGCTCAACACCCCAGCCACAGAAAACATCCAAACCTTCTGCCGGCGTTTCATGGCTTTGCAAAAACTTTTTTAAAAGAAGAGCTTGAAGATCTTTCTGCTATTTTCCAGTAAATTAAAGAAGATCCACCTCCCATCACCCACCTGGCAACTGACAAGTTTCAGCCACATCCTCAAAGCATAGGTCAGCTGTACTTCCAAGAGTTGTCCTCTTCGACCTTTCTGCCACAAGGTGGGGGCTTATTTTAGGGTTGGGAGAGAGAACCAGATTTGGTATTGCCTGAGACAGAACCACTGCCGTTTAACAATTTAATTGGAAGCTTCTGGGCCTTAGGAATATTTTGAACAAAAAAAATACGACCAGGAGTCAGTTATCTGGAGCCTGCTCCGCCAGATCGGCCATGGGCTCAGCTCCACTCACCCACGCATTCACCCATGACCTTTAATTCTCCTACCATGCAAAAATCTACCCACCTGTGACAAATACATTTAACAGAGCAGTCTTTACTAATTCAATACCCAACCCTAACACAAACAAACTCTGCTGGAGGAACTCGGCCCAAAGAATCCAGCTCGCTCAATGGGTGGGTGGGTGGAAATGATGGGAACCAGTGGACAGAGCAGACAAGTCCACAGACCCTCTCAAATCTCCAAGAGCCCACGATGGGTCCATCTCAGAACCCAATCCTTTAACAAAAAGACTAAACAACTGCCTTTCGGTTTAAGTTCCTGACAAGGGGTTTTGGACCTGAGATTTCTCTTCCCACTGGTGCGGAGAGCCTCCCTTATTTTCTGGCTGAAGTATTGCTGTGTTGCATGCGTGGCGATTACTCACAGGTGGTTTCAGTGGTACGTCTGCTGTACGATTTTCTGACTCGGTAACGCACCACCAGCTCCCCTCTGTCGATCATGGGCTCGAACGCCTCCCTGTGGAGCAGATGTAAGGAGTGAGACAATGGGCTGGCCCAGTGGCTGTTCAATTTGCATTCTGCGATGGGGTAGAACGTCTGAGTGACTGACAGTGGAACCAATCAGCTAGTGAAGAAGGGGAAAGAGGGGGCACCGTGAGGCTGGAGTTGCCTGAGTTGGCAGAGCTACTCCCGTCAAACCCACGATACTGAACGGCATCTGGTTAGAGAGGATACCAGAGGACGGGCAATAGACTGTTGATAGAGGAACTACACTCCATCATTCACCAATCTCATACTGGGTCCACATGAGATTCTTAGATGTTAGTGGAGCTCATTGGCTTCCTCCTTGATCAGTGCCACTCTGGTTGTCTAATCTCTTGTGATGGGAACTTGGGAAAACCAGAGCTAACACACCTGGTTCTACATTCCGTTGAATTGCAGTTAGATCATCAGAAATGCTTCATAAGAAAGATATCAAATTGTGGAGAGAAGATTTAAAAGGACCTGATTCCTTTTGAATTACAGAGAAAGGGTTAAATGGGTTCAGACTTTAATACCAGGAGCAGTGGTGAATGAGGGGAGATTTGATAGAGGTGTACAAAGTTATAAAGGGTGCAGATAGAGTACATGCAAACAGGATTTTTTTCCCTCTGAGGTTGGGTGGGGCAGGAACTGGAGGAAGTTAAGGATGAAAGGTGAGGTGTTTAGGGGGAAACTCTTCACTCAGGGAGTAATGGGAGTGAGGAATGAGCTGCCAGCTAAAGTGGTGCTCAATTTTGATTTTTTTTTAAATTAGGACAAGTACATGCATGGGAGGGGTATGGGCTGGTTGCTGGTCCATGGGACTAGGCAGAATAACAATTGGACAAGGACTAGATGGGCTGAAGGGCCTGTTTCTGTGCTGCAGTGTTCCATCAAAGGAGAAACAGACCCAACAGTATCTGATAGATGTTTTCGATGTAAAAAAGAAATGGGAACAACAATTCATGCAATCTGGACCTGTGAGAAAGTAGAAAAATTTTGGGAAGATCTAAATCAGATATTAAATAAAATAACAGAAAACAATATACCAAAGAATCCAGAGATCTTCCTCCTAAGTAACATAAAAAACAAAGAATTTGGAATTGATTTGGAGGATGCACAAAAAAGATTTGTTAAGATAGCTCTAGCCGTAGCAAAAAAATGTATTATGTCAACCTGGAAATCGGAAGATAATTTGAAAATACAACAATGGTATATAGAAATGAATAAATGTATTCCATTAGAAAAAATAACATATAGTTTAAGAAATAATATTGAAATATTTGAACAAATATGGGAGCCTTACATTAAATACAATAGCGAAAACCTACCGGGGACAATCACTACCTAAGTTAACGGAAGGAAAAGGAAATGAAAAGAATGGACTCAGTGGAATTTCTTGGGTATTTTTATTGAATGACAACATTGTTTGACTGGTTTAATGTATCCTAGATTTTGTACTTTAAATGGACGGGAGGGGGGAGGTAGGGAGGGTGGGATGGGAGGAGGGAGGGGGGGAGAAAATGGCACTGTATATGTGTGAAAAGGAAAAAGTGTGTTTCATGGTTATTGTGATTTATGGTGTGAAAAATAAAAAATTGAAAAAAAAAAGGACAGAAGGGACCATAGCCCTTCCCAAACTTCCTACTTCTTTTAAACATTTTTTAAGAGGTGTGGGCTTTCCATTTGATTGACCAACCCTGAATGCCCCTGAGAAGGTGCTGGGCAGCTGCCTTCTCGACCAGCTACCGTCCTTGAGGGAGGCATACCTGGGAGAATGTGTTCTGTGGATTGGGACCCAGTGACAGCAAAGGATAGACTTCCAATCAGGATGGTGTGAGGCTTGGAGAGATGATGGTTTCCCCCGTTCGTTTCAAGTTTCAGTTTATTATCATCAGACTGTACATGTACAATAGACAAAACTATGCTTCTCTGGACCACGGTGTACACACACATGCAAAACACACCACTAATAATCATGTACAGTAAACCTTCTTTAATCCAGAATTCAAGCAACCAGCAACAAAAAAAAAAATCAAGGAAAATTAAATAGATAAAAGTTTAAAATTGTAAAAGTAAATTTTCTCTGAAGTAGCACGTAAACCTTTGGTGAAGATGGGAGCAAAGATTCAGCCTTGATGGGGCTTTGCTCGTAGCAGCTGTTTGAATAAAGTTGTGCGAAACTGCAATGGCGTCGTCCAGGTTGAAGCCGCTCACCGTTGGGGTGACTCTCTTCAAGCGCCTCCTTATTTCTGCTTAGTGAGAGTCTTTATCTTTGTACGGGTGACATCTTGGCGTAGCGGTTAGCGCAACGCTGCTACAGCACCAGTGATCGGGGCAGGGGGTTCGAATCCCGCGCTGTCTGTAAGGAGGTTGTACGTTCTACCTGTACCTGCGTGGGTTTTCCCCGGGGGCTCTGGTTTCCTCGCTCCCTTGAAAAAACGTACTGCGTGTATAGGTTACATTGGGCGGCAGGGACTCATGGGGCCGAATTGACCTGTGCTGTACGTCTAAATTTTCAAAACTTTTTTTTTTAAAGTTGAGAATGTCTGGCCACAAGGCACAGGTTTAGAATAAGGCAGAGGTTCTCAATCTCTTTTTATTTCCACTCACCTTAAGTAATCCCTTACTAACCACTGTGTCATAGGTGCTCTGTGGCTAGTAAGGGATTACTTAAGGTCGTATGCGAGTGGAAAGAGAAAGGTTGAGAACCACTGGGGTATGGAGTAAGAGGAAAAGCATCTTGCATTGAGTTAATTTTTTTACTGTCACGTGTATGCATGTGAAAGGCTTTATTCTCCCTGCTTTCCAGACAAGTAAACCTACAAGTTCAAAAGGTAGTGCAGAAATAAAAGGATTTTCCTTGGAGTACAAAGTTCGCACAACATTTAAGACGAGGATTGGCCGTGCGATGGTCAGTGGGATTAGTGTTGACTGGGACTTGGTGACCAGCATGGACAAGGTGCCCCGTTTGATTCTGTGACTCTAATACCGCACCAAGGCTTGATTAAATCCCAGTGATGAGAGAACACCTCAGCGTAGTCCTCACCCGTATCGGACGATCTTCTTCCTGACTCGGGAGACCAAGACAGCGATACATACTGCAAAAGCGGCGGCCACCGCGGCCGCCATCACCACGTACCACCAGTGCCAGGAGAACCCCCTCCGGATGGTATGCCCTGCAAGGGTAAGAGGTCGGGAGACATTAGAGTGCCTGCCCAGAGGGTGGTGCTGCAATTAAATGGCAATCCCGAGGCAGATTCCGTGAGGGCGAGGAGGGTTCCCGAAGGGCGCTGAAGGTTTCTCTCTGAACCAGAACCTGTGAGGCTACGGGAGAGCAGGAGGGAAATCCACGGACATTCGGTGACTAGGTGGGAGGGGCTCTCTCTTGCTTCTCTTTCTGTGACTGTAAGTGGCACCGGGCAATGCCAATGGTGAATCTTTGTCTGCATTAAGGCAGAGTAAAGGCAATTTTGTGTAATATTACATTTCTGTTTTATTACATGCAGCCTGGTTAACGTAGAAGAGCCTCATGGTTAGCATAGATGGCCATATTTTGAGTATTGTGCGTAGTTCCTGTAACTGCAGGAAAAATATCAATAAGATTGAACGAGTGCAGAGAAGTGATGACCGGACTTCAAGAACTGAGTTACACGGAAAGGTTAAACATGTTAGGACTTTATTCCCTGGAACATAGAAGAATGAAGGGAGATTTGATAGAGGTATTTAAAATTATGGGGGGGGGGGGGATAGACAGAGTAAATTTAGATAGGCTTTGACAACTGAGGGTAGGTGAGATACAAACCAGAGGACATGGGTTAAGAGTGAAAGGGGAAATCTATTGTCTCGGCATCATCAAGGAGACGGGCCTCCGGGCAGGAGCGGGACATCGACCTCAGTGGCATTCCCTCCCCTCCTATCCCCTTCCCTCCCTCCCTCCTCAGCACACCGGAGCTCCCAACGCCAAATCCGAACCCCCTCCAGCCTACTACCGCACGCGTACACCATGTGCGGTGGGGGCCTGGTGGGGGAGGATTTGGAGCCGGGAGCTCCGGTGACCGGGGAGACAGGAGCCCGCCGATTCACCAGGGAGTGTTCCACCAGGCTGGGGATCAGCGGGATTGGTGGTGGCAGCTGGGAGGTCTTAGGGTTTGGCAGCAGCCAGCAATTATTTTGGTGAGAATTAAACATTATTTCATGTTTAGAAAGCCTTCCCTTGTTATTTGTTGTTTGTTTAAACACTGTTCCAAGGGATTGGCTGTTGCTACTGGGCTGCTTTTAATAAAATGACCAATTCTCCAAAAAAAAGCGTTTATCTAACATAGGCCCGGTCATTTCAGATAATCGAGTTGTACTTGCAAGAAGACAAGGAAACATTGCTTCATGTACAAAAGGGTATTGGGCGTGGAAGGACCCTCCAGATAATATAGGACATGTGTAAACCCCAGAAATAATGTAAGAAATAATACGACAAATGAAGAAGGAAACAATCTTTCTGTCAATAGGGAAAAAAAATGGGGAAAAATGTCAAATGGGCCCTTCGCTCATAACACTAATGGTCATGTAAATGATACAGCCAAGAACAAATTAAAAGATTAACTTATTGGTTAAAAAAGAAAAGTTTCGGGGGAACTTCTTCACACAGAATGGGGTGGGGGAGTGTGGAACGAGCCGCCAGATGAAGTGGTGAATGCGGGCTCGATTTTAACATTAATGCCCCACTGTGGGGCGTATGTATGAGCGTGTGAACAGTTTCCTGAGATGGTGGAAGACATCAGTCAGTACAGTCTCTTCTGTTATTTGAATCTTGCATCTCTAAGTTATTTAAGAAGCCTCCCAAGTAACCCTCTGGTTTCTTCCCACCCTTCAAAACGTACCGGAGTTGTAAAACAATTAGGTGCAATTGGGCAGCACTGGCTCATGGGCCAAAAGGGCCTGTTATCAAGCTGTATGTCTAAATTTAAACATTTTAAAATAAAAAAATATATACAGTATCTGATCTGACATTCACATTTATAGCCACATGCACCAAAGGTCAGTGAAATATAGTGTTCAATCCTTTTCTTCATGGATGGCAAAACCCAGTCAGAAAACCCTTCACCCCAACAGAGCTGCTGATATATCCATCATGATTCAATTAAATCTGAGTTGTTCTCAGGATAATTGATGTCATGGAGGGCCTTTTACCTGCTAGGTGCTTCATTTCTCTGGAGTTATCTGTCGAAAGAAGCAAAAATAACATTGTGGTGAGTGGCAATTAAATGGACCACATCTGCTACAGATCAACAGGATCTGCTCGGCGTTCCTGAGGTCAGGAAGCTGCCAGTCCACTGTGGCTCTCATTGCAATATTTTCCAATGGGATTTCAGGGTGGGTGATCCTGTTGTGATCTGAAGGGATCAAGAGGGAGCATGGGATTGGAGGTCAATCCACAGGACTGTAAGAGTGGCAGGGAAGATCACTGGAGCCTCATCTCTCCCCCCCCCCCCACCCCAATCGATGTGATCTACTGGGATAGTTGTCTGAAGAGGGAGTGCAAAATCATTGAGGACCCCTTCCACCCCGCACACAGCATCTTTCAGCTGCTCCATCGGGGAAGAGATCCAGGAAGATCAGAGCCGGCACCACCAGGCTGAGGAACAGCTTCTTCCCACGGGCAGTGAGAACGCTGAACGACCAAAGGAACTGCTCGCACTCACCCTCTAAAACTCTCATATTCACAAAACTTCATTTAATTAATTTTTTTAAGGGATGTTCAAGCCATTGGTGAGGCCAGATTTGGAAATATTGTGTGCAGTTCTAGTCCCCACATTATAGGAAGGATATCAATAAGGGAGAGAGGGTGCAGAGAAGATTTACTAAAATTTAGCCTGGATTGCAGTATCTGGAATACAAAGAAAGATTGAGTAGACTGGGACTTTATTCTTTGGAGTGTAGGTTTTTTTAAAATAATTTATTACTTTTCACACTGTGAACCATATCCACCAAAATATGTACAAACGTTTCTCATTAAATAGACACAGTGGCATTTTCTCCCTTTTTCCCCCTTTCCCTCACTCCCCTCTTCCCACCCCCCTCCAAAACCCATAAATATTCAACATATGTAATACAATAAAACCATAAAACAATATCTTCACACAAAGGAAAATAAATAAGAAAAATGCGTCATCTATTTGTTACACATTGAATCAAGTCGTTTTGTCTTCTTATCATTTTAGGGGGTGGAGGTCTGCGGTAGGCCCTCTCTGTTATGTTCCACGTACGGTTCCCAAATTTGTTCAAATAATGTGACAATTTTTTAAATTATATGTTATTTTTTCCAATGGAATACATTTATTCATTTCCATGTACCATTGCTGTATTCTCATGTTCTCTTCCATTTTCCAAGTTGACATTATGCATTTTTTTGCTCCTGCTAAGGCTATCATAATAAATCTTTTTTGTGCTTCATCCAATTTGAGGCCTAATTCTTTACTTCTTATATTACTTAGAAGAAAGATCTCTGGATTTTTTGGGATGTTGCTTTTTGTGATTTTATTTAATACCTGATTTAGATCTTCCCAAAACTTTTCCACTTTCTCACACGCCAAAATTGCATGTACTGTTGTTCCCGCTTCCTTCTTACATCTCTCTGATAATGTTGGATCCCATTCTTTTAATTTTTGAGGAGTGATTTTGAGGATATAATTGTGTAACCAATTATATCGTATCACGCGTAACCTCGTGTTTATTATATTCTTCATAGTTCCAGAACATAACTTTTCCCATACTTTATGTTTAGATCCTTTTCCCACTTCTGCTTAGATTTATAGTTTATTTCATTTTCCTTATCTTGCAGCTTAATGTGCATGTTGGTTATAAGGGTTATTGCTTGTGGGGATTGTTGGGGTATTTCATGTCTTCAGTGCATTGTCATATATTGAGATTAAAAAGGAAAACTTAAAAAACAGTAATGGAAAAAAGGGGATGGATATAAGGCGGCCACATTGGACTATATGACTATAAACATTAATGGAATATATAACCAAGTTTAAGTGTATCCCATTGGAAAAAAAAATCACATACAGTTTAAAAGACAGTTACAATGTTTGAAAAAACCTGGGAACCATATATGGAACATGGCAGAAAGAGCACGCCTTGGACCACCACCACCTAAAATGATAAGAAGATAGACACGATCAGATTTAATGTGAATAAGTAGATGAAACGTCTCTTTTCTTTCTATTCCTTTTGTATAAAGATATTGTTTTATATTGTTCAATATTTACTGTTCTTGGGGGGGGGTGGGAAGGGGAAAAAAGAGAAAATGTCACTGTGAATATTTAAAGAGATGCATTTGTAAATATATTGTTTGATATGGTTCATAGTGCGATAAATAAAGAATTACAAAAAAAATATCCTGCATAAACTCTTGATCCTCCTCATTAGGCGCATATATATTGAGCAAATTCCAAAATTCTGAGTATATCTGACACTTTATCATTACATACCTCCCTACTGGATCTATTATATCCTCCTCTATTTTGATTGGTACATTTTTGTTAACTAGTAATGGCTACACATCTTGCTTTTGAATTATAGGATGCTTCCGCTACGTGTCCTACCCAGTCTCTCTTTAGTTTGTTATGTTCCGCTTCAGTTAGATGCATTTCCTGCACAAATGTTATATCTATTTTTTCCTTCTTCAATAAGTTTAGTAGCCTCTTCCTTTTAATTTGGTTGTGTATTCCATTAATGTTTATAGTCATATAATTCAACGTGGCCATCTTATATCTTGCTTACACCTCTTTTCCGCTTCCTCACCACCTCCATCCTCCTTTTTCCCATTTTCATCTCTTATTAAACTCAATGCATGGCAACACATTTAAAACATAAAATACTCCAACAATTCCCACACCCAAAAATACCTTAACCCCAAATGCTACCCCCCCCCCCTCTAAGTTGCCCCTTATCCCTTGCCGGGCAATCACAATTCCAGTTTCCATTTGGATTGCAATCTTGCTCGCAAGCGTCAACTCGCAAGTGACGGTTATTCTCTCTCCCTCCCCAGTCCCCCCAGAAAACATTTTTTTTTTTTACAAACAAAGCTCTCTCTTTTTCCCTCCTTCCTTCCTTCCTTCCCTTCTCTTTTCCCTCTTTAGTTCTTTACATATATTGTTTTTACATCTTTATATATACTTTATCGCCATTCTTCATTCTTGTTACATCTCTTCATCTCTTCTTCTGCTTTGCAAATATTCTGCGAATTCTTGCGCTTCCTCCGGATCCGAGAACAGTCTGTTTTGCTCCCCGGGAATAAATATTTTAAGCACAGCTGGATGTCTTAATATGAATTTGTAACCTTTTTTCCATAAAGTTGATTTCGCTGATTTAAACTCCTTCCTCCTCTTTAAGAGTTCAAAACTTATGTCTGGGTAAAAAAATATTTTTTGACCCTTGTATTCCAATGGTTTATTATCTTCTCTAACTTTATTCCTTGCCCACTCCAATATATTTTCTCTTGTCGTATATCTCAAAAATTTTACTAAGATGGATCTTGGTTTTTGATGTGCCTGTGGTTTCGGGGCTAATGTTCTGCATGCCCTTTCTATTTCCATTTCTTCCTGCATTTCTGTCGTTCCCAGAACCGTCGGGATCCATCCTTTTATAAATTCCTTCATGTCTGTGCCTTCTTCACCCTCCTTCAGGCCCACTATTTTTATGCTGTTTCGCCTTCTATAATTTTCCAACATATCAATTTTCTGAGATAACAATTCTTGTGTCTCTAATTTTTTTGTCACTTTCTTCCAATTTTCCTCTTAAGTCATTCACTTCCATTTCTTCAGCCGTTTCCTGCTCTTCCACATTCTCTACTCTTTTCCCTATTTCTGTCATTACCAGTTCTAACCTTTGCATTTTATCTTCTGTTCTTTTCATTTTCCTTTTAATTGCATTGAACTCTAATGGTAACCATTCTTTAATGATCTCATTTGTTCTTCAAAAAAGATTTTATCTATATTCTGTTCATCAGTTTTACCTTTTATTTCTCTGTGAAGATCTTGGTCTTCTTCTTCTGTGTCTGTACCTGTGTTTGTGTCATCTTCTTCTCTTCTTTGTGTCTGTGTCTCTTCTGTTTTTTCCTGATGAGTTGCTTATATCTCTTTGTCGGGCCTCCTCTTGCTGGGCCTCTTGCTGTTGGTCCTCCCCTCCTGGGCCGCCCGTCTGTCGGGCCTCCTGCCGTCAATCCTTTTGTCGGTCACCCCGTCATCTTTCTCCCTCGTCTGTTTCCTCTCTCCCTCCCCTGCCACCATCCTCATCCTCCAGCTGAGCGCCCTGGTGTGGGGCGTCCCTCAGCTGGTCGCACCGTGGCTGCCCTCTCCTCTGCTGAGCGCCCCCTTCCCGTCGGGGTTTTCTTTTTCCTTTGATTGCGCTCTGCGCACTTTTGTTTGGCTAGAGAGCCATTTTTGAAGTCCACCGGTCGGGAGATTGCGACTCCGCAGGCCAGGCACCAACCTCAGGGATCAGGCGCTCCTCGCCACCACAGCGCCCTGTTCCTCCATGCAGGTAAGGGGCCTTCTTCTTTCTTCTCTGGTGACTTTTCTTTTTTTTCCGGTTGTTTTTACTCTCTCCTTCTTGGGTGCCATCTTCTTTCCCTTCTCTGTAATTTTATCTTCTATTTCTTATATTTTAGTTTTGTTGAGCTTTGTCTTTTCCTAACTATTTTTCTGGAGAGGGCTGGTTTTACCCGACCGGCCACTACTCCATCACGTGTCTCCCTCCAGGAGCGTAGAAGGTTGAGGGGGGATTTGATAGAGGTATTTAAAATTATGAGGGAGGTAGAGAGAGTTGATGTGAATAGGCTCTTCCCCTTGAGGGTAGGGGAGATTGGAACGAGGGGTCATGTTAAGGGTGAGGGGGAAAAACTTTAGAAGTAACATGAGAGGAAGCTTCTTCACTCAGAGAGGGGTGGCTGAGTGGAATGACCTTCCGGAAGAGGTAGTTGCAGCAGGGTCAATGAGTTGAATGAGTGCATGAATGGGAGGGGACTGGAGGGTTATGGACAGGGAGTGGGTAGATGGTACTAGTGGAGTTCACTTAAATCAGTGCAGACTAGAGGGGCCAAGATGGCCTGTTTCCGTCCGCTCTGTAATTGTGACATGGTTATATGCATATATATCCTGCAAAGGTGTTTGCCTGTATGTGTGTTATGTCTGGATGCACGCTTGCATGTTTTTGCACCGAGGACTGGAGAACGCTGTTTCATCAGATTGTACTTGTACAATCGGATGATAATAACAGAACTTGATTCATCCTCCCATCTAAGTCCTCCACTTGAATCATGGCTGATCTGTATTGCCCTGTTTTTGAAAGTCAAAGGCAGGTTGCTGAGGGATTGCGAGCAGAAGATGGGGTTGGCAGGGCATGGGAGAGATGGCAGCATCTCAGGGTGGCAATGGATACGGCATTGCCTAGGGAAGAGGGCACATTTGGGAGTTGGGACGAGCAGCGAGGTGGGATCGTGGGACTGCAGGAGGAGCGTTTGATCAAAGGAAGAGGTGTTAGTCAACCAATCGGAAGTGGCCACCAGCTCGCTGTGTGTGTGTGTGTGTGTGTGTGTGTGTGTGTGTGTATGAATTCGCGTAACCGGTCCGTGGAACGGACGTGCTCGCATACCCGCAAGCCCACGGTGGGTCCATCTCACCTGAGCCAAGTAGGTTAACGGAGACCGGGTCACTCCAGGGACCGTCCCCAGCGCTTGTGTATGCTGCCACCCGCAGGCTCAGGTTTGTAACGGGCAGTGCCACCTCCAGAGTGATGTTCGCTCTCATCCCGTTGTCTACCACAACCTGCAAGGGAAGGAAGGTGATAATTTCGGAAAAGAAATGATGCCACCTAAATTAACTAAGTTTGAGACTTTAATTTTGGATACATCAAAAAAGGGATTTATTTCAGAAATGTATACTTTGTTACAAGATAAGATGAGTAAACCAGATTTAAGTAAATCTAGAATTAAATGGGAGAAAGATTTATCTTTTGATATATCTCAGGAGTGGGAAGTTATGTGTCAAGAGAATGTAATTAAATTGATTAATGTAGGATATAGTTTAGTCATTTGTAATTTTTTACACGAGTTATATTTGACTCCTGAAAAGTTAAAAAGATATGGCTTTAGTAATTTGTGTTTCAGACATGGGATTCACACTGAAACGTGCAGTTTAGTCCTGTGTCAAAGTTCAACCATTTTGGATAAAAATTAAAAACTTTTTGGAAGATTTACTTAAGATCAAATTACCATTGGATCCATTAATTTTTTTTGTTGGGTTACACTGTATCTTTGACCTGGTTTAAAGTTGGATAAGTTTCAAATGGCATTTGCTCGTCTGGTATTGGCGGTAGCGTGGAAATGTATTGCAATAACATGGAAAGGTAATGTGAAATCGAACATGGCTCAATGGCGTAATGAGTTAAGATCCTGTATTTATCTGGAGAAGATAAGATGTTAAGATGTGGTCGTCTTATTTGAAATTTATGGGCTTGGAAATATCTTAATTTTTTTTTCTTTTGTATTGTAAGTTTGGCACATCACACAGCATATGTAATTAATTGATTTTTTTTTGCTCCCCTTATGGGGTTAGTTGAGTTAGGGGGAGGGAGGGCGTGGGGTGGGGAGGTTTGTGTATTTATCCTAAATTTATAAATAAAGTTTTCAAAAAAAAGTTTAACAAATATGCTTAACAAAAGGTTAATAAATTAGCTGAGAAAATACAGTAGTTGCCTTGTATCATGGTGGGAATATAATTGCCTTCCCTGTATTGTAGTGAGGTAGTAACTAACCCCACAAAGAATGAAGTAAAAAGTAAATACAGGGCAGGGAATTGGTCGGATCTCCTGTCATGGAGGATTTAGACCAGCTTATGCAAGAAGGGATACAGTTGCATCAGAAGACATAATCTAAATTTCACTATGAGGCCCAGGGATGCATATGAATCAGTAGACATTATCCAACTTCCACCATGAGGCCCAGAGATGCAGTTGTCTTTTGTTGGTCGCAGACTGTCAGGAGACCTTGAAGATAATTAAATCATTTGTTCAAAGAGATAAGATCTGAAGTAAACAACTTTTGGGTAATATAAGCCATGGTCCCACTGCTGAAGTTTGAGACTCTCCAAGAGGTGGCAACATCTCTCAGCAAGAAGAAGAACTTCAAGAGTCCAGCCAACGTCCCCCGACAACCTACTACAAGTGTGCGGTCGTTGGGACCAGTCCAGGTGTTGATAAGTATAATTGGGAAGGGCTTGCATATTGTAGTGTGAATTCAGCTTTAGATTTAGTAATAAAACCTTGTATAAACTGAACTGCTCTCGGTGTGTGTGTGTCTATTTTCTTTCGGTAGCTCAAACACTGACCAATCCCTGTATTGTAGTGAGGTAGTAACTAACACCACAAAGAATGAAGTAGAAAGTAAATACAGGGAATCGGTCGTATCTCGGAATGGGCGCAAGTCGGAATTGTGCACGTGCGTCTTAAAGCATACTTCTTAATTAAATCTTTTTTTCATCATACATTTGACGATAACAACTCAAAGCTTCCTGAATTTGCTGGATCGACTTTGGTAAATCTTTACACATTCTAGCCCATGTTTGCCTTGTCAGGTCGGCATTCCGGGGTACACCAAAAGTAAGGACACCCTGACATTTCCCAGTCGTCACAAGGGAGCACGTTGAGTAAAAAGAAGAAACGTAGGGTCTCACGCAGACCCCTGCTTTACGCTGTATAAAAATGGGATGAACACTCCAATGTATGATTTACTCCGGTGCACCTTACACATGAATTCCATATTTTTGAAAATACCTGTTTCTGAGGTTGTAGGGGATCTTCTCTGGGGGAACACAATTATACATTCCTATCTTCTAGCTGGCTAAACCTAGTTAGGAATCAGATTTCCAAGTCACTGCTATGCATTTCCTGGCCACTGCTGAAGTGAGCTTAACAAATTTTAATTGATATTTCAACCACCTCATTTTAGGTCTTATGTCTTCTAAATTTGCCAATAAAAATAACCCAAATATTCCCAGAAATCTCCCACTTTAGGGCATGACCAGATTGAATGCATCTATTTCTTGACCACATCAAAAACATTGGTCTGATAAATCTGAACTTTGAACCTGTGTCACATGACTATCTCCACCCACTGTGCCACCCCCGTACGATGAAGGCCACTTACCTCAGCATCGTTCTTGTTCTGATAAGCCACCTTGTAACCTTGCAGAACCCCATTAAGGCCTGTAGGTGGAGCCTCCCATTCAAAGACAAGCGAGCTGCCATTGTACTGGAAGGTCACGTTGCATGGAGCCTCGTCTGGTTCTGGAAGACAAGACAATGGGCTAAATGTTGCCAACCAATCACAAAAATGTTGCTGAATTTCCATGCATATGTACATTTTTTTGGCAATAAACATCATCATTACAATCCCTCCCAGTGCTCTCTACCCGTCTCTCCTCTCCCAACTTCTGCCCCATCTTGGCCACTCCATACCACTTCCCTCCCTCTCCTTTTCTCCTCTTGTAGACTTGATGTCACCCCCTTCCTATTTCAGTCTCGTGATAGGTTCCCAATCGGGCAGGTTGACTGACCATTTCTCTCCAAGGGCGTGGCCTGACCCGCTGAGTTCCTCCAGCTTGATGTCACCCCCTTCCTATTTCAGTCTCGTGATAGGTTCCCAATCGGGCAGGTTGACTGACCATTTCTCTCCAAGGGCGTGGCCTGACCCGCTGAGTTCCTCCAGCTTGATGTCACCCCCTTCCTATTTCAGTCTCGTGATAGGTTCCCAATCGGGCAGGTTGACTGACCATTTCTCTCCACGGGCATGGCCTGACCCACTGAGTTCCTTCAGCTTGTCATTGTTCACTCCAGATTCCAGCATTCTCTGTCTGACCTCCATGTGGATGCAATTGCGAAGAAGGCTCACTCAGTGGCTATACCCCTTGAGGAGATTTGGCACGTCACCAAAGACTCTCGAAAACTTCTACAGGTGCACCATGGAGAGAATTCAGACCGGTTGCATCACAGTCCTATGCAGGACCGGAAAAATCCACAGAGAACTGTTAACTCGGCCAGCGCCATCACAGGCATCAGTCTCCACTCCATCAAGGACGTCTACAAGAGGCGGTGTTTTAAGAAAGCAGCCTCTATCCTCAAGGATCCCCATCACCCAGGCCAGGCCCTCTTCACACTACTACCATCAGGAAGGAGATACAGGAACCTGAAGACGAACACTCTTCCCCTTCGCCATCAGATTCCTGAATGGACAATGAACCACAGACATTGCCTCACTTTATCTTATTTTCTCACACTATTTATTTATTTTTGAAATGTAATTTATAGTAGTATTTACACTGTAATGTGGCCACAGAACAACAAATTTCATGACATGTTCTAATTTTGAATGTTTGGGGCAGTGTTGGTCTGGACCCTGGGAAAAATAGCCTCCTATTCTTCCAATTGATGACAGGGGATCTTTCATACACTTAGCTCAACCCCAGTTAAAAGTGCAACACTCCCTCAGCACTGCATTGGAATGTCAGCCTAGATTACAACTGCATCCCTAGTCTGGTCTTGAGCCCACAACCCACTGATAGACATTGGCTCAAGGCCAGGTCTTCAAGGTTCTTTCTTAAGGCCTGTTTTGAGATACAGCAAAAACAATCATCTAACTACAGGAAAGATATTAATAAGATTGAAAGAGTGCAGAGACTTATTAGAAAATTGCCCAGACTTCAGGAGCTGAATTACAAGGAAAGGTTTAACAGGTTAGGACTTTATTCCCTGGAGCGTAGAAGGATGAGGGGAGATTTGTTAGAGGTATTTAAAATTATGAGGTGGACAGAGTAAATGTTGATAGGCTTTTTCCACTGAGGGTAGGTGAGATGCAAACCAGAGGGTGAAAGGGGAAAAATTTAGGGGGAACTTCCTCACACAGAGAGTGGTGGGGATGTGGAACGAGCTGCCAGCTGAGGTGGTGAATGCGGGCTCAATGTTAACATTTAAGAAAAACTTGGACAGGCACATGGATGGGAGGGGTACGGAGGACAATGGACTGGGTGCAGGTCAGTGGAACTGGGCAGAAAAATGCTTCAGCACAGACTAAAAGGGCTGAAGGGGCCTGATTCTGTGCTGTGATGTTCTGTGGCACCTTCCAGCCAATAGGGAGGCCCCAATGGCTGTCACATCACTACCTCTGATTTGCTTGGCAGATGCTGCTCCTGGCGAGAGATCCGATCTCTGTCAGCCAGCTACAGTCCCGACTGAATCAGGAAATGTTTTCTGCACATTTTGTACTCCAATTGCTTGCACATGTTTCTAGTGACATGTCCTGGGAATAACTACAATTCCCCACCCAATCACTGCAGTTCCCTCCCCCCTCAGCTTTCATTGACACTCCATTCCATCCCATTGGAAAAGAAAAAATGATTCATGAAATAATCACTCCAAAAATTATCGAGCCTCACCTCCCGCTAGAGATAAATACAATGCTTCTTGACTGATTAAACTGCTTGAAGCTATAGTTTGTCGAAGTTCCCTCACCATCCCACACTTGTCCCATGCATCAGGTGGAAGCCGTCCTCCGGACAGATGAATCACATGATCTCCTCCCACCAATTAGCTCAATTAACCGAGAGAAGCCGTACGGTGGGAGGAAACCTACGTAGATTATGGGGAGAACATACAACCTGGCGTTGTACAGGTTGTGCCTCTCTTATCCGGCGCTCTGTGGCCTGGCAAATTGCACGGTGCGACACGTTTGAATCAGCCACTGTTAGTACAATTTCCGTACAGACGGCAGGGGACTCGAACCCCGGTCCCGATCGCTGGCGCTGTAAAGGCTAATGCCAACCGTGCCACCCCACAGAATTATTTCCTGTTTTAAGCTTTGTTCTACCTTGGATAGATTGACTTAGGGGGTCAATTTCTGTTTTCCAGCATTTTCTGTGGTTCGGCAATGGCCAGGTCCCAACGTCGTCAGATTAAAGAGGTACAACCTGTAATGGTGTGGCGCCAGTGTCCACACCAACCGTTCTGCTCCAAAGTATTTATTGCCTAACCCTAAATCCCCTTTCTCATGACCATATCCCATGGATTAATAAAGGCTGGTTCCAGGGGTTGATTCACACAAGGACCGTGGGTTGTGGACATTGGAAACGCTATCCCTAAATGTCCCTGATCTGACAGTATAAGAGGGTCAGTCTCGCCGATGTAGAGAAGGCCACAAAGGGAGCACCAGATGCAGTGAATCAGTCCTGCGGATACACAAGTGAGGTGTTGCTTCACTTGAAAGGCCTGTTTGAGGCCCCGGACTGTAGTGAGGGAGGAGGTGTGGGTGCAAGTGTGGCATCTCCTGCGGCCACAGGGCAAGGTGCCGGGGGCGATGGGTGAGGAGAGATGAGTCACAGAGGGAGCAGTGCCTATGGAGGCAGAGAGGAGGAGAAGGGAAGATGAATCTGGGATCCTGCTGTAAGTGCCGGAAATTGCGGAGGATAATGTGCTGGATGCGGAGGCTGGTGGGGAGGACGAGGGGGACTGTGTTTGTTGCATCTGGAGACAGAGGGGGGGCTGGGCAGACGAGCAGGAAATGGAGGAGATATGGGTGAGGGCTGAGTTGACGGTGGTGGAGGGGAAGAAGGCAGACATTTCTTTAGATCTGAGCTGAACGACCTCATCTTGGGAACAGATGCAGCGGAGACGGAGAAATCGCAAGATGGGAATAGAATCCGTGCAGGGGACAGATGTGTGAAGAGGTGTAGTCAAGGTAGTTGTGGGAGTGGGAGTTAGTGAGGTTTTTGCTGCGACTGTTGAAGGCCCTGGTGAGGCCGCATCTGGAGAACTACATGCAGTTCTGGTCTCCTGAGTTGAGGAAGGATGGTCTGGCTTTGGAGGGGGGTGCAGAGGAGCTTGATTCCAGAGATGAGGGGGTTGGCCTATGAGGAGAGATTGAGTCGTCTGTGACTGTACTTGCTAGGATTTAGAAGAATGAGAGGGGATCTATAGAAATTTATAAAATTATGGAGGGCATAGATAAGATAGCAGTAAATAAGTTGTTCCCATTGGTGGGGGAGACCAGAATGAGGGACATAGCCTCAAGATACAAGGTAGTAGATTTAGGAAGGAGATGTGGGGGAACTGCTTTTTCCAGAGGGTGGAGAATCTGTGGAATTCGCTGCCCGTTGAATCAGTGGAGGTGATTTCAGAAAATATAGTTAAGGCGAGGTTGGGTAGATGTTTACAAAGTAGGGGAATTAAGGTATATGGGGAAAAGGCAGGGAGGTGGAGATGAGCCGATCATCAGATCAGCCATGATCTCACTGACAGGCGGAGCAGGGCTTGATGGGACGGATGGCCGACTCCTGCTCCCATTTCTTATGTTCTTAAGTTCTTCCCTCTCCTCTCCCTCCCCCACCTCCCATGTTCTTTTCCCTCTCCTCTCTCGTGATCTTCTGCCCTGTTGAGTGAGCCACGGAAATGTGGAACTGAAACCCCCAGACAAGGAGAAGGGACGTTGCAGTGGGGCCACGGAAACTTGGCAGTGTTTATTTGCCAATGCTGTGCTTACATCCCTTTCCCTGCCTCTGTCCTGACAAGTGGTTCCACTCCCAATGCAGCGGGTGGGGGCGGGAGCGGATGGCCACCCAGAGCATCGCCTGTGGTGGGTGAACTCCTGCCATGGTCAATCACAGCCAGCGTGCAAACAATTGCCCCTCTGTACTTGACACGAAGGAGGAGGGAAAGGGCCAATGGAACATTTTAAACAGATTCTGACAGACGATGCCAACACTAAGTACTCTCAGTTTTCTGACAGTTTAACAGCAACATGTTGGGAATCTGCATCCTTGCTCTGAATTTTGGGATAATTAGAGGCCAGGTCGACAGATCTTGGCACCTTCTCCTCACACCAGCTTGTCGTGCACTGAGCCAAGGTAGAGCATTGACCCACCCATTCCTGTGTTCTCTGAGCCCACCTTCCCGTTTATTTCTGTGGCTAGAAATTGCTGCAAACTCAAGCCACTAACTAATCACTGAAGGAGATAGAATATTTTAAGTTTGTTGATGGGAAAGATTACGTCAGTTTTCACAAAACCACAGTGGTCACTTATGCTCTCCCTGGGCCACACCAGTCCTGGCAGCACTCCCGACCCAGAGCTGACTGCTCGCTTCAACACTTTCCATTAACTGCTAGCCCAGGCGACTGGTGACGGGTACTGGCTCTGGACCTGGCCGAGTGGGGTCCGCTGGGGCCACTTTGGGTGAGGAAGGAGGGGGAGAGAGAGAGACGAGAGGGGAAGGGAGGGGAGAAAGAGAGATGGGTAGGGTGAGAGGGGGCTGGATGGGAGGAAGATAGGAAAGAAATAGAGAAGGGGTTAAAGGGAGAGGGGGCATGGAAGGAGGGTGATAGAGAAAGATTAAAAGAGCATGAGGCAGGGGAGATGGAAATTCAGTGAGAAAGAGAGGGGAGAAGGAAAGAGGTTGCGATAGAGAAAGGGAGAGAGTAAGAAAAGGGAGAGAGGGAGGAAGGAGAAAGAGAGGAGAGGGAGACTGTGTGTGAGAGAGTGAGGGAGGAAGGAGAAGGAGAGGAGAGGGATGGAGGGAGGGAGGAAGAGAGGAGAGAGGATGTATGAGAGAGGGAGGTAGGAGAAAGAGAGGAGAGGGATGGAGGGAGGGAGGAAAAGAGGAGAGAGGATGTATGAGAGAGGGAGGAAGGAGAAAGAGAGGAGCAAGCAAGAAAGAAAGGAGGGAGGGTGTGTGTGAGAGAACGAGGAAGGAGAAAGAGAGGAGGGAGGGTGTGTGAGGGAGAGAGCGAGGAAGGAGGAGAGGAGAGGGAGGGTGTGTGGGTGAGGGAGAGAACAAGGAAGGAGGAGAGGACAAAGAGAGAGAATAAAAGGAAAGGGTAAAGAGGAAAGGAGAAAGGATTGGGAGAGGAGGATTGTAATGAGCTCTCGGGGACTTAGGGGAGAGAGAGTACAACGTACATCAAGCTAGCAAAGGGTGCCGCCAACTCAAATATCCAGCATGATATTTGAGGAGATGCCAGTGACCACTGGAACCGATGCCATGCCCAGCTCAGCACAATGGAATGGAAACTGATGGGATTTGACGCCTGCCCTGGAATCGGGAAGAATTATTTGGACTATATTCGGGAAATGCACCTTTTGAAGTCTCGTTACACAAGTGCAGCCTCAGCGTGGGTGTTGGGTGTACGCCTTCCCTGTGAGAGAGTAGGGATGTGTCACTACTCATGGGAAAGTGGGAAAGGATACACTGATGGAATATCTATGGTATAGGAGGCCATTTGGCCCATTGAATCTATGCTGGTGCAGCAGTCACATTCCCATTGAATTCCCTGTAACCTATCTTTCCTTCATTCCTAACATGGGGGGAGGGGGAGGGGGGAACAAGTTTCAGCAGCTACTTTATCTGCCTTCCCACGCACCGTTGGGAAACTGGAGTATGCAAAAAGAGGGTGTCAAATCACCTGGAGAATGTGCAAACTCCACCCGACAGTGCCTGAGGTGGGAATGGAACTGGGGACTCTGATGGCCGCTGCACTACTGGGCAGCCCAGTGTGTGTGAAATTTATTCCTGGCCTTTTCACCTTTCCTTAAAGAAGCGTGCATTGAGAGGCCATTTGGCCCATCAAGTACAATCAAGTACAAGTACAAGTACAAGTACAATCCGACGAAATGGTGATCCCCGGTCCTCAGTGCAAAATGTGCAGACACACAACCAGACATAACACACGTACAGACAAACAATGCATATGCAGGACAAGTATTTCTTCTACACAACTAAATAAAAGATTCTTTCATTTCTTATTCCTGAAGAACGGCCTAAGCCGGAAATGACGATTATCCTTTTACTACAAGTAGATGCTGAGTTTCTCCAGAGCTGATTTGACCCGTTGAGTTTATGTTGATCTTTTGTTAATCTCATCTTTAATTTTAAAAAAATTTTAGATTGTGCCGCCCAATCACACCCCATTGACCTACACTCCCGTACGTTTCCAAGGGTGGGTGGAAACCGGAGCCCCCAGAGAGGAAACCCACGCAGATACGAGAAGAACGTACAAGCTCCTTACAGACAGCACGGGATTCGAACCACAATCGCTGGTGCTGTAACAGCTAACCACTACACTAATTACGCTGTCCGTGTAGTTCCACACCCCTCTATAATCCTGTAAATTCCACATTTCTGGAGATCTGTCCAACTCTCCTGGAATATTGTACGGGATAATCTTGTTTTGGATAAAGTGCTCCTGATCCCAACTCCTGGGTTGAATGCACTTCCTTCTCTGTCCTAGGTTGTTGCCTAACCATCACTGGTTTTTAACCAGCTTCTCTCCGTTAAAATCTCCCATCACCTCCGATCTGATCAGGGAGATCAATCCTGTCCTAACTTTCGATGCTCAACGGCCAACATCTCCCACTCCAGTAACGTACGCACAGTTAATAGCCAGAAATCGCCACAGGTCAAGGTGTGTGGTGAGAGAGAGAGAGAGAGAGAGGTGTGTGTGTGAATGGTGTGTATATATTTATTTAAAATTATATTATTATGTATATACAGTGAAACTTCATTAGAACGCGATTCATTAATCTGCAGAATCGCTTATAGCGCGGGTGTCTGTGGACCCCAAACTTTGCAAATAAGCTGATTAAAATTCAGAATCCCAATATTAAAGAATGCTCTAGCTTTCTTTCGCTGAAATTGTTAGTTACAGATAGCGCATCCTTCGAAAACTGGTAATATTTGGGTTTGATTATCTGTGGGCCCTCTGACGTATATGCATCTGTTCTGTGACTTCGCTGTAACGAGGTATGAAATCTTGGACCCCAACTACCGCGTTCTAACGAGGTTTTGCTTCATTGTTGCGTACTGTGAATTGTGTGTGAAATACTGTTTTGTCAGATTGTATCTGTACAGTCAGATGATAATAAATTTGAATGTGAACATGCTTGTGCGGCTGCCTGCATGCTCACGCCAATGACGGCATTGAGCACTCACAGGCTTCCCATGTGAGCGCACATGTAGCCATAAACCAACGAGCGTGTGTGCATGGGCACATTTGTTCAAGCAGATGATGCCTATGAATAGAACAGCCCCGAGCTGAGGCAGCGAAATGGTCACAGGCGTGAATGACTGGGAGGAAGTAATTAAATTATCTTGATCTCTTTTGGCCAGCTTGAAATAAAGCCTTATCTGAGATTAAATGAGCTGCAGTGTGTGTGGGCAGTCTGCCAAGCCAAACATTTCAGCATCTGATGGTCACACTGCTTCCCACCGAGGCTTCAAGTGGAAGCAATCAAGCTGAAGTTCCATAGACATCATCTCCCTTCTAGAAGGACCCTCTCAGGTGGGGATGTGGAAGGGATGCTTCTTCTTCGGGGGGGCGGGGGGAGGTCGAGAACTAAGGATCATTTTAAAACTAAATGGGTGCCCAGTTTCCTTTAACCCTACCCCCCACCCCACCCCTGTTTTTCTCTCTCTCTCTCTCTCTCTCTCCATCTCTTACCTCCAGCTCCCCACCCTCTTCCCTTTCCATTCAGAGCTACGCCCTCCTTCCCCTATCACTTCTTTTTAATTTTTAATTTTAGACATCCCACACGGTAACAGGCCCCTCCAACCCATGAGCCATTGCCGCCCAATTACAACCAATTAACCGACATTCCTCGTACCCAGTTGGAGGATGGGAGGAAACCAGGGTACCCAGAGGAATCCCGCGCAGACACAGGGAGAACGTACGAACTCCTGACGGACAGCGCCAGTTTTGAACCTGGATCGCTGTAGCAGCATGGTGCTAACCGTGTCGCCCGACCTATTAATGCAACATTTATTTATTTGTCTGTTTGCTGTCGTTATACCACCTGCTACATGAGTTGGATTGCCTGGATAGCACACAAAATGAAGCTTCTTGTTGGTGCATGTGACAGTCAAACAATTCAAGTCACAGAAGTGACTTGAGTAGCGGAGGGGCTCCCTCCCCATTTTCATTGGGGAATTTTACTCAGAGGACAGCTACTGCCTCAGTTCAGTTTGTTTAGGAATGTTGAGACTGGGGTATGAATCAGGAACGAGTGGAGTCGAACACAACACCTTCTCAACCATTGGGCTTCGATCCAAGAATAACTCCGATCCCAGACGCACAATTCCTCCCAACTAAAATGCTTCCTGCTGCTCATTATATGGAATTCCTGCGGGTTCAAGGCTGTGCTAATGTTGGCAGCTGGTATTTGATGCTGGAATGCCTGGGCTCTTGTCGGAGCTCTGGTGACACCATCCAGGCTCACCCAGCTGTATTGGGTCAGGTGGCTCTGGGTCATTGAAAAGCCTGAGCTCCATTAACACTATGAACAACTGAACCCAGCTGCCAACAACTTCCTGATCCCCCCTGAATCAATTCAAAACAAGGTGGGAGTCAGAAGAAACAGGAGCAGGAGTCGGCCATCCGGCCCGTCGAGCCTGCTCCGATGATCTGATGATCGCCTCGTCTCCCCCTACCTGCCTTTTCCCCATATCCCTTAATTCCCACTCTGTAGAAATCTATCCAACCTTGGCTTAAATATATTCACTGAAGTCATCTCCACTGCTTCAATGAGCTGTGAATTTCCCAGTCTCTGGGAAAAGCAGTTCCTCCTCATCTCCGGAGGACGTGGATTAAGGGCGAAAGGGGAAAAGTTTAGGGGGAACCACACAGAGAGCGGTGGGCGTGCGGAACGAGCTTCCAGCTGAAGTGGTGCATGTGAGCTCAATTTTAACATTTAAAGACGAATTTGGACAGGTACGTAGATAGGAAGGGTATAGAGGGTTATAAACTGGGTGCAGGTCAGTGGGACTGGGCAGAATAATAGTTTGGCACAGACTAGAAGGGCTGAAGGGCCTGTTTCTGTGCTGTAATATTCTATGGTTCTAAGAGAGAGAGAGAACTAGAGGGAAGGAGAAGGGGGGATGAAGATGAGGGGGGGGGGGAACATTTAACGGAAACCAGAGAAGTCGATGTTAATGTCATCCGGTTGGAGGGGGCCCAGATGGAAGATGAGATGTTGTTCCTCCAATTTATGGGTGATCTCAGTCTGGCAGGGCATGAAACAGACATGTAAGCAAGGGAATGGGATGGAGAATTGAAATGGGGCGGCCACTGGAAGATCCGTGCTACTGCAGTGGACAGAGCCGAGGTGCTCAACAATGTGATCTCCCTGTCGGCTGGTGCCCCGTCTCTCCGATGTACAGGAGACCAAAACAGGAGCACCAGATGCAGTAGGTGACCCCTGCAGATTCAGGAGTGAAGAGTTGCTTCACTTGGAAGGACGGTTTAGGGTCACCAGTGGCGGTAAGGGAGGAGGTGTGGGCACAAGTAGAGCATCTCCTGCAGTCACAGGGGAATGTGCCAAGGGGAACAATTGGTGGGGTGGGAGGAGTGGGCAAGGAAGTCAGGGAGGGAGCGGTCCCTGGGGAAAGCGAAGAGGGGAATGCGAGTCAGTTGGTGAGGTCACGTGGGAGGTAGCGGAAATGGTGGAGGAGGACATGTTGGACACAGAGGCTGGTGGGGTGGTAGCACAAGAGGTCAAGAAACAACCCAGGACACTGGCACTGGAAGACACCAGCCCTATAGCCGTGTCAGTTTGGTGGCTCTAAATTCTGCCATTGGTTACTGGGAGAATTCAGGAAAATCGATGATCGTCGAATTTTTGACCAGTGATTCTTACAATTGTGCAGGGAGCCCCAGCAGGCAATCACAGAGATTTGGCCAATTTAAGAAAGCCAATGCTGCCATTGGTGACATCCCGAATTAGATTCAAGGGGCTCATTCCTGGAATGGAAGAGTCATCCCATCTCGAGCAGCTAAAGAAAGTTGATCGATATTCTTGGGAGTTTATAAGAATATGGGGTGGTCTCATTGAAACTTGGAAGGGCCTGAGAGGGGGGGGCGCATAAGGCATTTCCACTTGTGGGAAACCTCGAATGAGGGGACGTTGTCTCCAGGTCCAGTCCTTTGAAATGGAGGAGCATTGGAACCATCTCACAGAGGGCGACGATTCTCTGGAATTCTCTTGCCCAGAACCACAGAACATCACAGCACAGGAAACAGTCCCTTCAGCCCTTTTCATCTGTGCCAAACTATTATCTTGCTTAGTCCCACTGACCTGCACCCAGTCCATACCCCTCCCATCCACATTTTTCTTAAATGTTAAAACTGAGCCCACATTCACCACCTCAGCTGGCAGTTTGTTCCACACTCCCGCCACCCTCTGGGTGAAGAAGATCCCCCTAATGTTCCCCTTAACTTTTCCCCTTTCACCCTGTCCTCTGAAAAAAAATCTGACCTACATTTACCCTGTCTATTCCCCTCGTAATTTTAAATACCTCAATTAAATCTCCCCTCATTCTTCTACGCTCCAGGGGATGAAGTTCTAACCTGTTTCACCTTTCCCTTGCAACTCAGTTCCTCGAGTCCGGGTAACATCCTGGTAAATCTCCTCTGCACTCTTTCAATCGTTTTGATATATTTTCTGTAGTTTGGTAACCAATACTCCAAATTTGGCCTCACCAATGACATACATCCTACGCTCTGTGGTTAGTAAGGGATTACTTAAGGTGGTATGTGAGTGGAACAAAATGGTAGAGAACCTTTGGTCTAAGAAGAAGCCCCTTGCCCGATCTAGTTACACGTCACTGTAATATGCCAATCAAAGTCTACCGCCATTCTCACCTCCTTCTAAGGTCGTGGCTGTCACACATTCACTCCACTGAGAGCGCCCGATCTGGGTGCTGCAGGCCAGACGGATGCAGAACTGCGAGTTCGGTGCCAGTGCCCGGATCATGTGACTATACGGCGGGACAGCGACATCCTCAAAGCAGATCTCCTGGCTGTCGTTACCCTCGGACTGGTTAGTCTGCGGGGGGGGGGGAAGAAAAAAGCCGGAACGTCACTCAGATCACTCAGGGTAAAGGGTTTGACGGCACAATCTGACCCTCAGGCTCGGGCATGCCATGCACCCTTCCCCACTCACCCGCAGCACGAGCATCACTGGGGGTGGGGGGGGTGGATGTGAACCCCACCGGGTGACACCATCACAGGGGGTGTCACCAAAATTAATCACTTGGTTTAGTCTCCACATGCTTTTTCCTTTAAAGGCAGAGGGAGGGGCAAGAGTGATGGGGCGGCGGACAGAGGAGGTCCATGGCAGATATACATGGCATCTGCTTCTCCCCTCCACCCGCTGAGTGAGTCCTCGAAAGGCAGTTTGTTCCCGCCACTTCGCTGAGGTTACCCTAATGTTCCCCAATTTGATCTCTTTTGACGCAGACTCTGCTCATCAAAGTGGAAAAGAAAAGAGAAGTTGTTAGTCAGGGTAAGGAAATTCTCCCAAAATGTGCTCATGTTTGTTTTTCCGTCCCTGAACCGAGCAAACAAGGTCTTTGTGAGTTGAAACAGAAAACAACTCCGCATTCCGTGGAAATCGAAACCTTGGGCTTTCCTGGCTGAACAGTGACACGGTGACAATCCAGTTTGCCTACTGTAGTAACAGGTCTCTGGTGGATGCCATCTCTCACCATCACTCAGCACACGCTCTGTTCTCGCCACTACCATCAGAAAAGAGGTGTCGGGGCCACAAGACTCGCACCCGCCAGATTCAGGAACAGCTGCTGCCCCACCACCATCTGACTCCTCAATGACAGACTCAGAGACTCCTTTAAGAACTTGTGCACATTATCAGTTTATTCTCTATTCCTGTGAGTTGCGTAACATGTTGATGCCAAGTCTGTGAATGGAAGGACACGGAGCGAACTCATTCAGAAACCGCACATTTGAGAAGTGAAAGAGAAGGTTCCTCAAATGTGCCAACCTCAGAAACCCCATTCAAAACCTGCCATGCTGTGTTCATCTCCGTTGGGGCAGTTTGAACGTTCTTTTCTAGTTACCTCTACAAATTCTTTTTCTTAAGTAGCCCATCGGGATCAAGCATGACTGGTTTCTGCCATGGTTCTCTGCGAGCTCATGAGGAAAATGTGGGAGCCATAGGCTCTTCCACAGATAGAGCAGACTGTGTGTTGGAATGGGCTGCTCAATACATCGCATCAGCTTCTCCAGACTATCCCTTGATGAAGGAGGCTTCAAGACATAATCTCTCTGGATGGAACACACAATCATACAACAAGAAAATAGATCCTCCATCCTCCAATTAATAACCACCTGTTTACACGGACCTGTTTACTCAGACAGCTCCAAGAAAAGTGCAGAGAACAAAACAAAGGACTCTACATCACCTTTGTTGACCTCACCAAAGCCTTCGACACCGTGAGCAGGAAAGGGCTTTGGCAAATACTAGAGCGCATCGGATGTCCCCCAAAGTTCCTCAACATGATTATCCAACTGCACGAAAACCAACAAGGTCGGGTCAGATACAGCAATGAGCTCTCTGAACCCTTCTCCATTAACAATGGCGTGAAGCAAGGCTGTGTTCTCGCACCAACCCTCTTTTCAATCTTCTTCAACATGATGCTGAACCAAGCCATGAAAGACTCCAACAATGAAGACGCTGTTTACATCCGGTACCGCACGGATGGCAGTCTCTTCAATCTGAGGCGCCTGCAAGCTCACACCAAGACACAAGAGAAACTTGTCCGTGAACTACTCTTTGCAGACGATGCCGCTTTAGTTGCCCATTCAGAGCCAGCTCTTCAGCGCTTGACGTCCTGCTTTGCGGAAACTGCCAAAATGTTTGGCCTGGAAGTCAGCCTGAAGAAAACTGAGGTCCTCCATCAGCCAGCTCCCCACCATGACTACCAGCCCCCCCACATCTCCATCGGGCACACAAAACTCAAAACGGTCAACCAGTTTACCTATCTCGGCTGCACCATTTCATCAGATGCAAGGATCGACAATGAGATAGACAACAGACTCGCCAAGGCAAATAGCGCCTTTGGAAGACTACACAAAAGAGTCTGGAAAAACAACCAACTGAAAAACCTCACAAAGATAAGCGTATACAGAGCCGTTGTCATACCCACACTCCTGTTCGGCTCCGAATCATGGGTCCTCTACCGGCACCACCTACGGCTCCTAGAACGCTTCCACCAGCGTTGTCTCCGCTCCATCCTCAACATCCATTGGAGCGCTTTCATCCCTAACGTCGAAGTACTCGAGATGGCAGAGGTCGACAGCATTGAGTCCACGCTGCTGAAGATCCAGCTGCGCTGGGTGGGTCACGTCTCCAGAATGGAGGACCATCGCCTTCCCAAGATCATGTTATATGGCGAGCTCTCCACTGGCCACCGTGACAGAGGTGCACTAAAGAAAAGGTACAAGGACTGCCTAAAGAAATCTCTTGGTGCCTGTCACATTGACCACCGCCAATGGGCTGATCTCGCCTCCAACCGTGCATCTTGGCGCCTCACAGTTCGGCGGGCAGCAACCTCCTTTGAAGAAGACCGCAGATCCCACCTCACTGACAAAAGGCAAAGGAGGAAAAACCCAACACCCAACCCCAACCAACCAATTTTCCCCTGCAACCGCTGCAACCGTGTCTGCCTGTCCCGCATCGGACTTGTCAGCCACAAACGAGCCTGCAGCTGACGTGGACTTTTTACCCCCTCCATAAATCTTCGTCCGCGAAGCCAAGCCAAGCCAAAAAAAAAAAAAACACGGATCCTACGATGATCCGATTTCATTCTCCCCACATTCCCATTCACTGTCCCCAGATTCTACCCCTTACCTAAGCAAGAGGGACAATTTACGGTGGCCAACCATAAATTGCGACATGGGAGGAAACCGGAGTGTCTGGAGGAAGCCCACGCAAACTCCACGTAGACGGCACCCGAGGTCGGATTCGAACCCAGGGTGCTGGAGATGGGAGGCAGCCGCTCTATGACTTGCAATTCCGCCCAGACCCAGAAACCCAGTGTCATTAGCCACCTTGAACGTGGCACAAAGGAGCAGGAGAAAGGCGCTTCATAGATGTGTGTGTTTTGGTTTAAGATCCTGCTACCCAGGATCTGTGTCCAAGATGGCGGTGCCCATGCTAGGCAGCGCACCATGAGGGGTTGCAGAGAACTGCTGCAGGGCACCAGAAATGGGGAGAACACCCCCTGATGGGAAAGAGGAACCAACGAGGGGCTCAGTAGCGGAGGGACCCACACAGGTTGCAGGTATCGGAGCCGGGATTTAAATTTAGAAGTACAACACGTTAACAGGCTCTTCCGGCCCATGAGTCCGTGCCACCCAATTACTCCTATGACCCCCTCCAGTACATTTAGGAATGGTGGGAGGAAACCGTAGCACCCGGAGGAGACCCACGCAAGAAAAGGGGACAAGGTACAAACACCTTACAGACCCTGCCGGATTCCAACTCCAGTCGCCGGCGCTGTAATAGCATTGAGCTAACCGCTACGCTAACCGTGCCACCCATTCGAGAGGGTGCTGAGGGCAAGAAGGGCTCAGCCACAGAAGCCTTCCTCATCTTATCGGAGGCTTAGGTAAGGAGCCCGGGCGGCCGATGGATCGAACAGGAGTCTGTGCGGCTGCGGAGGCTGCAGGAATCGCTGGAGGCGAATCCACAGACACCTGGTGACTCTGAGGGGACCCTCTTTTGTTTCTCTTTCTCCTTTTGATAGGGGCGTCGGGCAATACATAAGGTGACTCTTTATTTACCTTGGGGCAGACAAAAGTTGAAGCATATTATTTATTTTACATTTTTAATGTATTAGTACATGACAATAAAAGGAACCTTTGAACATTTGAAAATTGATCTGAAATTGTCCTAACACTATGGTGGTTGAAATCAGGTCCAAAAATCAAGGTCACATCCTACTTAAAACTCATGGTGATCACTGGAAAATTTACTACTCAATATGTAAAAATGGTTTTATTGCATTGTTAGGAGTTATGCCTCTGTGTAACTTGGGAGGGTTCTTAAATAACTTAGAGACGCAAGATTCAAAAAACAGAAGAGACTTTACTTACTGATACCTTCCACCATGTCAGGAAACCCACGCACGCACGCACGCACGCACGCACGCACGCACACACACACACACACACACACACACACACACACACACACACACACACACACACACACACACACACACACACACACACACACACACACACACACACGCCTCACAATGGGACACTAAAGTTACTACAGTGAGTAGGGTGTATTCTTACACGGTTACAAAATAGTTCACATTATCCTGACTATATAACAGGAGTAACATCTAAACATCTAATAGGCCAAAAAATTGGCTGGTTTAATGCTGGACTATTGGAGCTTTCTTCCTGGGCAAGAAAGAAGACCAAAACTGTACATAGTACTCCAGATACACGCTCAGCCTACACCAGACATTCTCAACCTGTTTTTTGGATGTGGCCCCACCCCCCCCCCCTCTTGCCTCCCACTTGGGACTCTACTCACAGTCTACACGCCTCCTTTCCCTGTGATACAGTCGTTTAGTTGTTTTTTTCTGTACCTCTCTCCTAACCGTCCAGATCAAAAACATACAAAACAACATTTATGTGATGGGAGGAGAAAAGAAAACGACTTTTACTGAAATGTGCTGTGGACGCCAGAGGGATGTAGGGGCCCTGTTGACAATGGCTGGTCTATACTATTCCTATCAGACCTAATTACGTGTAATAAAGGCTAAAATGTATTGGCCCTCTGCAGTGAACTGAGATTCACTGTTGGCGTGTTGTACTGATGGCTGGCTCCGCCCCCACCTACTCCTATATAACCCTGGTTTCTGGCCTAAACCCTGAGCCCCTTCTGAAGACCACCGTAAGACCCTACCCTCAGTTATAAGATAATAAAAGCTTATGTTCTCCTTCCAGTCGTGAGAGCTTTTATTCACACTTGCTGCTGGAGCAGGCCTGCGGACATTCAGGACCCTTTGAGTTGTAATATCACCCAACCTTTCTGTGCATCATCCTCGAGGTGAGAGCAAAGGGATAATTGGTTACGGGAAGGTCAAGGGCGATCAACCCCCTGACCCCAGAGATTTAAACAAGCAAGTGAGTAAAACTGAGCTTCTAAATCAGGTATTCTCAACCCCCTTTTTTTGGCTATGACCCCTTTAGGGCTCTACTCACAGCTTCTGGGACCCCTTCTCTGTGAACCAGTCAAGCTTCTTCCCTACTTCTCTCCCATCGACTAAATACAGTGCAACTCTATTATCCGAAATGGTCGGGACGGGGCCTATTTCGGATAAATGATATTTTCGGAGAACTGGTCATTTTATTGAAGAAACATCCCAGTAGCCACAGCAAGTCCCTGGTAACAGCGTTTAAACAACAACAAACAAAATGGGAAGGCTTTTTAAGCTTTAAAATCATGTTTAATTCTCACCAGAAAAAAAACAACCTGAACATGATTAAAAAAAAACTCGAAATTCTACTCAGCCAAAATCCAAAAATTTTTCTCAACCTGTGACATCGGTTCGGCTCCGAAAAATGTTTGGATAATGGAGGATTTCTGATTGTTTCAATTATCCTCATTTATCTGAAATCTTTCGGAGGCGGAAATGGCATCATTACAGCTTGGAAAGTTTGTTGGATAAATGAGGATTTGTGATTTTTCTGAAAACCTCAATTATCCAGAAAAACTTTCAGAACCGAACAGACATCACTTCTGGGTCCAAAAACTTTTGGATAGCTGAGAATTTCGGATAATCCGATTTTGGATAATCGGAGTTGTACTGTAGCAAATATTAAAAATATTTTAGGATTTCATTCTGTGCCACCCCCATTAAATGTGCTGTGACCCCCTCCCCCCCCCACAGGGAACGCTATATGGCCCCCCACCCCCTTGTTGAGAACAGTTGCTCAAAACCACTCGTCCCAACTGCTTGTCGGTGCCTCTGTCAAAGCTCTGCCTCCCCCCCACCACAACTCCTCACCCCAAATCTTACTCCAGGATTCGTGCTCAGATTTGGCTGTCAGGGGGAAAAAAAATATTCCCAAAGATGACTCACTCTTTTGCAATGTTGTTGAGTTCAGAGTCGGCAAAATTAACCGTTCCTTCTCTGGAAACGTTGAGTTGAGCAGATCAGAGCGAGATGGGGCGGCGGCGGGGGAGAGTGGGGGAGAAAGAGGAATGATAGAAAATGGGGGAATGAGAACACAAAAGAACGAGGGGGAGGGAGAGAGAGAGAGAGAGAGAGAGAGAGTGAAAGGCAGCGAGAGAGAAATAAGAGAGGGGTGAAAGTGAGAGGAAGAAAAGTGAGGGAGAGGGGTGAAGGTGAGGCAAATAAGAAAGAAAGATGAAGGAATAATGGAAGGGCTGAACATAAGAAATAGGAGCAGGAGTCAGCTGTCTGGCCCAATGAGTCAATGAGACCATGATGATATCCGAGGATGGGTTCATTTTCCCATATCCCTTAAATCTCCCACTATATAAAAATCCATCCAATTTTGTCTTAAATCTATTTACTGAGGCCACCTCCACTGGTTCAACGGGCAGCGAATTCCACAGACTCACCACCCTCTGGGGAAAACAGTTCCTCCTCATCTCCGTTCTAAATCTACTCCCCTGCATCTTGAGGCTAAGTTCCCTAGTTCTGGTCTCCCCCACCCATGGGAACAATTTACCCACCTCTATATTATCAATGCCTTTCATAATTTTATATGTTTCTATAAGATCTCCACTCACTTTTCTAAATTCAGCAAGTAATGCCCCAGATGACTCAATCTCTCCTCATAAGCCAACTCCCTCATAGATCCATAGAACACTACACCACAGAAAACAGGCCATTCAGCCCTTCTAGTTTGTGCCAGAATACCATTCCACTAGTCTCAAAGATCTGCACCCATTCTATAACCCTTCATGTATCTGTCTATTCTTAAGAGTGAGCCTGCATTTGCCATGTCAGCTGGCAGCTTGTCCCACACTCCCACCACTTTCTGAGTGAAGAAGTTCCCCCTAAACCTTTCCCCTTCCACCCTATGTATCTCTACTAATCTAAGTGGAAAAATCCTACTCACATTTACTCTGTCTATACCCCTCCTAATTTTGTAAACTTCTATCAAATCTCCCCTCATTCTTCTACGCTCCAAGGAATAAAGTCCCAACCTGTTTAATCTTTCCCTTGTAGCTCAACTCCTGAAGACCCGGTATCATCCTAGTAAATCTTCTCTGCACTCTCTCAATCTTAATGATATCATTCCTGTAGTTGGCAACCAGAGCTGCACACAATATTCCAAATTTGACCTCACCAATGTCTTCTACTACCTCACCGTAACATCCCAACTCCTATACTCAATATTTTGATTTATGAAGGCCAAGATGCAAAAAATTCTCTTTACAACCCTGTCTACATGCGACGCCACTTTCGGGGTATTAGGTATCTGTATTCCCAGATCCCTTTGTCCCTCTGCACTCCTCAGTGCCCGACCATTTACTGTGGATGTCCTACCTTGGTTTGACCTTCCAAAATAAAACACCTCACACTTGTCTGCAGTACATTCCATCTGCCATTTTCTGGCCCATGTTTCCAGTTGGTCCAGATCCCTCTGCAAGCTTTGAAAGCCTTTCTCGCTGCCCACAACGCCTCCAGTCTTAATGTTATCAAACAAACTTGCTGATCCAATTGACCACGTTATCATCCAAATCATTGATATAGACAACAAACATCAATGGTCCCACCAATCCCTGAGCCACATCACTAGTCACAGGCCTCCAGTCTGAGAAGCAACCATCCACTACCACTCTCTGTCTTCTCCCATCCAACCAAGTTTGAATCCAGTTTGCAACCTCTCCATGGATACCATCTGAACTAACCTCCTATGTGGGACCTTGTCAAAGACCTGACTAAAGTCCTTGTAGACAACATCCACAGCCTTTTCTTCATCATTTCTTCAGGAAGTGTTTGGCAGTTCGTACCTGGACTGAACAGGAAATGAGTGACCCAGATCCAGCGAAACCAGCCTCCCACGAGATGCCCAGAGCCTGCGAGCTCACGAAAGTCACCATCACGTTATCTGGTTTCTCTGGCAGAACTAGAAGAGAGGAAACACGTGACTGAACTCTCCCCACAAGCCCAGCAGAAACCCCTGCCCGCAGCCGCAATGTTGATGGTTGTTGTCGGGGTTCGGGGTGAGGCTCATCACTCTCACGCACAATCTGAGGGTGCTCCTCTAATGAGAGTTCCAGATCACTTTGTCCCTCTCTTGCACACCCCATTCCCTGGGAGTGCATTCTAAGAGATCAGCAAGAGAGACAGGCTTCACATTACACAGGCAGGTGTCCAGACCCAGCCTGCATTTAAGTGGGTGATGTCCGACCAGTGTTACAAGGGGAGGCTCAAGGACTGTGGGAAAGAAACTGTCCTTGAACCTTGAGACGCTGGTCTTATCTGTATCTTCTGCCAGAGGGGAGCAGTGAGAAGAGGTTGTGACCAGGGTGACGGGGGTCCTTCAGGCCTAGATTAATCATTAAGCAAAATAAGCACGTGCTTTAGGCACCAAGGGTAGGGGGTCCACAGAGTTTTTTTCCAGTGTCAGATTTACCATGAGTAGCTGAACAAGGGCCCCAACAATAAAGGAAAATAAACATTTATATTCAAGTTATCGTTGTGGGGTCCGGTTGGAGAAACTCAGCAAGTCATGCAGTGTTGATAGGAAGCAGAGGGGAACCAAAGCATTGGGCCTGGTTGGTTCCCCTTTGCTTCCTATCGATTCAAAAAGCAGGCAGGTGCCTGAATATAAACATGGGGGAGGGGGGGGAGGAGATGGGGCAGGGGGAGGAGTCAGGCTATAACAGGTAAGAGGTGGGAGGGCAGGAGAAAATAAAACTATGGGGCGGCTCTCTGAATCAAGAAGAAAGGGGGTGGGGAACTGGAGGAAAGGTGATAGAGGGAGAGAGGGAGAGAGAGAGATGGGTGCAGGACCTAACATAAAGTGGAGAAGACCATGGCACCTGCCTGCTTTTTTTGCTCATACCTTGACAAAGGGCTCAGGCCTGAAACATCAGACACCCTTTACTTCCTCTGCATGCTGAGTTTGCCCACCACGTTTGCGAATTGCACTCAACCCCAGCACCTACCAAGTTCCCTGTTCAACTCCAATCCACCAACCTGCCTCCTCAGGCCTGGGTTAACCATGAAGCAAAATGAGCACGTGCTGAGGGCACCAAGGGGAGGGGGACCCACAGAGTTCTTTCCCAGTGTCGGATTTACCAGGGTGTGGCCCCACAAAAAGTGCCCCCCAACAATAAATTTAAAAAAAAAAAAAATATATATATCTAGTTATATTTAATATCGTTGTAGGGTCCGGCCTGGAAGAAACCTGAATTTTTAATCTATTATTTCACATTCAGCCCTTATTGAGTCTTAACGTCTTGTCAGTCAGATCATGGAAGGGTTGAGGGGGACTCTGCTTGGGGCATCAGTTGGCCTTAATCTGGCCTTGGGATGCTTGATGATGTCAGCTGCCTTCTTGAGGGAAGAATTGGCTTAGAGGGAGCCACTACCTGGAGGACTGATGTACGGTAAAACCGGAGCCCCCAAATGGAATTTGCCAACCTTCAGATAGGTTACCGAGAGGAGAAGGAGTTGTAAAGTCATAGAGAGATGTAGAATGGGTTTTGGACCACCTGAGTCTGTGACAACTATTAACGTGGACTGATTCTGCACTAATCCCATTTTATCCTCCACCCATTCCCATAGGTGCCCCTCTCCACCCCAGGTTATACTAGGGGTCATTGTCAGAGGAGAGAGGGGTAATGGGCAGAGGGAGAAAGAAAAAGAACAAAAATTAGAGATAAGGAGAGAGTAGAAAAGAAAAATACTTTAAAAAATAGCAATTGTGAGAGTGGGAGAGAAAGAAAAACTAGAGAAGGAAAGAGAGTAATGAGGGAAAGAATGAAAAGAGAGAAATAAAGAAATGTGCAGAGTGAGGGAGGGAAAAATAGAGATAAGAAGAGAGAAAAAAACCAGAGGTTTTGGGCTTGAGCCTTGCCTCAAGTGAAAAAAGATAGGAGTCTGAATTAAAGGCTGGGGGGGGGTGGGGAAAGAATGGGAGGGGGGAGGAGACCAGGCCAATAGACAAAAGGAGTTAATTGGATAAGAGGAAAGATGAGAATTGATTGTGGCCAGTGAAAAGAGAGAGAGAGGAGGGGGGGGTGAGACTCTAGCACAATCTCCCCCTCCCACCCCTCCCCCTTTGTTTCCCCAACATGTCTTTTTTCACTTGTAGTTTGAGGAAAGGGCTCAGGCCTGAAAAATCTTCACCTCCTCTGGATGCTGTGAGACCTGCTGAGTTCCTCCAGCATTTCTGTACAATTAGGGTTAAATACAGTTCTATTAAAGTTTAAATGCAAGGAGAGATGGGAGGAATGTTGAGAGATTCCATTGCAAAATTTCTTTTGAGTCCTCGCAGGATTGACAGATACTGCAAGCGAGCATCTTGCCAAAGGAGAGTGGGAGCTGCAGCCAGAGGGCTAGAGAGAGAGAGAGGGAGGTCTCCACTAATGACCCCTGCCCTGGGGAGGGGCCACTGTTCCACTGCGAGCGCAGTAAACAGGCAGAGGACAAAGAGTAGCCTGTGCTGCCTTGCGCCTGGGACCTTTGAAAGTTCCCGTAGAGGCTGCCTCGGGTCAACGGCAGCTCCATGGGGGGGGGGGGAGAGGACTTGAGTTGGGAGGAGAGAAGTAAAGAGCATGACATCGGACAGAAGGGCTGCCCTCACCCAGATGCTCACTGTGCCACCTCGGTGCCCTGGGCACGTGATGGGGTGCACAGCAAGAGTCTGGAGGGGAAGGGGAGAGGGAGAGGACAAGGAGACAGGATGGGAGAGAAAGGGAGTGGGAGGGTAAAAAGGAAAGAGAGAGAAAGGAGAGACTGACATAGAGAGAGAAAGTGCATGAGGGTGAAAGAGGGAGTGAGAGGAGAGAAAACGGGGAGAGGGAGAGTGAGAGAGAGGAGGAGGGAAGGAGAGGGAGAGAGGGGAGTGGAGGAGAGGGAGAGAAGGGGAGAGGGAGAGAAGGGGAGAGGGGAAGGGAGGAGAGTAGGAGGGGGAGAGAGGGTGAGGGAGAGAGAGAGAGGGTTGGGGAGAGAGAGAGTTGGGGAGGGAGAATGTTGGGGAGGGAGAGAGTTGGGGAGGGAGAGAGTTGGGGAGGGAGAGAGTTGGGAGAGAGTGTGGGGAGAGAGTTGGGGAGAGAGAGTGTTGGGGAGGGAGAGTGTTGGGGAGGGAGAGTGTTGGGGAGGGAGAGTGTTGGGGAGGGAGAGTGTTGGGGAGGGAGAGTGTTGAGGAGGGAGAGTGTTGGGGAGGGAGAGTGTTGGGGAGGGAGAGTGTTGGGGAGGGAGAGTGTTGGGGAGGGAGAGTGTTGGGGAGGGAGAGTGTTGGGGAGGGAGAGTGTTAGCACTAGAATCAATTGCAGCCACTTTAAGACAAAAAAAACGAGGCAACAGTTAGCGTGATGCTGTAACAGCACCAGTGAGAACCGGGGTTCGAATCCGTCGCTGTCTGTAAGGAGTTTGTACATTCTCCCCGTGTCTACATGAGTTTTTCCCGGGGGCTCCAGTTTCTTCCCACCGTTTAAAATATATGGGGGCTGTAGGTCCATTGGGCGACACAGGCTCATGGGCCAAAATGGCCTGTTACCGTGCTGTGTTTCTAAATTAAATCTCCTGGGATCATACTGTGCCTTCCTCGGCTGCTGGATACAGTGGCGTGGGTGGGAATGAGTTGCAGATAGGACCAGAAGGTGGCTCATTTCCATCCACCACTTTTTCTCATTCCCTTCCCCTCCCTGTAACATTTTCCTCATTTTGGAATAACCAATCATTCACTTGCCTGCTGACCCAACTTTTCCCAACTCCATGGACTTCTCTCTCTCTCTCTTCCTCCCCCCCCCCAAAGAAACAGGCATCGCCATTCCGTCATTCCTCTTCTCCGTCAATGGTGAATGAGGGATCACGTGAAGGTTCAGGCCTGTAGTAGATGCCCCTTGATCTCCATCCAATGTGGTGGACAACCATGAACCCCCACGTTTTGATTGCCTTCCACCCCACCTCCCCCAGACCACCTCCTGTGGTAAACTCCTTTGCAGCCCATCCCCTAAGATATTCACTGCCCCCTAGCCTGTGCTTGACTCTCGGACCCAACCCCCATCCTGAAGAACCCTCACCTCCCCTCTCTGTGGTAGACCACCTTCTCTTTCGCCGGTTCCTGTCGCTACCGGCATCATTTCCCCTTAGCCCAAGCTGTTTGATGGATACTCCTTTATCACAGATCAATAGATTGGGCATGACCATCTCAATCACTAATAGGGTCTGTTTCGATCCCAGAATCCCTCTTCCATGTACACTGATCATCTCCACAACAGTGCAGTGCTTCCTGAACGAAGGCTCATATTGTTGGTACAATACCTGCCAGAGATACCCACCCAGACAAACTCCATGGGGTACACCTACCTCTGATGGTGGCAGTCCTAGAAGTGGCCACTCCCTTGGCATTGTGGGCTTCACACCGGAACGTTGCCGACTTTCGCAGTCCTAAATGAGAAGATACAGGAGTGAGTCTCGCTAACGCAGACTTGGACGTATAGGGGAGGGGAAACAAATCGACGGTTATCAAAGAGGCCCCTGGATAAGACTCATTGCCCCCCTCTCCCACCCCATCTTCTTCCTCTGCCACAGCTCGGGTCAAACATACAAGAACCTTTAGGGCAACGGATCAGAGGGCCATCCACAGGACCATTAAAGAGGCCTCACAAAATCGGTGAGGACCCCCCACCACCCAGCACGAAGCATGTTCTAGCTGCTCCCGTCGGGGAAGAGATCCAGGAGGATCAGAGCCAGCTCCACCAGGCTGAGGAACAGCTTCATCCCACGGGCAGTAAGAATACTGAAGGACCAAAGGAATTACCATTTATTTAACAATATTTATTTACTTTAATATTTGTGCGTACGTACTGTGCTTGTGTATCATTTGTCAGTATGTGTGTCTGTGTGTTTTGCACCAAGGACCTGAGAACAGTGTTTCATCAGGTTGTACTTGTGGGGGAGGGGTGGGAGGGGTGTGGGTGAGGTCTGGGCCTGATGTCCCACTCACTCAGGGGAGTGCACGCTTAATACATCACCTAACCTTTCTCGTGTAGTGATCGCCACGTGGCCACTGTCTGGCTTGGCCAGGCAGGAGGTCACTGCAAATGGCCTCTCCTACATGACTGTGTCCGTAGCAGCACCTTCTCGTCGGTGCCCCTTGTTTTCACTGAGTTTGCTACATCAACGAGGCTGACTGTGCTGCTCCAGTCTGTAGTCAATAAAAGCCCATCAGTTTCACAACCTCAGTTTTTTGTGCGAATTGATGGTGCATCAGGCTTTCTGCTCAGGGGGATTGTTGTCCCCATTCCAGTCCATGATGCAGCCAGTCAGCTCACTTTCCACCTGTAGAAATTTGCCAGGGTTTCTGATGTTGTGCCAAATCTCTGCAAACTCCTGAGGAAGCAGAGGTACTGACGTGCCTTCTTCGTGATGCCATTTTTGTGTTGAGACTGGGAGAGATCCTCTGACTCCCAAGAACTTTGCTCACCCCTCTCCACCTCTGGTTTCCCCGATGATCACGGGATCGTGCACCTCTGGCCTTTCCCCCCCCCCCCCCCCCCCGAGGTCAACAATCAGCTCCTTGGTTCTGGTGGCGTTGAGGGTGAGGTCGCTGGTCAACACTTGCAAGAACGAGGAGTGGGACAAAGGCACGAGCGAGCGGACGAGTCGCCGCTTCCCGGCGCCACCGATTCCAGTTCGATCATGACCGTCTGTGTGGAGTCCACCCTGCAACCGCATGGGTTCCCTCCGGATGCTCCAGTGTCCTCCCGTGTCCCAAAGATGTGCAGGTTCATTGACTTCTGTAAATCGTGTGGATGAGCGGAAGCATATTTTGGGGGGTGGGGGGCAGTCAATATGAGGAGAGTAAAGTACGATTTGGGTGGATAGAAGGTTGAGGACCAGCAGAGACTCATTGGACCGAATGGCCTATATCTCTCCATGTCTACTTCTACATTCCAAGTTCAGCTGTGATCAAGTGCAGAAATTCACAGCCACAGGATTGATGTCTGGACAGACTAAAATTAGAAAAACACTCAATATTGCCTCAATTAAGATTCCTGGCCCAAAATATGGAATAAACCACAAGCGTCTGCAGACGCAGTGATTGTAGTAAAAACACAGAGAGGCTGGAGGAGCTCAGCGGAACTCGCGGCGTCCAGAGTAGGGAGCAGTATATTTACCGGCATTTTGGGCCTGAGCCCTTCCTCAAGGTGGGCGCCAGGGTGGCTAATGGAAGCCAGATAAGGCGAATATTAATCCCATCTGGTTGGAGGGTGCCCAGGCGGAAATAAGAGGTGTTATTCCTCCAATTTTCAGGAGGCCTTGGTCTGGCGGTGCACGAGACCATGGACAGACATGTCGACAAGGGAATGGGAGATCCACGCTATTGCAGCGGACAGAGCCGAGGCACTCAACGAAGCGATCTCCCAGCCTGTACCCCGTCTCTCTGATGTAGAGGAGACCACAATGGGAGCACAGGATGCAGTAGGTGACCCCTGCGGATTCACAAGTGAAGTCTTAAATTTTAAATTTAAATTTAGACATACAGCAAGGTAACAGGCCATTTCGGCCCTTGAGCCCGTGCCATCCAATTTACATCCCCGGTACGTTTCGAGTGGTGTGAGGAAACAGGAGCCCCCGGGGAAAACCACACAGACATAGGGAGAACGTACAAACCCCTCACAGAGAGCGCGGGATCCTAACAGTGGTCTGGTCCCGATCACTGGCGCTGTAAAGGTGATGCTTCCTAACCCGCTAAGTTCCTCCAGCAGCTCGCTGTTGGCTACAGAACTTACCATATAACCATATATAACCATATAACCACTTACAGCACAGAACAGGACAGTTCGGCCCTACTAGTCCATGCCGCAGCAAATCCCCACCCTCCTAGTCCCACTGACCAGCACCCGGTCCATACCCCTCTAGTCCCCTCCTATCCATGTAACGATCCAGTCTTTCCTTAAATGTAACCAATGATCCCGCCTCGACCACGTCTGCCGGAAGCTCATTCCACATCCCCACCACCCTCTGCGTAAAGAAATTTCCCCTCATGTTCCCCTTATAATTTTCCCCCTTCAATCTTAAACCATGCCCTCTAGTTTGAATCACTTAAACGTGTCCTCGAGGGGTGAGGGGCCCATTCCAAATCTTACCAATGTAAAACACTTGCGTGATCAAGAAAACACGGTTTAAAATTACAAATGAACCAGACGCAGGGCAGCACTGTTAGCGTGACGCTGTTACAGTGCCAGCCACAGGATTCAAGGCGTAAGGAGTTTGTATGTTCTCCCCGTGTCAGCACAGGTTTTTCCCGGGGGCTCCGGTTTCCTCCCACCATTCTAAACATACCGGGGGTTGTAGGTAATTGGGTGTAATTGGGTGGCACGGGTTCGTGGGCCGGAAGGGTCTCTGTCTACATTTAAAATGTAAACTGCCTCAGGTCACATGGACGGTTTCTGCTGGGAGGGAAGGCCAGTAGTTAATACCCACCACTCGGTGCTGAGTAGAGCTGCCTTTGTGGATTCTGAGTCAGCTCTGCTGTTTACAGAGAGGCTGGCTGGGTGGATGTCCCATCTCACACAGCGGCAGGGTGAGTAGCAGGTTAGGGATGCAGAGAATTCGCTCACACTGAACAGGTTGTGCTTTTATATATTAAAAAAATGATTTCCCTTTCAACGATTTCCAGATGAGGAGTGTGGCCTCCGGATCCAGCCGCTTAAAGCAGCAACTTTGAACAGGGGTGGCTGTCTGTGGTCGGGATTGGCCTGCAGCAGAAATAATGACGCTTCTTGGGCTGACTAGATGATCTGTGGCAGTGACTGCCATTTAAAGTGAACTAACTCCCCATGGCAGTGATGGCAACTAATATCCAACTCACACCCCCTATTCTTTTGAACTGTGGGATGTGCAGAATAGATAAGGTAAATAGTTAAACAAGAATGTCTGCCAACGCTGGGAAGTAAAACACAAATGTCTACAGACACCATGGTTGAAGTAAAAACACAATGCTGAGAAACTCAGCAGGTCAAACTGCGTCCTTTATACAGCTAAGATAAAGATACAGAACCAATATTTCGGGCTTGAGCCCTTCATCAAGTTGTGCCTTTATCTTCGCCAGATAAAGAACACTGTTTGACCTGCTGAGTTTCTCCAGTTTCGTGCTTTTACTGGGGTCGAGTGCAATACAAAACCATGCTGGGGAAACTCAGCAGGTCACACAGGAAGTAAAGGGTAACCCACATTTTGTGCCTGAGTGCTTCATCAGTTATCCAGAGTGGCACATTACTGGTTACTTCCGTGGATTCAATGGGAGGAGGGCGTTTTTCAAGGGCGGCGTTACAAGAAGCCACTGGAGTTATTCAGAATCACAGGTTGTGATCCCAGTATTTACTCTAAACTCACATTTAGTATTTATTTATAGCCACATGTCTGTCTGATCCGACTCCAGTCGGAAAGGTTCTCCCCAAATGGCACATCTTCAGGATTGAAGGGCATCTGCTGAGAACAGAGATGTGGAGGAGGGCGGTAAATCTGTGGAATTTGTTGCCACACGCCATTGTGGAGGCCATCACTGAGTGTGTTTAAGGCAGAGCTCGACATGTTCTTGATTTGCCAGGGGGAGAAGGCCGGGCAGTGGGGCTGAGTGCGGAAAATGGATCCGCTCATGATTAAATGGTGGGGCAGACCCAATGGGCTGAATGGCCTATTTCTTCTCCTGTGTCTTAAGATACAGCTGTTGAGCTGATACCTCAGATCCAGAGAGCGGGGTTCGATCCTCCACGTCGCACAGCTGGTAGCGTAAAAATAAATCCAGTATCGCAATAAAGCAAATGTGCAGCGTTAAAAAGCAGAAAACGCAAGGAGAGAAGGTTCAATCAAAAACTTGGGGGGGGGGTCACTGTTTAAAAATAAGTGGTCGGCTTTTTAAGGCTTTTGAAATCTTTCTCTCACAGGACAGTAGAAGCAGGGGTGTAATATTTTTAAGGCTAATTTAAATAAATACTGGATAAGCAAGAAGTGAAAGGTTATGAGGTTTAAATAGGAATGAGGATTTAAAGTTATTATCGGATCAGCCATCAGGAACGGCAGAGAAGATTGGGGGACCTCTGCTCTCCATTCAGATGTTTACTTGCCCCTTGGCTTTCTTCCCTCCTTTGAACCGATTTTTCGCGAGATTTCAGGTCACCTACTTCCTGTTTGGCTCAGAGTTGAATTGAGTTTGATCCCATGGAAGCAACAGGAAGTAGCCAACCAGGTTGAGAGAGCACTCTTCATTCCAAACATTTTTTTGTTCGAGAAAAGTTAACTGTTAGGGATGTAAGGACGTGCGGGATTGAAGGCAGTGGGAGGAGCAGGGACATTTGGAGAGACTCAGTAGGTCACGCACACAACACCCATGAGAAGTAAAGGGTAACCAACGTTTCGGGCCTGGGCCCCTCTTCAGAAGCATTGAAAATCAACCAGACCCCCCCCCCCCGAATAAAGCTGTGAGGCAGGCGGTTGGGGGGGCGGGGGGAGAAGGTGCTGAGAGGTGAGAAGGGGACGGAGCAGAGGCTGAGAAACTGACAGGAAAGGAGATGGGAGCTGGAAGGAGGGGCTAACAGGGACAGCGGAAAGCAAGGAGATGGGGGGGGGGGCAGGTGTCATTAATGGAAATTGGAGAGGCTGATGTTGATGTCGTCTGGTTGGAGACTACTGAGGTGGGAATGCAAGGCGTTGTTCCTCCAATTTACAGGCAGTGCATGAGACCATGGACAGACTTGTTGGTGTGGCAAAGGGGTGTGGAATTGAAGTTGTTGGCAACTGGGTGGGGGTGGGGGGGGTCCTTGCTGTTGCAGCAGACTGAGCGAAGGAAGGTGCTTAATTAAATTAACTCATTGCCATTGGGTAATAATGGCAGCTCTGACCAGAGCGTATAAGAAGATCAACAAATTAAATTAGCATTGTCAGCTGGGTTTACGAGAAATGTTGTTCTAACTACAGGAATATTTTTATAAAAGGTAATAAATTTCTGCTGAAACACTGCATAAACATTATTACCAGTCATTTTGGTGTCACCCCTCTGATAAAGTCACCCGGTGTGGTTCACACACCACCCCCCACCCCCCCCTGAAGGCCTGTGCGGTGGTTTGAGTGCTTTGTCATTCCCGAGCCCCACTGTGCTCACCTTTGACGAAGAGGATGGAAGGAGACATCGCCGCTGCCTTCTCTTTGCGAGTTACAGGATGTCCATCCTTCAGCCACACCAGCTCCTCCACCTGAGGCGAACCCCCGGCCCCGCAGCTGAGGTTAAAGGGCTCGTCCCTAAACACCTTGACGTCCTGTGGTTCTTCTGTGAAGTGGGGTAATCCTGAGTGGGGGGGGGGGGTTGTAAACAGCAAGAGTACGGTCAAGGAACGGCTCATCGGAGAGATCGCTGTCAACAGACTTCAAAGCACCAACTTCATCTCCGACACCAGGTGCAGCTAAATGTCCTGAATTTCCTGATCTGGGCACAGATAGAATGGTGGGATTGTCACTTGAGGGGAGTGGGATAATGAGACTGTTGGTGAGGGCCCATTTGGAGTATTGTTGAACTGGAGAGGGTGCAGAGAAGATTTGAGAGGATATTAGAAGAGTTCACTAGAGTTTTGGATGTTATTTTTTCCATTTTAAGTTTTATGTACAGCACGGTAAAAGCCAACTGGCCATTTGAACCAGTGTCGTCCAATTACAACCAAGTTAACCTACCATCCCAAATCACCTGGGGAAAACCCGCACAGACATGGGGAGAATGTACAAGCACCTTACAGACCGCGCCGGAGTCGAACTTGGGTAGCTGGCACTGTAATAACGCCGTGCGAACTGCTGTACCACAGCTCGGACCCTACACCTTTCGCTTTGCAAATCGCAGGGACTTTTATTAATAACGTACCTTCTGTGTCCAGCTGAGCCTCTTTAGAGACAACTTCCTTCCCTTTCACTGAAACAACACACCGGTAACTCCCAGCGTCAGAACGGTGAATGGAGGGAATTCTGCAAAGAAACAGAGAATGGGTTTGGGCACGGGATTGTGCGTGGATGATCCCGTAATGACGTGCTGCCTGAAATTCAACAGCGGGCACCAGAACCCCCTGAATCTTTTAGAAGATTGTGGTGTCAAACACGACTGAAGAGACCTCAGTGCAAGGGATCCATGTAGTACTGAGGAGCTGTGGCGGCATCTTTTGGATACGAGGTGAAAACAGGGCTCTGCTCATAGCACCTCAGAGGGAGTTTCCATGGCACAGAACATAGAACACTACAGCACAGTACAGGCCATTCAGCCCTTGAGATTGTGCCACCCCATATATTCCTACCAAAATGAATTCAGAAACCCTCCTACCTCATTGTAACCCTCTATTTTCCTTTCATCCGTGTGCCTGTCTAAGAGTCTCTTAAATGGCCCTAATGTTGTGGTATCGGTGGACAATATACTGAAATGAATGTGCGGTATACAAGTGTACGGTCAACCAGTTTATCCATCTCGGCTGCACCATTTCATCGGATGCAAAGATCGACAACGAGATAGACAACAGACTCGCCAAGGCAAATAGCGCCTTTGGAAGACTACACAAAAGAGTCTGGAAAAACAACCGACTGAAAAACCTCACAAAGATAAGCGTATACAGAGCCGTGGTCATACCCACACTCCTGTTCGGCTCCGAATCATGGGTCCTCTACCGGCATCACCTACATTTCTGCAAAGCTGGATAAATGCAGGAAGGAAGGAATCCTGCCCCCTCACATCTGGAGACTTGTCAACGCAACATCCTTCCACCCACCCTCAAGAAACACATTAAGGCAGTTATAAATGGAATCTTTTAAAAGTAGATCTGTAAACCCACAATATGCTTGTTATTGACTGTTTTTACAAAAAAATACAATGGTATTTCAGCTCTTTAACTGCAAAGTTAAACCTCTTTCCATTGGTCACATCATTTTAATAATTCCACTGTTTTAATCATTTATTTGTGCAAGGAAGACTAACCCAAAGACCAATTTACTCCTTTCCCATCTCCTTTGTAATTTATATGATTAATATTAACTTTTAACATGGTGGGGAGCTGGCTGTCTACCGGCATCACCTACGGCTCCTAGAACGCTTCCACCAGCGTTGTCTCCGCTCCATCCTCAACATTCATTGGAGCGCCTTCATCCCTGACGTCGAAGTACTCGAGATGGCAGAGGTCGACAGCATTGAGTCCACGCTGCTGAAGATCCAGCTGCGCTGGGTGGGTCACGTCTCCAGAATGGAGGACCATCGCCTTCCCAAGATCGTGTTATATGGCAAGCTCTCCACTGGCCACCATGACAGAGGTGCACCAAAGAAAAGGTACAAGGACTGCCTAAAGAAATCTCTTGGTGCCTGTCACATTGACCACCGCCAGTGGGCTGATCTCGCCTCCAACCGTGCATCTTGGCGCCTCACAGTTTGGCGGGCAGCAACCTCCTTTGAAGAAGACCGCAGAGCCCACCTCACTGACAAAAGGCAAAGGAGGAAAAACCCAACACCCAACCCCAACCCACCAATTTTCCCCTGCAACCGCTGCAACCGTGTCTGCCTGTCCCGCATCGGACTTGTCAGCCACCAACGAGCCTGCAGCTGACGTGGACATTTACCCCCTCCATAAATCTTCGTCCGCGAAGCCAAGCCAAAGAAAAATACAAGTGTAATAGGGTTAAGATATTGGATACTTTGAAACAATTATAACTAGAGAGTAGACTTGCTCTAGAACAATTGCTGTGACTAACTGAGAAATGGGTATTGGAACCCCCACCCAGACAGGTAGCTGCAACTAACAACATTCCAGACAACTATCCATTATCACCTCTTCCACAAAGCCATCTCCTGGTCCCCTGCGCACTACAAGCTTGTCAAGCAGCATGCAGAAACATCAAAGGATGGGTCTACAAAGGCTTTGAGTATCTCTGGAATTCAGCTAACCCTGTCAAAGATAATGAATATGGAGATCGCTGGGGAAGCAACTATTTACATGTGCCAAGAGCCAGGCTAACAGTTCTACACTGTCTTAAAGGACCTTTTTGTCTGCCACGAATCCATATCTTTTAATTATAGAGCCAATCAATGATAACCCTTTTCCTGCCTTTAGAAATGAGCAAACACCTTAGCTCGTAACAATCCCAAATGCAGCAAAAATGCCTTAAATATTGTCGTCTGTAACCTTGGACTTTGAATGAGGTTCAACAGTATTAGAGAGGTGACCTTGTCTACTCAACCCTTATTACTGCTCATTCCCGCTAGCGAGACTCTTTATAAATTCTCTGTGTGTTGTACATTGTGATTTGGTTGAACTTCTTGTACCTTGACTGGGTGAAACTATTACAATTTTTCAGCATTCATCACCACCCCAGTAAAGTGTTCCAGGCACCCACAACTCTCTGTGTAAAAAAAACACCCCCGACGTCTCCCCTAAACTTTCCTCCCTTCACTTTGTACAGACGTTCCCCTAGTGTTTGCTTCTCCTGCTCTGGGGGAGAAAGGCACCGAGAGAGATTGAAAACTTGGCCGAATGGTGTACAACCACACACTCAATGCTTGGCCCGGAGGGGAACCAAGAATCCCTGGGTTGTATGCATGCTGACAATAAATCTGAACTGATGAGCTCTGATCCTCGAAACCTCCTTCACTTCACAGATCATCTGGTCGTTGGCACCTTGTGGGATCTTGCTGTGGGTGATTTGGCTGCTGGTGTCCCCAACAGCAGCTGCAAAGGTGCTTTCACAGCACAAGAATGGGCCATTTTGGCCCAGGCTGCCCATTTACACCCGATTAACCTACAATCCCCCCCACCCCCAGCGGTGAATGGAAACTGGAGCCTCCCCCCCCAGAGGAAACCCCATGCAGATACGGGGAGAACATACAAACTCCTTACAGACAGCGCGGGATTTGAACCCTGGTCCCAATCGCTGGCTCTGGCCGCTATGCCAACCATGCCGCCCACTACCGTGGTTTCGTCAGCGAATTTGTAGATGGTGTTGCTGTTGTAGCGAGCCACGCAGTCGTAGGGGTGCAGTGAATATGGCAGGGGGCTAAGAACGCAACCTTGTGGTGCTCGAGTACTGATAGAGATTGTGGACGAGACAGAGGGCCTCCCACCCAAAATGTGAGTTTTAAAGTGTTGACAAAAATCAAGAAACAGATCACATTCCATGGTCTAGGGCGATGATTCAGCAAGGCTAAAGCTGATTGAGAAGAACAACTCCACATTTGGCAAAAACAGTAAAAGACTATTAACCATTAGGTATGGGACTCAACCCGGTGTAACAAATCCTAGGAAACATTATTATTATTATTATTGGTCGTCCTTTGGTTGGAAGAATTGTGCTATTGTGCAGTTCATCTGTGGACACGTAAGTGACTCTGCAGTCCCAGACTAGAAGCCCAGAGTGGGGGCACCGACCAGAACTCCATTGTTGTAATAACTGTGGCTGCTGCTTTGTGACGGTCTTCCATCAGTTTTTGGCAGCGCCTGTCTTCAAAACTGGTGTAGGCTTCATAGTGCAGGGCTCGCCAGCGGGATCGGTCAGCAGCCACAGCTTCTAGTTCGCTTGACTGGATGTCACAGTGGTGTAGGGTTTCCTTCACGGCATCTTTATAGTGCTGGTGTGGACCTTGAGGTCTCCCTCCAGTCTCCAGTTCACTATAGAACAGCTGGCAAGGCATACGGAGGTCGTCCATTCAGATGGCATGCCCCACCCACCCCACCTAGGCTCTGATGGTCAGGGACTCAATGCTGGTGGACTTTGCATGACCCAAGGCCTCCAGGTTGGAGACACGGTCTTAAAGTGTATTTATACGGGAAAAGGATCGTGAAGGCCTGCTGGAATGGTCTGGAAAGGTGCATATAAATGCCACCCGTGAGCCACACGGCCGACTCCCTTGTAGTGCCCCTCGCTGTAATGGAGCTTTCACGCTTTTCAAAAATCCCAGAGAAATTTTCACCTGTATCTGTGTTTGCTTCTCAAGTGCTCGCGGGTCCACTTTTGCACGTTGACTGTTTTTCTACCCCTACACATGCTGCCTGGCCTGCTGAGCATTTCCAGCATTTTCTGGTTTTATTTCAGATTTACAGCATCTGCCGTCATTTTTTTCCCAATTTTTCACTTGGTGCTGATATGTCCGAAAGCACACTGCAGCAATGATCTACATTTCCAGTAGATATGCTGCACTAATGCAGTCATTATTTTTATTTTAAACGTGAAACATTAACCCTCTTTCTGTCTGACCTGCTGATTGTTTCCTGCATTGTCTTTTTAACGTTCAAAGTTCAGATTTATTGTCTGAGTACATGATATCACGTACAATCCTAAGAATTCTTTTTTCCTGAGGGCCAGGCAAAATTCCTACTTTTCTTTGGCTTGGCTTCGCGGACGAAGATTTATGGAGGGGGTAAAAGTCCACGTCAGCTGCAGGCTCGTTTGTGGCTGACAAGTCCGATAGTGCAAAAGAGCTGTAGTCAAGAAGATACATACACATGCAAACAAATAAAGAAATGTAAACAACCTGACTGCAATGCAGAAAGGTAAAAAATCTATAAAGTTATATCACATCCTCTAACTTTAAATATAATGCTTTTTCTTCCTGTCTGTAAAAGAAACTCTTCTTAAATCCTTTCCTCGTTGTGGATTGTCGGACTCTGGCTTTACCTTACTCTTAATTTAGTCTATGTGTGGTCTGAGTCCAGCGTGTTCTTTGAATGAAGTGATAGGAGAAGGTATTCAGTTCAACAGTCAGTTTATTACACAGCACAAGAATAAAACTTAACAGAGCTCTGGGTCAGTCGTTCGTTCATAGGTCACCTGCACAGTGAGCTACTCCCCAAGACTGACCCCTATTGTCCAGTTGGCTCAGTTTATATAGATCAACCTTATCATACAGAACAAAAGTTGGCTTCCTTTGCTAGATTTCATTATCATACAGAACAAAAGTTATCTTCCTTTGCTAGATCTTTTTCCATAAGGGTTATTACAAGTCATCTCCTGTTTTTGCAGATATCTGGGGTGTAGCACTCCCATCTTAATCCTCCAGGCCAGACTATCCTGTTGATTGGATCAGAAATTAATTCATCCCCAGATATTTCTAATCACCATTCTGTTCCTGTCTGGCCAATTTCTGCTGTTCTCTTTAACACCTCCTCCCGCCTTAATCTTCTTCCTAGACTGGTTTTCCATTCCCTTTGTTTCTTGCAGGCCATTCTTTGTTCTGGTCTGGCCTGTGTCTCCTGTGCTACTCACCACCTCCTTCAGTTGGAGCTTTCCTCCTAAATCGTTTTATGAATTTCCTCTCCCTGTATTTGGGAGCGGACAATTTTTCTCAGCCAACTTCGCTCCATGCTGTGATTGCCACTTAATCACATTCCTCTTTTTCCCTGACTCATGCAGTACATATAAACATTAATTAATCATTTCTTCCATAATGTTTTAACCCCTAGATTCCAACAGGATCTCCCAGTAGAACCGAAGCACACTGACCCCAAATTCTATAGTCAAGACATATTATGCCCTCGCTGCATTTTACAACAGTGTGTACAACCGTGGAGATCTCATCCTGCACAAAATGAAGGGAGGAAAGTTTAGGAGAGACCATCAGGGGTACGGTTTTTTTTAAACACAGAGAGTGGTGGGTGCCTGGAATGCATTGCCGGGGTGGGGTAGAGGCTGGAACAATAAGGACATTTAAAAGACCCTTAGGCGCATAGATTCTAGAAAAAAATACAAGGTTATGGGTGAAAGGTCGGGAAGGCTTAGATCAGCCGTTCCCAACCTTTTTTTGGATATGCCCCCTTCCCCGCCAGGACTCAAAGGTAATGGGCCCCCATCCCTGAAGTTTTAGTTTCATCTCTCCTACAAATTATATATTAAAAAAACTTATCTTACGGTTTCAGTCCGTCGCCCCTACAGTGCAAACAAACAAGCTCAAGCTACGAAGGCCGTACTACAGGCTTTAATTAGCTTAAAACTTGCACACAAGGTTCAGTCTCCCTTCTGGCTCAAGCCGCTCTACTGTCTACACAAGGGACGGCGTGAGCTTTTATCTGGGGCCGGTGATTGGCAGGGAGTAGGTGGAGCCAGACTCCCAGGTTACCTCCCACCAGGTACAGTGGGCTGCCCCCTGCAGGTAGGAATGCAGACAAGCACAGGCAGTCACGAGTGGTTGTATCGCCACCACACACCCCACCCATCCCCCCCGCCCTCCAGTTGAGAGTGGTTGAGTACATTTACGTAGATCACTTCAACATCGTGAGCCGAAGGGCTTGTATTGTGCTGGAATGTTCTATGTTCTGCGTGTAAAATTTCCAATGGGCATGGCCAGTGACTGAAATAAGAGTCTGGCAATAATGCGCTCGCGATATGAGATCCCACCAACCCACAATGCTCCAACCCCATTACCTCAGCTCACTGATGGCCAGCCACTCTGAGGCACTCAGAGGTATCAGCACCTGGTTGACATCCGCTGCGTACACTGCCCTGTTCCGCTGCCAATTTATTTCAGGGAATCCATCGGTCACCTTAATGGAACATCGCAGCTTCACCTCCTTCCCCTGGGAGGACACGATGCTCTCCGGGTCCTGCAGGAAACGCATATCTGGAGGAAGGAATGAAGGACTTGGTTAAGGTCTGGGATTTGCCTGCCACCTGGGTGGAGAAGGCGGTGAGCCCCACTAAAGCAGTCACCTCCAGAGCTCCCCGCCCCCATTCACCGAGCCATCCGTCCTCCTGCTGTGCCCTCCCTCCCTTCTCCACCTGCCTTTGGGACCATGCTCCTCCCCCATCTTTCCTCCCACTACTTTATTGTTCGGATATCTGCCGACATTTCATACCTTGAGGAAAGGCTCAAGCCTGAAACGTTGCTTATGTATCTGTCTTTGCGATATAAAGGACACTGACCTGCTGAGTTCTGAGCGTCATGTTTTTACTTCAACCACGGTGTCTGATAACTTTTGTTTGTGTTCTGCATCTCAATGTGTCACACTTTGTTTTAAGACGACAAGACACAGAAACAGGTTATGGGGAGAAGGCCGAGCAGTGGGCCTCTCAGCCCCACTGCCCGGCCTTCTCCCCATAACCTGGCTAATCAAGGACCTATCAATCTCTGCCTTAAATACACCCAATGACCCGGCCTCCACAACCGTCTGTGGCAACACATTCCATCGGTTCACCGCCAAATTGCTTAAGAAATTCCTCCATGTCTCTGTTCTAAGTGGACGCCCTCCGATCCTGAAGTAGTGGCCTCTTGTCCTGGACTCCCCCACCACAGGAAACAAGCTTTCGACATCCACTCTGCCCGTGCAACATTTGAAATGTTTCAATCAGATTCCCCCCACCCCCATTCTCCAAGAGCCATCAAATGTTCCTCATATGATAACCCTTTCATTTCCGGAATCTTCCTGGTGAACCTCCTTTGATCTTTCTTCTAAGTCAGCACATCCTTTCGTAAATGATGACCCTAAAACTTCTCACAATAGTCTAGTCTCACCAGTGCCTTTTAAAGCAGTGGGCCTCAACCTTTATCTTTCCACTCATGTCCCACTTTAAGTAATCCCTAGGCCATCGGGGCTCTGTGATTAGTAAGAGATTGCTTAAGGTGAGATGTGAGTGGGAACAGAAGGTTGAGAAACACTGCTCTATCTAGACCCAATTGTTACTGAAATATTTTGCTTGAGAAAAATTGGCATTGGGCCATTTCCTTTGGAGTTCTGAAACCCTGCACATAATGAGTCCATTAGGGATGATTAAAACAGTGGGTTTCAACCTTTTTCTTCCCACCCACATCCCACCTTCAGCAACCCCTTACTAATGACAGAGCACCAATGGCCTAGGGATTACTGAAAGTGGATGTGAGTGGAAAGAAAAAGGTTGAGAACCACTGATCCAGACAGATGGTTCCTGATACAGACCACTCACTGGGAACCACAGACAAAAACTGAAACACATGGAAATTCAGATGAGCATGTGCGGAACACTTTTTCTGCAATGTCCTTGCCCAAAGGACGAGATTCTTCTTGTAAAATGGAGAAGGGAAAATTGCAAGTGTGTTTAAAATTGACGAGAGAGTACAAAGGGAAGAAATATCAAACTCTGGACTTCAGACACAACAAAAAGTCCTGGAAACACACAGAACATCAGGCAACATTGGAAGGAGAACCATCTAACATTTCACATCTGGGATCTAACACCAGCATTTCCTCTCTTGGAACAGAGCACGGTTAATTTGATGCTGTTACAGCACCAGCGACCCAGGTTCGAATCTGGCGCTGTCTGCAAGGAGTTTGCATGGGTTTTCCCTGGGAGCTCCAGTTTTCTCCGACCCTCCAAAACCATACTGGATGATTTGGGTGTAACTGGGTGGCATTGGCTGGTATTGGCTTCTTCTAGGCGGTAAGTAAATTTTACAGAAAGGATATAGAAATGGGATAGTCCAAAAGGTCAGCATGGATTTGATTGTCTCTGGGTTCTATGGCAAATAAATGCAATGGTGGTATTTATTTCAAGAGAAATAGAATAGAGTAAAACCCCAAGGATGGTGCATTTACTTGATGAAACATCGCTTCAATATCTGCAGCGATTACAATAGGCTCTTATCAGTACACCTATTAAAGTACTGGTTAAGTGTGGACCTTGGAGAACTTGAGAATTCAATTAATCTTCTTGAAAAGATCCTGCACAATCAAATACTATACATAGTTTCTTCTTATGTGGACATATAACTCCATGATGAGGTAAATACCATTTTTTTTTACCATCTTTACATTCCAAGATATCTTCTGATACATTTTCTATGTAACCCTTGACTAGCATGTCTCCAACATGATATTTGTATATTCCAAATGAAAGGAAGAATTTCTCTCCAAATTCGTCGGGTTGTACTTGTGCAATCGGATGACAGAAAATTTGACAAAGTTTATGAGCCCCCCTTCCCAGTCAAATTTAGTTGTTTTATTCCATAATTCTCTCCCACCAACTACAGAAAAAATATTTCCAAAATTATGATTTCAGCCCTTCCCTCCTTAAATGTGCTGTGGACTCCAGGGAGGATCCGTGCGCCCGCTGTTGATCATGGCTGCACTGGACCCTCCTGTTCTGCTAGTGTGTTTTGCTCTCTGCGTGCTAGGCTTGACTTCACAATTCAATTTATTGTCATCGATTCAATTTATTGTCGTGTAATAAAAACAGTGGCACGTCACATGAAATTGCTTTTGCCTGCTGTAAGGCAGACAGATTTGCCATCGGCAGTAATTGCCTGAAGCGCCTCTTACAGTCGGGGAGAGAGAAACAAAGAGAGTTTTCCCCTCCCCACCCCACCCTCCCCCCGCACCCGGGTCACTGAGTGTCCGTGGATTTGCCTGTGCAGCCATTAGCAACCTGAGCTCTAGATCCCAACCTCTGGTTCAATTAGGAACCCTTCGGCGCCCTCAGCACTTCTGTGTTTTAGTTGGTGGGCTACGAACGGGATGATTAGCTGTACCGCTCGCAAAACAAACCCACTGCATCTCGGTACACGTGGCTGAAACTTGAACCGCGCTCGGCTTGGTGGAGACCAGAGGAGCACATGCACAGCAAGATCCCAAAGCAGCCCATAGATTACAACCCCACTGTGTGTTCTATAACCCCCATGGCCGTGGAAACGCAAATGGGCGCAGATGCTGGGGAGTAGTGCCAGGGCTGTTCTTCCTGATGATCTCATGGATGTTTCACGCACTCCCACAAGAGGAGACAGGATCACTGGTGTCACCAGTGGGGGCGGGTAGGGACTGCACCAGGTGAAACCATCAGAGGGGATGACACCAGAATGACTGCCTATAAAATGTTTGGGCAGTGTTTCAACAGAAATGTATTATTTTTTCTTAAAAACCCCTTTGTTAGTTCTAACAACAAAAATATTTTTCGTAAACCCATGTATGAATACGCCTTCAAGGCTTAAACTCGATGTTCATTTACTTTTCAAACCTTCTAATGCACTCCAGTCAGGGCCCACGCCCCCGCTCAGTGCCGCTGCCACCCCGGGCATACAAGGAACCCGCACCTGCTTCTTCTATGCTCAGTACACTCGGTCCATGGGGGGGGGCGGGATGGTGACACTATGAGTTACCGCACCAGGAGACACCAACCCCAGTGACGCCACTGGACAATATTTGACGCATTATCCGAAACGCTACCCTAAGTAAAATCTAATTTGGGTCAATAAACGGCAATCATCAACAACTAAGAAAAAGCTCCTTGATGGCAACCCACCGTCTCAAATTTAATTGGCTAGATTTAAAAATACTACAGCAGATTAGAGAGATGGCTAGGCGGTTTAGGCAAGGATCTGTAATTTAGATGATTGAGATTTATGAAGGTTTGGAACTGGTGCTCAGTACCTCTCCTACTCGATCCTTTCTCCAACACCGTACCCCAAATAGGCACAGTCTGCAATAAACCACGCGCACCCCTCTTCTGGAGCATTGCAGGAACGTCACCCAAAGGCCAGGTCACACCTTAGATAGCGGAGGATGGAGAGTGTCTGCTCTGCAAACAAGAGTACTGCATCTCACTAAATGTGTGGGCTATATGGCCATGAGAAGGTCAACACACTTATTCCCATCCAACGCCCTACAGATGCACGCACACATGGGCATGCACACACACACACACACACACACACACACACACAGACACTCACATACATGACACACATATAAACAGACTCATACACACACTCACACACACACACACACACACACACACACACACACACACACACACAAAACACACATACCGTACACACGCACACACACACAGACACTCACATGCAAGCACAAACATGCAGACACACACTCACACAGTCACACACACGCAAATGCAAAAATGCACTCACGCACAGACTTATGTACCTACTCACACACCAGAAGGATTTGGCCTTGGACACTCTGGGTGGAAATTTAACCTCTGGATAACACAGACCACAGTTTCCCTGACCCTAACCGACCCCTTTGGATGTCCCCCACTGCACTACCCCAGGGAACAAGAGTAGGATCGCGGCCAGGATCCATCCTGGGAACTTCAGTCTGACTTAGTGCCACCTTGCCAATCCAACCAAGGAACCAGGACAGCTCAAACACAAGAGATAAATGAAGGGCAAATGAGCGGATGGCTTGGAGTCAATGAAGCTGAGCCAGGAGAAGCTACAAATGCTGTTGCTCTAGAGGACGGATGCGAGGCAATGGTGGGGAGAACAAACTCTCACCAGCAAATGTCAGCACACCCCAGGGAAGACTGAAGCGGGCAAGGCTACCGACCACCATCGTGTCAACCTTCAACGTGACAACATCCTGCCTGGCTGCACCGCTGTGTGGTACGCTCAGTTTTTTTTCAGATTTAATGTCAGAGACATCACGTGCCACCCTGAGATTCTCTTTCGTGCGGGTCAGGTAGAACTACCACTAATTGGGAGTGCAAAATAAAACTGTACTCAACGTACACGTGTAAACAAATACAGAAATGGAAACAAATTGACTGTGCCAAACAGAGAGTAAAAAAATCAATGACGTGCAAACGGGTCCGTAAACGAGTCCCTGGTTGAGTTTGTCATTGAGGAGTATGGTGGTGGAGGGGTAGCAGCTGTTCCTGAACCTGGTGGGTGTGAGTCTTGTGGCCCCGATACTTCTTTCCCAATGGCAGCAGCAAGAACAGAGCATGTGCTGGGTGGTGTGGATCCTTGATGATAGCTGTTGCTCTCCGACGGCAGCATTCCCCGTAGATGTTCTCTATGGTGGGGAAGGTTTTACCTGTGATGTCCTGGGCTGAATCCAATACCTTTTGCAGTGACCCATACCAGACCACGATGGAGCCAGTCAGCACACATCTATAGAAATGTTAACAGTCAAATGCCCTTCAAGAGTCAAGAGTGGGAGAACTTGGGGGTTCCTGATCAGAATTCAAGATTCTATTATTGTCATGTAACCAGACAAATCGATGCAAATGCCATAGGTTGGAGGGTACCCAGATGTTCCTCCAAATTACGGTGGTCTTAGTCTGGCAGTGATGAGACTTCTCCGGTTTCTGTTAAATCCTCCCCCTTCTTCTTCCCCACATCTCCTTCCCCCAGTTCACTCCTCGCCCCCCTGCCCAACCTTTTCCCTGTCTCCTTTCACTGACCCAAAATCAATTCTCACCTTTCCTCTGATTAGACAGTGCTGTGTGTCTAAATAAATAAAATATCCAATTAACACCTTTCAGCTGTTCGTCTGGATTCCTCACCCTTTCTCTCCCCAGGTGCCTACCTGTTTTTATTCTTGCTTATACCTTGAGGAAGGCTCAGGCCCAAAACGCCAGTAATATAAGGATGCTACAAGACCAGTTGAGTTCATCCAGCATTTACTATGATCACAGCATCTGCTTGGGTCGGCCCTTCCTGTTTCATTCCCACATCCCAAAGATGCGCAGGTTGGTAGGTTAAATGGCCACTGTACATTTCTCCTCGTACAGTAGGCGAGGGGTAAAATCTGGGGAAAGTTGATGGGACTAAAATAGGCCAGAATATGGTTATGGGTGGTCGATGGTTGGCACACTCAATAGTGCAAAGACCTACCGATGTAGTCAACACCCAACTGCCTCCTCGGCAGGCAGCAAATGATGGTTTTGACAGAGACATTACACTGGGCAATGAAGCTTTTGCTTCCTGAACAATTTGGGGTGTATTTTAAGGATTTTAGGCTGCTGTTCACGAAAATCACCTTCAAGTTTTCTCCATCATCTACCGATTTTTAGGTGCAACCTATATTTGTGATTTCCTGTCATATGTTAAGTCTACTTCAAGCGTACAAAACCATCAAGGGCGACATGTCGTTCAAAATTCATTTCCTGCATTCGCACTTGGACGTCTTCCCTGGTGATCTCGGTGCAGTCGGTAACAAACACGGTGAAAGGTTTCGCCAGGGCTTTGCGACCGTGGAAAACTGGTATCGGGGCAACTAGAATCTATCAATGCTGGCCGACTATTGGACACTGACACGAGAGGCTGAGTATGAATAAAACATTTTTAGATCTTTTGAACTAATGCAATGTGTCAGCCTCATGATGCGATTAAACGTGCTAAATTCAATAAGTTAATTTAATGTTTCTCCAACTTCGTACATGATGCAGCCAATCTGAAATTATCTTGGTGTTCAGCTTGAAGTCGTCCATCATAATCTTCAATCTGTTTTCAGGAAGTCAACCTTTTGAAGATATTTGTTGTCCAGTGTTTTCAGTAATAAAGCATCCTCCAAGGTCATCAACCCTTCCCCTTTTCCTTTCTTTTCATTGGACTAGCTACACAGTTTCCCACTGAGAACCAGTGTTCTAAAACTGGGAAGATCAAGCTCTGCTCTCCCCAGATCCTGACATGAGGGTGCATGTGGGTCCCACGGAGATCTGTCGGCAGATTGAATGATTGAGGAGCGCCAGCAAATGATTTATTTCTGCCTTCACAGCGTGAAGTGCCTTCTTAGCATCTGAGACACGGCGTCTGACTGCAGCCCACGCCACTAAAAATAGCTCCTGTAACACAGCTGCCAAGTCAACGAGCCTCCCTTTTTCCAATGTACCGTCCCAACAGTGATATCACACACTGACTCGTTCTTTGGCGGGGATTCAGCCTGTGACCTCATCACTGGGTTGAACCACTGTGCAATGGGGTGAGGCAGCATTACAAACTCAGCTGAAGGCACATTAACCCTTAAAGGTTCCTTTTATTACAAATTGTTTGCCAACAAACCTTCCAAAACAGAGGCTAGGACCAGGAATTTTGTCTTTAGGCAATGAATCAGGAGTTTCATTGAAAGGCTTCGTCTGGATTCTGGAAAGACCACAGTCTCTCCGGGTCGGTAACAGAACGACGAGCACCATCATGCTGAGCACCGGCGCCCCTCAGGACTGTGTGCTCAGCTCGCTCCTGTTAACGCGACTGATCCACGTCTGCGTCACCAGATCCAGCTCCAACAGGGTCAAGTTTGCAGATGACACGACAGTCGTCGGCCTCGTCACCAATGACGATGAGTTGCCCTTCAGAGAAGGGGTGGAAAATCTCGTGATACGGTGCAGGTGTAACAACCTGCATCTCAACATGGATGAGACGAAGGAGATGATCAGGCGGACCAGCAACGACCACTACAGAACAACAACTCTGGAGTGGAGAGGACCAAGTCACTTGGTGTTCACTTAACCAGTGACCTATCCTGGACACTCAACATCTCCTCATTTGTCAAGAAAATGCAACAGCGACTGGACTTTGGGCAAAGCTACTGGTCACCATTATGTCAGACTTCCATAGGAGCTCTATCGAGAGCATTCTGGCCAGCTGCATCACAGTGCGGTACAGTTGCTGCAGAGAAATGGAGCAGAGGTCAATCCATAGAGAGGATCACTGGAGTCTCCCTCCCCCACATTGACGTGATCTACCAGGATCGCTGTCTGAAGCGGGCGTGCAAAATCATCGAGGACCCCCTTCCACCCCTCACACAGTGTCTTTCAGCTGCTCCCGTCAGGGAAGAGATACAGGAGGATCAGAGTCGGCACCACCAGGCTGAAGACCAGCTTCTTCCCACAGGCAGTGAGAGTGCTGAACGACCAAAGGAACTGCTCGAAATCACCCTCCGAGCCTCTCATATTCATGGAACAATATTTATTTATTCGCTGCATACATAATGTTTGCCTCCATGTTTTGTACTGAGGGCTTTTTGCACTTGTGCGATCAGGTGGCAATAAACTTGCCTAGACTTGGACTTGATAAGCCAACTTGCAGAGTCAACATGAACAAGTTGGGCTGAAGGGCCTATGTCTGTGCTGTAAAGCTCTATGTCCAAGCTGTTGCAAATCTAATGATCAGACTCGCAGGAAATGCCCAGGAGCCTCTGACAACTTTTTTTTTTAAAGCTTTTGGGCTTGTCATTGGATTGTATTTTCTGGGCTCCCAACAGAGAGCTGAGGTTGAAACCTGGCCCCCCCCCAGCTGAACTACCTCTGCATCCCCAGAGGGTCAATTCCCATCATTTCTGCTGAAAGATCAGAGGGGCAAGAGGTGAAGGGGTGGGGGGTGGGTGGGGCAAGAGCCGGCAAGCGATGTGGATCTAGGTGAGGAGGGGATCGATAGAGCCAGGTGAAGGAAAGTGGAGCAGGTGATGCTAGAACAGAGGTCCCCATACCTTTTAGACCATCAACTCCTTCATGGAATACTTGATCCCCTCGTTGACCCACAGGGATCCCAGAGCTGGACAGGGGTGGGGGGGGGGGGGACTGCTGGATGGGGTGGGCGCTACCAAAGGTACAGAGAACACATACATCTTTCTTCTACGCTCAGTCCATCCCCCCGTTCGCTCTCAACTTAGCCAAATACAACATGGCAGGCCCCCAGGCCCGCTCTCGTGAGAGGTTGGCCACCACTGCTATAGGCGCTATTTTCCATTGATCCACCCCAGCTTTCCACCGCAAAAGTTCAATTGACTCCCCCCCCCCCACCTCCAGTGCTACCTTTGTGACCCCCTGGAATTTATTGACCCCCTCAGATAGACCCATCGACCTCCCTCCACCCCAAGATGTTGATATTAATCACTTTGAAGACCCCTGAGCTAGAATCTGGAATAGAGAATTGCTGGAGGAACTCAGCATTCCCGAGAAGAAATGGTCAGTTTCGGGTTTTAGGCCCCTTATCAATTTTGAGAAAAGACATGGTGGCATTGGAATGATACCAGGAATGAAAGGGTTTGCACGTGAGGAACATTTGTTGGCTCTTGGACTGAACTCGTTGGAGGACAGAAGGACCTCATAGAGACTTCTCAAATGCTGAAAGGCCTGATCTGAGTCGACGTGGCAAGGATGTTTCCCAAGTCCAGGACAAGAGGGCACAACTTCAGGATAAAAGGGCATCAATTTAGCATTGAATTCTTCCCCACATCAGCTCACTCTAACCCAGTTTCTAACCCTTCCACTCCTGTTCTCTCTGCTCATCACCACTGGGTCCCTTCTCCTTCCTGTCCACCCCCCCCACCCCCCTAGAGATGCAGAGAGGGTCAGGAGTCTGTGGAGCTTGTTGCCACAGGCAGCTGTGGAAGTGAGGTCGCTGGGTGTATTTAAGGCAGAGATTGACAGGTATTTGATAAGTCAGGGTTCCGAAGAGAGGGGGCTGAGTGGGAGGATGGATCAGTTCATGATTAGAATAGCGGAGCAAGCTTGTTGAGCCGACTTCTGCTCCTAGATCCTGTGATCCATCAATTGTCAGTTCCAGAGCAGAGATGGGAGGCTGGGGAGGTGATGAACAGATTGCAGATGATGGAATCTGATAAGAAGAGGAGGCCAGATTAAGTGAAGGAAGAGGAGGTGGGGGGGAGATGGGAACAGGAAGGAGAAGGGATCCAGTGGGAGGAGTGAGGGTGATGAGCAGAGAGAGCAGGAGTGGAAGGGTTAGAAACTGGGTTAGAGTGAGCTGATGTGGGGAACCTGAAAAGGAAGAATTCAATGCTAATACCCTGAGGCTACCCAGTCAGAATACGAAGTGCTGTTCTTCCAGAATATTCTTCTAATCTCCTTGAGGAAGCCAAGGGCAGACGGACAGCGCAGGAAATGAAGAGCGGTTACATCAATCAATCACCAATCTGGATTGGTGTCCAGGAACCAGAGATGAGGAATGGCTAACAAAAAATATAAGAGCATTCTAAAAATAATTCTGATTTTCAAAAAAATATATATTCTTGGGTGGAGGTGGGAGGGAGGAAAAAAAATCAAGCATCATCCAATCAAGTCACCAAGAAGGTTCATTTTCCCATTGGCCATAAGGCAAAGTTCTAAGAGCATGGGCATGTTGAACAAGCAATGATAAAACAGATCAGGGGGTCAAGGGTTGAATACATCCAACCAGAAGTGGCAATTTAATTATCATCCTGTGATTGGTCTACACTGGTGAGGTGGACAAGAATAGAATTGAGATGGTGGTTCAGGATCACATTGGAGAGGTTAAGGTGCTTAGGCGATCGCCAAGATGACAGCAGTTATTCCTTCTGATAGTCCAGTCGAATCTGGGATCCAAGTGGGTGCTGACGACACTGAAGAGCTTCCTGATCGTCTCAGAGGATCGGGTTGCAGATGGTTTGGACCAGAGTCTGTGCAGCTGCAGGGACTGCGGGTGTGCTGGCAACTAATCCACAGACACTCGGTGACTCTGAGGAGAATTCCTCTTGCTTCTCGTTCTCGGGCAGTAAGGGGCCCCCAGCTATTTCTGCTGATGGTGAACTTTATGGCAGACTAAAGCAAACTTCGTGTTATATTACACCTGATTTATTCCATGACAATAAAATGAATCTTGAATCCTCTTGAACCTGAAATTATGGACTATCTTTCCAGTTGAATTATTTCATCTAAGAAAAGCCCATTTAACTTCTGCCAACTCTGCGCTGGAGTTTTCCGAAATTAATCCCGCATTCCTTTCCCAGGAGTCCAGAATCTGCAGAAGCTCTTTCTCAAAAAGACCCAATGGCCTCTTCCTCAATAAGTAGTTCTGGCAACACATTCCAAGATCCATCAAACTCTTGACTTATTCTGCTCTCTTTGTTCAGCCATAAGTTGATGGCAGGCTGTCAAAGATTCTCAAACCACAGGAAAAAGTGTTTTGGAAAAGAGAGCAAGAGAGAGGCAGAGAATGAAAAAGAGAGATAGAGAGAGAAAGGGAGAGAGAGAGAGAGAGAGAGAGAGCCAGAGACTGTGAGAGAGAGACAGGGAGCGATGGAGAGGCAGAGAGAATGAGAGAGAAAGAGCGAGAGAGGCAAAGCGAGTGATAGAAGCAGAGACAAAGAAAAGCAGAGAGAGAGAAAGACAATGAGGGAGAAAAAGGCAGAGACAATCAGAAATAAAGGGCGCAGAGAAACATACATGAACAGAGAGGAAAAGAGAGATGGAGATCGGCGCAAGATGCAAAATTAAGTAATAGATCTGACAGCATTAGAGAGGTTTGGACGTAATGATAGAAAGAAAGAGGCGCAGATTAGAGAAAACAGCAAAGAGAGTTGCATTGTCTTAAGAAAGGAACCATCATCCATGACTGAATAGCCAGATTTAAATTAGGGTGAATAACAGTGCTATTGAGAGGAAAAATAGATGCTGGGCTAGAGAAGGTAGTGTGGCCATTGTCTTGGTTAGAGATAGAGTATAGGCAAGAGGAGAAGTCAGAAGAGGAGCCCTCTGTTCAGAACTGCCGAAGGAGCAGTGATCAATGAGGAATGTGCTTGAGGCAAATGCTCGAGTTTCCGGAGTAGGATTAAAACCACTGAGCCAACGGCCCAGTAAAACACTCCTCATCACTTCGCTGGGGCCTCAGGCCCAACGGAGGGAGATGTGATAAATTATTCACAGAACCAGTTGCAGGGAGGGTTTGAGGGCAGTTCGGGCCAAAAATACTGGTACTGAGGTGAGAAGGACGGAGCAACAGGACATTCAGGGAAGAGGCTGTAAAAAAGAGTGAAAAGAGCTGAAGGATCAGGAATTTTAAACTTGGGATGCGATGTAGAAAACAAAAGGAACAACAGTGAACTTGCCAGACAACGTAACCCCCAAGGATTTAAATGTTAAAGCACATTGTCCAGATGGAGCTCTGGAACGAGCAAGTAAGAAAGCTGCAAAACGAAGATTTGGCTTCCTGAACACTTTTGGGGGTATTTTTATGGATTTTGGGCTACTGATCACGAAAATTACCTTAAAAATTTCCTATCACACACTCTTTTTTTAGCTATACAGTGAAACCCTGATTTACACACCCCGATTGGGGATATAACGCGATCAGTCTGAAACGTCCGCCCAGCACCTGAAGTACACTGTCTGGCCCTCGACCGCCGACACCCGCTGCTCAGATCCAGGGCTTGTGGCAGGTCGGGCAATGGCGTCACGGAACTCCGGCAAGCCTCCGCAGACACGCACGCCGGCAGCCACTGGTCGAAGTTGAGAGCCAGCCGGGTCCAACCACAGGTGGTAGTCGCAGCACAGCAGGTTGTTGTCCAGGCTCAGCACGGACAGGGTGCACGTCGGCGACAGCGTGCTCTGTTCCAGCGTGGCCAGCCCCCCTCTGCTTGTACAGCTGCCTAAGGTTCTACTCCTGCAGGGAGATGATGCCCAGGTAACACATCCAGAGTGTGGCCAGGTTGTGCAGGTAGGACAGGGATTCAGTCGAAATGGAGGTGAGGCAGGTTGAACAAATTACTGAAAGCGCCTGGTTCCACGTTGAGATGTTCTCGCTGTATGTGGGAGAAACCCTGATTTAGCGCGGTGACATTTTATGGATCACAGGGTTTCACTGTATCCTATTTTTGTGACGTCCTGTCAAATTTTAAACCTACTTCAAACGTACAAAATTATGAAGTGCAACATCTCATTGAAAATTCATTTTCTGCATTCGCACTTGGACGTCTTCCCCGCTGACCTTGGTGCAGCTGGTGACGAACACAGTGAAAGGTTTCACCAGGACATTGTGACCGTGGAAAAGTGGTATCAGGGCAACTGGAATTCGTTGATGCCGGCCAACTATTGTTGGACACTGACACCAGAGGCAGCAGATGCTGAGTACAAACGAAAGTCAGCGACAAAACATTTTTAGGTCAGTTGAACCCACGCGACGCGTCAACAGTATTATGCGATTAAACATGCTAAATTCAATAAAAGTTAATTTAATGTTTCTCCAACTTCCTACGCGATAGAGTAAATCTGAAATTATCTTTGTGTTCAGCTTGAAGTTGTCCATCATAATCCCCAAATTCTTTTTTCTAGAAAGCAAACCTTTTAAAAAAAATTGTTGTCCAGTGTAATCTATCATCCTGGACCATAAATCCTTTCAAAAGAAGAGAGTTAAAGGCTGCACGGGACACATTTTCAGAAGTTTACTTAAAATTCCCAGTCTTAGACCGGGGGTTTGAACACGACCAATTCCGTAGCTTCAATCTGTTTTGAATTGCAATCGTATCATTTGATGAGTCCCACGACCAAAGGCATGTGCAGTTTATTTAATTCAAAGCTGCTGCTTAACCACCAGTCTAAGTGCAGAGCAATGCGAGAGCATGGCGCTGTGGGATACGTTATTCAGGTCTCCATTCCAAACCAGCTCCACACCAAAACAAATAAAACAATTGATCCTTGGCAGGTCCCAGGTCAAAACCCAGAAGAGGTCCAAAATAAAGGGGACCGTTAACAATTGTGCGTATCAGCTGTCCCTTGGTCTGTTCTGAACATCTGAGGTCAGAGTTTCCACAGAGAGTAACTGTTTGATTTGGACATGGGTCTCGGGCACTGGGACAGATGTGGAGTATAGGGTAGTTGCAGCTGGCCTGGTAAGTGTAGTGTCTGGGCATTTTACAAAGTCTTTTTATGCTGCAGTCAACAGTAGAGGCATTGAGGGCAGGGTTGCCAGCTCTTGGTTGGACACATTCCTGGAAGATATCATCATCTCAGACCCCACCTCCATTCCCACATCAACACCAAACTCTCAAAAATAGTTTCTCTGATCCAATTCCATACCTACACACCCGAGAAACAGGTTCATCCATGCTCTTCCCAATAGCCCTCCTGAGTTTCTACCAGCATCTCAGGTCAATTTATGCTACAAGCCTACACAGGCAAGGCTCCCTCAACTCTTCCTCCACTACATCGGTGACTACTTTGGTGTTGCCTCATGTACCCATTGATGAGCTCGGCGGCTTCATCCACTTTGCTGCCAACTTCCACCCCGACCTCAAATTCACTTGGTCCATCTCTAGAAACATTCTCCCTTTCCTCCATCTCTCTATTTCAGGAGACAAACTCTGGCCAGACAATTCCTACAAACCCACCAACCTTCTCGACGACATCTCTTCCCACCCTGTTCGCTGTCAGGATTCCATTCCTTTCTCTTGATTCCTCCGTCTCGGTCTTTCACGCCACATCATCAGAGATGTCCTCCTTCTTCATACAGCGTGGCTTTCTCTCTACCATCATCAACTTGGTCTTCACCTGTGTATCCTCCATTAGCTGCACATCTGCCCTAGTCCATTCCGTCCCCACCTGCAACAAGGACAGGATTCCATCTTGTCCTCACCTACCACCCGACCAGCCTCCGTGTCCAACAGATCCTCCACCTCTTCTTACGTGATCCCACAACTATTCCCCTGCCATCCCATCTCTGCCTTCCACAGGGACCGCTCCCTCCGTGACTCCCTTGTCCAATCCTCCCTCCCCACCAATCATCCTCTGTGACTACAAGATATGCTCCACGTGCCCACATGTCCTCCCTCACCACCATTCGAGGCCCCAAACGGTCCTTCCAAGTGAAGGATCCAGTGCCCCCATTGTGGACTCCTCTACATCGGAGAGACTAGGCGCAACCTGAGAAATCTCTTTGTTGAGCACCTCGGCTCTGTCCGTTACACCTGGATCTCCCAGTGGCCAGCCATTTCAATGTCTGTCCATGGCCTCATGCACTGCCAGACTGAAAGTGCCTGCAAATTAGAGGAATAACACCTCATCTTCCAGCTGGGGACCTTCCAACCAGATGGCATTAACATCGACTGCTCTGGTTTCCGTTAAACCTCCCTCCCCTTCTTCTTCCCCCAGTCATCTTTACCCTAGCGCTCTCTCTCTGTCTCTCTCTCTTTCCTTCTGTCTCCTATCACAGAGCCAAAATGAATTCTCACCTCTCCTTTTATTATATCCAATGAACACTTTTTCTTTGTCTGAACTCTTCCCCTCGCCAGTATTTAAGTCGAGTTTATTATCATCTGATTGTACTAAGTACCGCCCGACAAAACAGTATTCTCTAGTCCTTGGTGCAAAATACGCAGACACACAGCCAGATATAGCACACCAGACAGACAAAAGATACACATGCAGGCCAAGTATTTTATCTATAAATAAATTGCTTTGAACAAATGAGGGTCTCGGGTGGTTAGTACAGGTAGTTCCTTTGGTCGTTCACCATTCTCACCTCCCACAGGAAGAAGCTGTTCCTTAGCCTGGCGGTGCTGGCTCTGATCCTCCTGGATCTCTTCCCCGACAGGAGCAGCTGAAAGATGCCCTCTTTATACGCCGATCCCAGTACATAACGTTGATGGGGGGGGGGGGGGGGGGGGAGACTATTCAGTCTCAATTCTTGCACCTTCCTGTTCTTTGCTTATTCTTTGAAGAAGGGCTCAGGTAAACATCAGTCGTTTAGATTTATCTCCTATGAACACTGTGAAACCGGCTGAATTCCTCCAGCGTTTCTGTGTATTTTCACTTACTAAATTCCCCCTATCAGATTAACACTTTAGATCCTCCTCCACAACAGGGACTCAAAATTGAGAAACAAATTCACGGCACAGAGGGTTTTCTTCTCTACAACACCAATCCTAAATGCAGCTGAATTTCCATTCACTACATCTACCTACCTGCCCTGATATGAATAAGGTGGAGGCGTTTTACGTCAATATCAGACTGCCACTTAGAGATATTCCCTGATGGTGTAGCCAGAATAGTGTAACCATTAGTCTGGGGCAGGCTGCCCAGTTCAGATGGTGACGTCCTATTGGTGAAGAAGCTGCCTATTGTCTACATGTCAAACTTAATAGAGATGTCTCTTGCTAATCTCTCTATACTTTACGTGTGCCCTTTGCCAGCTCCAGAGATCTACCAACAGTTATCTGCAGCTCCTGGTCATAAAGCCATTTCAATTCCCCTCCCGATCCCCACACTCACTTACTTGTCTGACCTCATCTCTTCCATTGCCAAGGTGAAGCCATACACAAACAAGAACTGAGCGTAATATTCGGCCTGAGTCAGCAACATCGACACTGAATTCTCCAGTTTCAGATAATCCCTTCCCCCCCCCCACCCTCACAGATCCCATCACTCTCCTTCTGATCTCCCCAGATCCATTTCATTTTCCAATTTTGACAAATGGCACAGTAACAGGGCCACTTCAGCCCACGAGTCCGTCCTGCCCAATTTTAACACCACATTAACCTACATCCCTAGTACCTTTTGAACCAGTGGGAGGAAGCTGGCACCCCCAGAGAAAACCCACGCAGTCCTGGGGAGAACGTACAAACTCCTTACATGAGATTTGAACCCCGGTCTAGTCCTCGTTGCTGGCGGGGCAAAGATGTTGCGGTAACCGCTGCGTCAACCGTTCCGCCTTATTTGTGATAAAATTTACATTGAAATTAATACTGTATTAGTGTGTCAGGTTGTTAGATTAAACATCTCAAGGAAAGGGGATGTAGTTATAGAGTGCTAGTGACATTCCTGACCACTAGAGGGAGTCAGAGACTAGTTGGTTGCATCTTGGTTGGATTCAAGATGGATGCCTCTTCACTGTACTTTAGCTAATAGTGTATAGTTACTTTTAAAGAACCTGTTTCTTTATTTCAATAGAAGAAACATCCAATGCTGTCCTATGACATAAAGAATGAAACACAAAGGTCTGCAGATATCGTGAATGTAGTAAGAACAGACAGAAATGCTGGAGGAACTAGGCCATAGGAGGTAAAGATATATCACTGACGCTTCGGGCCTGAGCCCCTCTTCAAGGAATAAGCAAAGAACAGGGAGGTATCTGAATAAAGACTGAAGTCTGGGAGAGGGAGGAGTCCAGACCAGCAGACAAAAGGTGTTAGTTGGATACGGTAAGAGGTGAGAATTGATTTTGGCTCTGTGAAAGGAGACAGAGGGAAAAGAGAGGAGAGAGATAGAGAAAAAGAGAGTGAAAGAGAGCGCGCGCAATGAGGGAAAAGCAGTGGGGAAGAATGTGGGAGGGGCCAGGGTTTAATGGAAACCAGAAAAGTCTACAGTTGGGGGGGCCAGATGGATGAGTCGGTGTTCTTACAAGTTGCGGGTGGTCTCAGTCTGACAGTGCATGAGACCATGGACAGACATGACAGCAAAGGAATGGGCAGGGACTTGAAATGGTTGGCCACTGGGAGACCCACACTATCGTGGCAGACAGAGGCAGTCTATGCCCAGATTCTCAAATGTGGAGGAGACCACAACGGGACACACATCCTCTTTCCAATACCCCCTCCCCCATTTCTCATTTCCTGTTACACAGTTTCTTTCCCCTGCTTCATCTGTCTATCACCCACTCCATTCAATGAGCCTATATTTCCATCTGCCCACCATCCCTCCATTCTCTCATTCCACTCATCGCCTTCCTTTCCAAAGGAGCCGCCAGTGGTTTATTTTAAAATCCCATGACCACCGGGTCTGTAATGCGGAGTTGCAGACTCCGATGACGCAGAGGACTAGTGCAGGGCACCAGAAAACAGTGAGTCCATCTCCCCATTTGAGACGAAGCAGAGGAGATGACCCAAGGAGGGTGACCATGGCTGCAAGCCAGCTAGGGGGCTCTGAGGCTGAAGAGCACATAGGCGGCAGGGGGCTGTTGGTGACTCGAGGCGAGGAACCCACGGAGGCTGTTGGCTGCTGGAGACTACGGTCAAGGGACTTGCTGCAGGCTGCGGACTTATGGAGACTGGCTGAAGGGGCACCAGGTATCAGAACCAGGATGTGAGAGGGTGGCGTGGGGGGCTGAGGGCTTCCTGATCAAGTCAGAGGTTTGCACCGAGAGCTCGGGTTGCCGATGGTTTGGACTGAAGGTTGCCTACCATCACAATCGCTCAACAGCAGCTCAGTATCGCGGGCTCTCCACTCAGCTCTGGATCACCTGTACACGTGTTCGATCTTCAACACTATTATTCCCTCAGTGCTGGTCAACAAGCTCCAAACCCTGGGCCTCCTCACCCCCCTCTGCAACTGGATCCTCTTCCTCATCTCAACACCACAGTCAGTACGAATTGGAAATGAGGTCTCCTCCTCAATGATGATCAACACAGGTGCACCTCAAGGGTGCAGGCTTAGCCCACTGCTCTACTCACTCTACCCCCATGACTGTGTGGCCTGGCACAATTCCAACGCAATCTATAAATTTGTCGGCAGAATTAGACACGTCAATGACGAAGTGAACAGGAGGGAGATAGATCCAATGGTTGAGTGGTGCCACACCAACAACCTTGTACTGAACGTTAACAAAACCAAGGAGATGATTGTGGACTTCAAGAGGAAGACGGCTCGCCAGCGCCTATACTTTGTGAGATGTTTGAGGAGATTCGGTACGTCACTGAAAACTCTCTAAAAACTTCTACAGGTGGACCATGGAGAGCATTCTGGCTGGTTGCATCCCTGTCTGGTATGGATGTGCTAACACTCAGGACAAGAATAAACTCCAGAGGACTGTTAACTCGGCCTGTGACAACACGGGCACCAGACTTCACTCCATCGAGGATACCGACATGAGGTGTTGTCTTAAGAAAGCAGCCTCTATCCTCAAGGACCCCCCACCGCCCAGGCCAGACCCTCTTCACTCTGCTATCATCGGAGGGGAAAAGATCCAGGAGCCTGAAGACGAGCACCCAGTGGCACCAGGACAGCTTCTTCCCCTCCGCCATCAGATTCCTGAGTGAACAATGAACCCCAGACATGGCCTCACTTTGACCTTTTTATTTATTTTGTAAGGTGGTTTATATAAAAGTTTGCCCTGTGATAATGCTACGACACATTCATGACAATAAATTTTACTTTGTCAATCCAGATTTGGCGGTGGGTGGGGGGGGAAGAAATCTTGACACGAAACCCTGACTCTCATTTATCTCTCCAACAGTTTGTTCTTTTGCTGTGGACACTCGTTGCCAGAACAAAGGAGGGCTGCACTGGCTGAGGGGCCCTTGTCTTTCACCTATTTGGATGAGGGACGTAGAGTCGGATGCTCCTCAGGGTGGGCAGGGACTTGAGGAAAACTTTCGCAACTTGCATTTAGAGGTGCTTTCAATAATCGTCCTAAGTTTATGGAGTCCTTTTATTAACTATTTCTGTAATTTATAAGATCACTTGGATCTTGCTTTGTGAGTTTGTGGTTCCTTTTAATGGTAGTGAAATTATATGTACTTACCAGATAACTTCAGAAGTGAAGGAGGTAGGAGTTATTATCTTTTTGTATTGGCCATATATTGTAACTGTAAATGATGGCCACTTCTCTTTCTGTTTGACTGTTATATTATTGAGTTTAATTTTTCTTATATAACGTCTTTTTTTTCTGTATATTCCTTTTTATATATTACTCTTGATTAATGGCTTTTATTTGTGTACTATTTCTGTAGTCTCCACGTCCTCCCTGTGTCTGCGTGGGCTACCTCCAGGTGCCTCTGGTTTCCTCCCACCATTCGAAACGTTAATGGCACATGATGGTGCCACGGGCTCATGGGCTGAAAGGTCCTGTTACTGCACTCTTTGCCCTCAACCTCGCCTGGATTGGAAAATAAATCTTATGAGGCAAGGTTCGCAGAGCTAGGACTTTGCTCTTTGGAGCGTAGAAGGATAAGAGGAGACTTGATGGAGGTCTACCAGATTCTGAGAGGCATAGACAGGGTGGACGGCCAGTGCCTGTTTCCCAGGGCAGGATCAGCAAACACCAGAAGACGTCTGGACAGAGTGAAGGGAGGGAAGTTTAGGGGAGACATCAGGGATAAGTTTTTTTTATAAATACACAGAGAGTTGTGGGTGTCTGGAGAGCCTTGCAAGAGGTGGTGGTAGAAGCTGAAACATTCAGGGCTTTTAAGAGATTCTTGGACAGACACAAGGATGAATGAAAAATAGAAGGTTACAGGGTAGGGAGGTTCTAGGTATTTTTTAAAAATATATGGGTTGGCACAACATTGAGGGCTGTACTGTTTTCTTTGTTCTATGTAAAGTAATTTAAGGCTTTGTTCAGGGTGATATTTCTCTCTCTCCCCCCCTCCTCTCCCCTCTCTCTCCCTCCCTCCCTCTCCCCCTCCTCCCCCTCTCTCACTGTCTATGGATGCAGTACACACTTCCAGAGACAACCACAAGATTGTCACTCCAAGAGGGGGGAGGGGGGTGGGGGTAAGCACACTGGCACAGGGAGGTAGTGAAAATTCCACAAAAATGGCTTTAGTTGTCAGGATTGAAGCAGCCTGATCCTGCCACGTCCCTCATTACTTTTATTCCAATTTGATACTTGGGCCATTGTTGAGCAAGCAATTTGTTAATTGCAAGTACTACTTGCAAGCCTGGGGTGTCCGAAACCAAGCCCTCTCACTGGAGGCCGGAAAGCTAAAGTGTCACAAAGTTTGCTTTTCAAAGAACAGAAACTCCTGATAATGGCAAAACAGACTGGGTAACTTCCGTAATTCAGTGTGACCCTGAATAGTCTGTCACAGTCAAGAATGGGATTATCAAAGACAAATGTGTGGTTAAGTCACAAGTCATAAACTAAGATCCCAAGGCAAGCTGACCTGGCAAATCTAAACCACTCAGAAACTTTCAAAACACGTTCAGAGGCTGTTGGTGCATAAATGAAGCGAGGCACTTTTGAGTGAGAGGTGACTAGAGTACATTTGGCACAAAGAGCACAATATTTGTTGAGAATTGGAGGAGTGTGAGGAAGGGCAGGGAGTGGAGCAAACTGGGGGATTCTTTCAACACATTACGGTTCATGTAGCCTCCTTCGCAGAGACATGCAGCAGGGAAACAGGCCCAGTGAGTTGACACCATTCATGCTCATCGTGTCAGGGCCCCATTTTTTCCCATTCCCCCCCCCCTGCATTCTCATCAGCCCCACCACCATAGACTCTACCACTCACCGACACACTTGAGAGTGCCCACACTCTGAAGAAAACCCATATGCAGGGAGAGCGTGCCAACTCCTCTCAGACAGCACTCGAGATCAGGACTGAAGTTTCACAGAAGCCCATTAAGGGTATCGGCTGAGAAAGCAGGTTAATTTTTTTTACATTTCAGCTTTAATTTTTAAATTTAGACAGTGCGGTAACAGGCCATTTCAGCCGCCGAGTCCTTGGCGCCCAATTTACACCCCATTAACCTACAACTCCTGGTACATTTTGAATGGTGGGAGGAAACTGGAGGCCCCCCCATCCGGAAAAGACCCACGCAGACACGGGGAGAACGTACAAACTCCTCAGAGACAGCGCAGGATTTGAATCCCAGTCTCAATCACTGGCGCTGTTGCACTAACCACTACACCAACCCTGCGATGCCTGAAGACACACACCAACAGTACATACCAACTCTGCCATCAGGTTTCTGAACAGACAATTAACCTATGGACACTACCTCACTTTATCTCTTTACTGCACTTGTTATTTATTCTTTTAAATCTTGTATTTACAGAATTGAGCAGCATGGTTGGCGTGGCAGTTAGAACAACACTATCCAGCACCAGTTCCCAGGTTCAAGTCCAGCACCCCAGGTTCAAGTCCAGCACCCCAGGTTCAAGTCCAGCACCCAGGTTCATCCAGCATCCCTGGTTCAAGTCCAGCACCCCGGTTCAAGTCCAGCACCAGTACCCAGGTTCAAGTCCAGCACCAGTACCCAGGTTCAAGTCCAGCACCAGTACCCAGGTTCAAGTCCAGCACCAGTACCCAGGTTCAAGTCCAGCACCCAGGTTCATCCAGCACCCAGGTTCGTCCAGCACCCCGGTTCAAGTCCAGCACCCCGGTTCAAGTCCAGCACCCCGGTTCAAGTCCAGCATCCTGGTTCAAGTCCAGCACCCCAGGTTCGTCCAGCACCCCAGGTTCATCCAGCACCCCAGGTTCAAGTCCAGCACCCCAGTACCCAGGTTCAAGTCCAGCACCCCAGGTTCAAGTCCAGCACCCCAGGTTCAAGTCCAACACCCCAGGTTCAAGTCCAGCACCCCAGGTTCAAATCCAGCACCCCAGGTTCAAATCCAGCACCCCAGGTTCGTCCAGCACCCAGGTTCGTCCAGCACCCCGGTTCAAGTCCAGCACCAGTACCCAGGTTCAAATCCAGCACCCCAGGTTCGTCCAGCACCCCGGTTCAAGTCCAGCACCCAGGTTTGTCCAGCACCCCAGGTTCATCCAGCACCCCGGTTCAAATCCAGCACCCCAGGTTCATCCAGCACCCCAGGTTCAAGTCCAGCACCCCAGTACCCAGGTTAAAGTCCAGCACCCCAGGTTAAAGTCCAGCACCCCAGGTTCAAGTCCAGCACCCCAGGTTCGTCCAGCACCCAGGTTCGTCCAGCACCCCGGTTCAAGTCCAGCACCAGTACCCAGGTTCAAGTCCAGCACCCCAGGTTCGTCCAGCAGCCCAGGTTCAAGTCCAGCACCCAGGTTCGTCCAGCACTCCCTGTGAGGAGTTTGTACGTCCTCTGCGTGGGTTTCCTCTGGGCGCACTGGTTGCCTCTCTCCTTCCAAAATTGTGCAGGGGTAGCAGGTTAATTGGGTGGAATTGGGCTCGTGGACTGGAACGGTCCGTTACCGGGCTGTCGGTCTAGAAAAGAAACTGCAATCTATAGTAATATTTCCCCCTGTTCTGCTGCCCCAAAACAACGGATTTCATGGTGATAAAAAAACCTGATTCTGATTTGTCACAAAAGCCATGAGAAGGGCTCCTTTGCAAGCAGCCCTAACAGGCCACTTTAAAGGTAAAATTTTTAATTTAGACATACAGCGCGGTAACAGGCCGCCCAATTTACACCCCATTAACCTACATCCCCCCCCTCCCCCCCGCAGGTACGTTTTGAGCAGGGGGAGGAAACCGGTGCCCACCCCCTGGGGAAAACCCATGCAGGCACGGGGAGAACGTACAAACTCCTTATAGACAGTGCAGGATTCGGACCCCGGTCCCCAATCGCTGGCGCTGTAAAGGCGTGGCACCAACCGCGCTGCCTCTTAACATTCCGACTGCTGTGTAAAGAGCACAATTACAGACGGTGGTTCTCAACCTTTTTTCTTTCCACTCACATACCACCTTAAGTGATCCTTTACTAGCCACAGAGAACCTACAGTATAGGATGCCAAAGTTGCTCTGCGGTAAGTAAGGGATCACTTAAGGTGGTGTGTGAATGGGAAATAAAAGGTTAGAACCACTGGTTTATCCAAGTTCTTCATCTCTGGAATTCATTGACTGAATGTCTGTACTCTTTTTAAGGTATTCATGTACATTAATTCAGTGATTCTCAACCATTATTTTCCCCCAATCCCATACCACCTTAAGTAATCCCTTCCTAGCCACAGAGCGACTTTGGCATCCTATACCGTAGGTATAGTCAAAAGAAAAAAGGTTGAGACCCACTGGTAGAGAACATGCTGCGGAACTTGACAGCACAGTGCAGGCCCTTGGGCCCACAATGTTGTGCCGACCACATCGGATTGCAACGAGGAGATCAATTCGGATCAAGAAGAGGCAGCAGGGAAATCTTCAGACCCACAGGAAGATTTAAAACAAAAAGATTAGTGACGTAAGGGCCAAGGAGAGCAGTGTAGTATAAATGCATGTTATAAAGAGAGAGAATTTGCTCAGAGCTCACGGAATTTCTCCAAACTACTTGCTCCATTAAAAGCACAGAAATGCTGGAGGAGCTCGGCTGTTCTGGCAGTGTCCACGGATGCCACGGGACCGGCCGAGTTCCTCCAGCATTTCTGTGATTTTAACTACAATCACGGCATCTGCGGACTTTCGTGCTTCACCACTGTTCCATTGTCAACCCCAATGTTCTACATCATTAACTGTTTGCCTGCTGGAATCTTGCAGGAACGTCAGTGGAAGATTACATCTGCATAGTGTATCTCTGACCTCTCACATTCCACAGATCTATTCCCAGGGACATCACCAGCTCAGAAACATCTTAGATCGGCATTGCCTAATGGAACATTCAGATCCTCATGTAAACAGATATTAATCTAGCTCTCGACCGGCGTGGGAGCGGCTGTTTTGGACACAACTTCGTCCTATGATTCTTGCTGACAAAGATTCTGATCCCAGGATGTCCGATGATACTCCCACACCTTACGTTTCATATTTATTGTCAGGGTACATTCATGACATCACACACACCCCTGAGAACCTTTTGCCTGTGGGTGAGGCAGAATTACCACTTTTTGGTAGTCCAAGAAAACTGTACTCAACATACACATGTAAACAAATAACGAAATGTAAATAAATTGTGCAATACAAAGAGAAAAAAACTCAATAATGTGCAAAAGAGTCCCTGATTGAGTTTGTCATTGAGGAGTCTGGTGGTGGAGGGGTAGCAGCTGTTCCTGAACCTGGTGGGTGCGAGTCTAGTGGCACCAACACCTCTTTCCCGATGGCAGCAGCGAGGTGTGCTGGGTGGTGTGGGTCCTTGATGATTGCTGCTGCTCTCCAACGGCAACGTCCCCTTGTAGATGTTCTGGATGGTGGGGAGGGTTTTGCCTGTGATGTTCTGGGATGCGTCCACTACCTTTCGCTGGACTTTTCCGCTCAGGGGCATTGGTGTCCCCATATCAGACCGCGATGCGGCCAGTCAGAGCACTCCCCACCACACATCTATAGAAATTTGCAAGGGTGGAGGTGGAATTATCCTTTCTAAAACTGACCCTCTTTGAATTTTTTTTTTAATTAGGCTTTTATTTTCCCTGAAGAGGAGCAAAGGTTGGTTTAAACTTGTTTCAAATGTCCCTTCCACAGGGAACATTGCCGTTGGAGAACAGCAGCGATCATCAAGGATCCACACCACCCAGCACACGCTCTGTTCTCGCTGCTGCCATCAGGAAAGAGGTGTAGGGGCCACAAGACTCGCACCCACCAGGATCAGGAACAGCTGCTCCCCCTCCACCGTCAGACTCCTCAAGGACAAACTCAATCAGGGCTCTTACTTGTGCACTTTATTGATTGTCTTTTTGTTCTCTCTCTATTGCCCAGTGGTTGGTTCACATTCGTTAAGTGTTTGCAGTTCTTTATTTGTTTACATGTTTACGCTGTGTACAGTTTTATTTTTTTGCCCTACCAATTAGTGGTAATTCTGCCCCCCCCCACAGAGATGGCATCAGATCAAGTCTAATCGGGGGGGGGGGGCATTAGGATAGCCACGGGGTGGGGTTCGAAAACCCACTGAGCGGGGTGGGGGCAGCGGGTGCCATGAACCTCCTCTGTGCGCCACCATCACGCTCCCTCTGACGTAACAGATAAACGCGTGTGGAGACGAGGGACGCTAGCGCTGTGGGCGGGTGGGAGGGGGCACGGTAACTCACGGAGGGGGTGGCGTGGCCCACGAAGCCACCCACCCGCCCCCCCGTGACGCCGAGCGTGCGCGCCAGCAGGGTAAAGGAATCTCAGGGTAGTATGTGAGGTCATGTATACACTCTGACAATAAACCTCAAAGTTCATCTCCCATCCATCTCTCCCCTCAAGAGGCCCTTTAAGCACACCATAAATGGGGGGGGGGGCTTCTAAAAGTGGAGACCCTCAACAAACTGAGAAAGAGAGTTATTGGCTCCTCACCTCCTGAATCTGCAGGGACAGGGCTCTGACTCAATAGAGTCTCCATCCACCAGCACAGAGTCACCACCAGCCCGAATGCTCGCATTCTCCCACGGATTTGCAGGGCTCCTTTAATTCCAGGGTCTCCCGTCCAGCTCAGCGCACATGGGCTCCCCTCGTTCCGGGACAGCAAGCAAGCTCTTTGATTCACATCTATATTTCTCCCTGGGACGTCGAGCCGATCCTTCGGACAAGAGATTTCGTGTGGCTCTGGAAAAAAAAATCTGTGTGGGAGGGGAGAGGGGTGGACCCAAAAGCGGTTTTTTAAAAAAAAAGTTTGGCTGAAACTTTTTTTTCCCAAAAAAAGTTAACAGTTCAGCCTCTGTGCAGTCGGAGAGGATTTGGGTGGGAAAGAGTTGGAAAAAAGTTTGAAAGTCTCCCAATTGAGTTTCCCTGCTTCGTTTTTTTGAAATAAATGAAATCTGTGAATGGACTCCTGGCGATTGCAACCTGAGCCCGAGTTGCGGACGATTGGTTTGTGTGTGCGGGTCCCACAGTGAGGTGAATGCAAGCCCCCGCCCCTTCACCTCTCTCTGCTGCACCCAAATCACGGACGGGGAAACAGTGGTTCTCAAGTTCACCTCTGTCTTCCACTCAACTTCCCACCTTGTGTCATCCCACAGCACCTTTGGCAGAGGCGCTCTGGGGATGAGTAAGGGATTGCTTAAGGGGTATGTGAGTGGGAAAACAAAAAATTGCGAGCCAACTGATAAAGCATTACAGCACCGTGCAGGCCCTTCGGCCCACCATGTGGTGCTGACCGATGTATTCCTACCCAAAAACTGCTAAAAGGTAAAGGTTCCATTATTGGCACCTAATAGGGACACTTTAGAATGTCACATCCATGAAATTCTACTGAAAGGAAGACTTTGTCCAGCACCCCTGACAGAAAGGATTGAACTCACGACCCCTTGCTTTACAAGGCTAGTGGTTCTCGACCTTTTTCTTTCCACTCACATCCCACTTTAAGTAATCCCTATTCTATAGGTGCTCTGCGATTAGTAAGGGATTGCTTAAGGTGGGATGTGGTTGGAAAGAAAAAGTTTGAAAACCCACTGTTTTAATCGTCCCTCATGGACTCGTCGTGTGCATGGTTTCAGAACTCCAAAGGAAATGACCCAATGACAATTTTTATCAAGCAAAATATTTCAGTAACAATTGGGTCAGTGATCCTCAACCTTCCCATTCACATAGCCCCTTAATCAATCCCTTACTAAGCACAGAGCACCGATGGCCTAGGGATTACTTAAGGTGGTGTGCGAGTGGAAAGAAAAAGGTTGAGAACCACGGCTCTAACCACTGAGTTATCAGACCCTCTAACCCTCTATTTTTTTCTTCCATCCATGTCCCTGTCCAAGAGTCTCCTAATGTTACAGTCCCCACCACCACCCCGACAGGCACCCACAACTCTCTGTGTAAGTCTCGTCTCGCCGCCAGAGTGGCTTCATGGTTACATGTCCTGATAGAAACCTTTATCTTGGTTTGGTGACATGTACACAACACACTCTATTTAAACACAGCTGTTCGGCCCGTCCGGTCCATTCCGACACCCAAATAAGAGAGAAAATGCTGGGGAAAGCTCTGCAGGTTAGGCAACATCCCTGACCTGAAACGTTAACTGTTTTTCTCTCTCCACAGATGCTGCCTGGCCTGCTAAATGATTTCTGGTTTTAGAGTTTCAGGCTTCCAGCATCACAAGATCGAGGAGAAGAAGTAGGCCTATCAAGTCTGCTCCGCTATTCCAATCATGAGCTGATCTATCCCCCTCCCTGGCCTTCTCCCCATAACCCTTGATGCCCGGACTAACCAAATACCTGTCAATCTCTGCCTTAAATGTAATGATTCTGCTACCAATTTTCCATTCATCCACTTTCATTCTCCCTCCACCCTTGCTGGGGCCATTGAGTGAAAATGACTCCTATCTCCTCAGTGAAGCTCTGAGTGGGGAGAGGGAGATACTCGCCGACTTGCCAGTGTCATGCTGTTGTAGGGTCAGACACTGGAGACACAGGAGATCGCAGGTACAGGATACTGGAGCAAAAGCGAACAGCTGGAGGAACTCAGAAGGTCACTCAGTCATGGCAAAAGAGCAATTGATGTTTCAGGGCAAACCCCTGCATATGAATAGATTCAGATTTCAGATTTATTGTCAGAGTGCATGGAATGGCATCACATACAACCCTGAGAATCTTTTCCCTGCAGGCCAGAATGACCACTTATTGGTCATGCAAATAACAGATGTAAACGAATAAAGAAATGTAAACAAACTGAGAGGGAAAAAGAATCAATAAAATGCAAAAGTGAGAGTCCCTGATGGAGTTTGTCGTTGAGGAGTCTGATGGTGGAGGGGGAGCAGCTGCCATTAAAGCAGCTGCCATTCGCACAGGAATGACCAAACCTCCCAAATGTCCGTATCACGCTGTGCATTTGGACAGAATACCGGAATGGCTGTAATTAAGGTGGCGGGAACTTGCAGCGCTGCCGCGGCGACGTCGACTCCGACATCTGACGCGTGTGGGATGTACAGCGCTACTGAGTGTGATGTGAAGCGAGCGTCATCTGCTGTTCACTGAATACCTGCAGTTAACCTTAGACTGCGGGCCTTCCGGGAAATTTACGAGGGGTCGAGGAGGTAAGATATCGGAACGGGCATGACTCCTTGTTCACGTTCCAATCTTTTTTACACAGACTGTGTTCGGGAAAATGGCAATAATTTCCTGGAACGCAACAGCTGTGTATAAAAAGCGTTTCTCTGCTTTTTCAGTCCTTTCTCTGCCATTCAGTGAGATCAGGGCTGATCCAATATTTCTCAAAGTCCACATTTTCGCCCTTCACAATCAGCTTTGGTTCCCTTACGGATTAAAAGTCGACTCTCATCTCAGAGAATACTCAAGGTTTCATCCTTCTGCATCGAGACATTCCACAGAGAAGAACTGTTCCCTCAGCTCAATTTTAAATAGGCCATTTCATGTCAGGCCTCTGCCTGGAGGCCGGCTACAAGAGCCAATCAAAACTTATCTTTCAGACAGCAGCCCTAAAAGGCTGCTCCAGTGTCCCATTCATATCCAAAGGCACCTTGTAGCGCCCTCCGGAGCCAATGGAGACAGGACAACTGTTTTCATGGTGCCACCCATCATAAATACACAGCAGAGCAAGGTCATCTCCCCTACCCATAACCCCCCACGCAGCTGGAACCGCACTGTGGTTCCCAGAACAGTTCCAACTGTGTGGGGGATTATGGGATTGCTTTGCCGTGTTTTGAGCCTTAGAGAGCGGCTCTGAAGGCCGAAGCGGTCCGGTGTAGTTGTCACATCCGCACCAGCCGCCCCCTGATGCCTCCCGCTGGCTCTGACGGCTTTTGCTGGCTCCCGCTGCCCCGATGGCCCCAGCTGACATCTCCCGCTACCCCAACGGCTCCCGCCCACCGCCCCTGCCTTGAGGGGGTCATGGTGGGAGAAGGGTGAGTGGAGACAAGAGGATAAAAGGGCATCAATTTAAAACAGTTAGCCAGAGGGTCGTGCATCTGTGAAACTTGTTGCCACAGGTGGCTGTGGAAGCGAGATCACTGTGTGTATTTAAGGCAGAGATTGATTAGTCAGGGCATCAAGGGTAACGGGGAGAAAAGCGGGGAGTTGGGCTGAGTGGGTGGATGGATCAGCTCATGATAAGAATGGCTAAGGAAATGTTTCCGCATCTCTGTTTTAAATCGACGCCCTTTTCATCTTGAAGTTGTGCCCCCTTTCCCTAGACTCCCCGACCACGGGGTACATCCTGGCCACATCTACTCTGTCCAGGCCTTTCAGAAATGCTTCTGAGTCCGTCCATCCCCCCCCACCCCAACCTTCTGTACTCTGATGGTATTACAGGTCAAGTAACAATTCTTTTTCTAATTCAATCCATATTCCTTGTGCAAATCCCTGTCATCTCCTCTATACAACTGCAGTTTAACATTACAGGCTGCCCCCGGGTTGTGAACGAGATCCGTTCCTAGGTCGGTCTTTAAGTTGAATTTGTAGGTAAGTTGAAACTTGCTGCGTGCGCAGCTTTTAAATCATTGAAAAGGCTTCGAGCCTTTTCTTGCGCTAAAGTACGGGCGAACCGGCATATTTTGATCATTAACGGCAACGTGACCAACTTAAAATGGCGGACAGCGTTCTCCTTCCTCAAGCCAATGAAGCGCTGAGGCCATGCAGAGCCTGTTCGTAAGTACGAGTTGTCCGCAAGTCGGATGTTCGTGACCCAGGGGAACTGCCTATACCACGATCTGAACCATCAACAGACAGGTTTTGAATTGGATCTCCACAGCTGGGCGAGTACCTTCACCCTCCCCTTCCCAGCGTTGAGGAATGGAATGGAAGCAAAACTACACGGTGCCTAGAGATAGCAGAGAGGCTGAGACCCAAGTTCCAGCCAACTCCTCGCTCAACCTCTCCTCAAAGTTCAACCAGTTCCCATAGAAGCATCTCAGGCAAAATGCATTCATGGATATTTATACAGCAGGAAGCAAGTGACAACCAACCCCCACCCCCCACGAACCCCCTGCCTTAAATCCCTGGATTGGACAACAAAAATAAAATTCAGGAAAACGCAGGGGGAATTATCTCCACTGGTACTTTTGGTTTCTGAGAGGTCGGGCTGGGAGGGTGAGACAGGCAGGGAGCAGAATGTGTTTGACTGTTCCCCACGTAACTACAACCCAGAGTTTGTGAGACAGGGCAGGAGATGTTACACACTGGACATCGACGATTTTGCTTCATGAGTGTATTTTATGGATTTGGGTCTGCTTATCTTGAAAATCACCTTAGAATTTTCCTGTCACCTACCATTTTATAGTTGTCATCTATTTTTGTAATTCCTTGTCTTTTTTTTAAATATGCTTCCAAACCATGAAGTGCAAACACGCCATTGAAAATTCATTTTCCGCATTTGCACTTCAGATTTATTGCCGGAGTACATACGTGACATCACATCCATCCCTGAGATTCCTCTGTCCTGCGAACGCGGCAGAATTACCACTAATGGGTAGGGGAAAAAAAAATAAACTGTACCCTTCTTCCCCACTGCTCTTGGTGCCGTCAGTGACAAACACGGAGAAAGGTTTCACCAGGACATTGCCGCTATGGAAGAGCGGTATCGGGGGCAGCTGGAAACCGTCACTGCCAGCCAACACTGACACTAGAGACATCAGATGCTGAGTACAAACGAAAATCAGCGGCAAAACATTTCTAGGTCATTTGCACCATCAGCGTTATGAAACATGTTGAATTCAATCAAAGTTAATTTAATGTTTCTTCTCCAACTTCCTATGTGATGGCAGCGAATCTGAAATTTTCATTTTGTTCAGCTTGAAGTTGTCATAATCCCCAATTTTCTTTCAGGAAGCAAATCTTCTGATAAAATTATAGTCCAGTGTTATCATTCTAATGGCTTAAAGCCAAACATCAGATCACCAACTCCCTGCTCAAAGGGCTCAGTCAGTGAAATTGTTATTGGCGCCTCACTGACTCCTTCTCATCGCCTACAGACTGTGTTCTTGTGAAGTTGGATGTCGAGTTCCAGGAGTGTTTGTAAGCAGACTGCCCCCATTGTGGGGTCCAGAGGAGAGAAATATTATCAATGTGGACTGTGTCAATAGTGTGAGAGTCCAGATTATGGGCTGGAGTGGGGAGGGGGGGTTTGCTGGGGGAGGAGGGAGTGTGGGGGGGGACTGATGGGGGGGAGGGGGAGTGAGGGAGAACTGGGCCTAGAGTGTAGGGGGAGTGGAGGAACTACGGTCAGGAGACTGGAGGGAGGTGGGCGAGGGAGGAACTGGGGTCTGGGGGGGAGGGCAGTAAGGGGGCAACTAGGGTCTGGAGTCTGGGGAAGAGGGGGTGAGGTGGAGAACTGGGGTCTGGAGTCTAGAAGGGAGGGGGTGAGGGGGGAACGGGTCTGGGGGGAGGAGAGGATGAGGGGGAACTGGGATCTGGTCTAGCGGGAGGAGATGAGGGGGAACTGGGGTCTGGAGTCTAGGGGAGGGAGTGAAGGGGAACTGGGGTCTGGTGTTTGGGGGAGGGGTTGAGGGGGGAAATGAGTCTGAAGGGAGAGGATGAGAGGAGAACTGGAGTCTGGGGGGGGATCTGGGGTCTGGAGTCTATGGGAGAGGGAGTGAGGGGGGAACTGGGGTCTAGAGGGGGAGGGGGTGAGGAGGGAATGGGTCTGGAGTCTAGGGGGAGGGGTTGGGGGGGAACTGGCACCCAGAGTGTGGGAGGAGATGGGGGGGTGAGGAGAGGTGGGGGGAGGGAGGGCTGCGGGTAGGAGGGAGTGCGGGGAGACCTAGGGTCTGGAGTGTGAAGGGAGAGGATATGTGTGGGGGGAGAGGGGGTTCAGAGTTTGAGGGAGCTGGGGCCAGTGGTAGATTAACCATTAGGCAGTGTAGGCTTAAGACTAGGGGCTCGGAAGGGAGGGGGGCCTGAGAGCAAAAAAAAGATTTAATTGAGTGTACACGAGCATTCTGGATGATATTTCAGTACTTTTGCATATATTTTTTCATATCTGGAATATTATTTTGTTTTCTAAATTAGGCTCCAAACATATAAACATTTGGAAGTAAATGCTTTCAGGACTCGGTACTGCAGCCACGAGATTGTGTTTACTGTGACGACGTTATTACATCATGGTTGGCGTTAACATACTGGTTAGAGACAGGGAGCAAAGCCTGTTGGAACACGATTGCCAAGAGTGTGAAATCTACAAAATATGACCGTAAACAAAAACGTTACTTTATTAAAGTCCATGTTTCACCACTCCCTTGACAATGGTGAAGAAATCAGGAGACATTGGCTGTGCTATTTTCCAAGTGCAGGGGAAGGCGCTCTGTTTTAACTGCAAACTGTTTTCAAAGTGAAATCAAGGCATGATTACTCGACAATACCAGAACAGTTGCACTCTGGAAAGGGTTGTTGCTACAATTAAATGTCTTGTTTATACAGGGATCCTTGGGACCTGACACTTCTCGGCATTCGCATTATTCCAGATTATGGAATTAAAATGGCAGGTGTACAGATTCACGAAAAACATAAGACCCTTACACCGCATTAAAGCCGGCTCAACGAAAGACCCCCCTCGTATCCCACGCAACTGGAACCACTCAGGGGATTATGGGTAGCGAAGATGGCCATTGATCCCTCATTAAAGCAAAAAAGAGGCTCACCCCACCGGGCTCCGCCGCGCCCTTGTCTGCCTCCTTCTGGCCTGGCTCCCATTGCGGTGCTTCCCATCACCTGGCCCCTCTGCACAGGTTCGGCTGCCGTGGGGGGTGGGGGTCTTCCCATCACCCGCTCCTCCCTTGGGTCCGGCTCGGGCTCGCCCATTCCCTGGCATCCCCTCAGCTCGACTCCCTCCGGCAACATCTTCTCCTCGGCTTCTCTCCTGGGCTATGGAGCTCAGCACCCGGGGATCTCTTCGCCCTCTGGCCCCAGTGGCTCGGCGGACTCCGACTATCCTTGCCCCCGCTGGGCCTTCAGTTTCTTCAGGCCGCCCGAGACGTGCTGCTGTTCTCTCCCTGCTCACCGCCTGAGCCACATTCCCTTCTTGCACTCTCTAGAATACCGGAAAATATACTGTACATGCAATAAAAAAATGTTTGGTTTTCTGAGGTTTTTGGAATCATGGATAAAGGGATAAAATACCAGTTATTTAATGTAGCAACACCATTTTACTCTATTCAACAAAGAGTGGGGCAGCCTAGGGGCCCAGGTAATAGTGAATCCGCCACTGGCTGGTGCCAAGAGTGAAGGGGCAGGGGAGCGTGGAGGATCTGAGGGAGGGGAGAATGAGATGGGGTGGAGTTGTATGGGGAGAGCTGGGGGTCTGGAGTGTGGAGGAGCTGGGGAGAGAGAGAAAGGCTGTGGCCTTCACGAGTTGGAGGACACATCAGCAGCCAATCAAGCTTTGGTCCCGCCCCACCCCATTAGTGCACGCCTGCCCTTTGAGTTTATGTAAATTACCTAGACTGGACTCTCCAGCCTGCCTGTACTTGGCCTTGGGCCATTGGCTGTTGTAATTGGATTAACCTTCCTGGCACTAAGCCATTGGGACCCTGCTAACAACCTGGGCTGGACCCCCAGCACTAGAAAGGTGCCATGTGCTTTTTGTTCTCCATCTTTGCCAGCTTGGGACCACCCTGCTTCACTCCAGGCCTAGAAACCTGGTGCTGGAGAAATTGTTGGTAAGATGTGCACAGTCAAAAGGGTTGGGAGCCTTTAATTAGTGTCCCTTGTAGCATAGAGCCGGGCCTGCACTGAGTCGAGGGGTGGTGGGGCATCGTAGTGAGTTTTCCCTGATTATTGTATGTACCCAGTTGCCTACTATAAAGACACACAGAGGTAGCAATAAAAGACAGAGAAGCAAAAGAGACGCCGAGTGGCCATAGGTTGCCAAGAAGTTTCCAGAGGCTGTGAATGTAGTTAAAAATGCACAGGAAACGCTGGAGGAAGTCTTGCAGCGTCCATCAGAGGTAAAGATGAACTAATGCCATGACTGCATGAGAGAGTGTGTGTGTGCAGAATTTGTGAGGGTGAGCGCAACGCTGTCTGCATATGTGTGTATATTGTGTGGAAGGGACTGTATGTTTGAGGGTGTCTGTGGGCTTGCATGGGCTTGTGTGTCTCTGTAGGGGTGTGTTTTGGTGTGTCTGTATATTGTGTGGGTGGGACTGTGTGTTTGAGGGTGTCTGTGGGCTTGCATGGGCTTGTGTGTCTCTGTAGGGGTGTGTTTGGGTGTGTGTGTGTATTGTGTGGGTGGGACTGTGTGTTTGAGGGTGTCTGTGAGCGTGTGTCTCTGTAGGGGTGTGTTTGGGTGTGTGTGTGTATATTGTGTGGGTGGGACTGTGTGTTTGAGGGTGTCTGTGGGCTTGTGTGTCTCTGTAGGGGTGTGTTTGGGTGTGTGTGTGTATATTGTGTGGGTGGGACTGTGTGTTTGAGGGGGGTCTATGGGCTTGTGTATCTCTGTAGGGGTGTGTTTGGGTGTGTGTGTGTATATTGTGTGGGTGGGACTGTGTGTTTGAGGGGGGTCTATGGGCTTGTGTATCTCTGTAGAGGTGTGTTTGGGTGTGTGTGTATATTGTGTGGGTGGGACTGTGTGTTTGAGGGGGGGTCTATGGGCTTGTATATCTCTGTAGGGGTGTGTTTGGGTGTGTGTGTGTATATTGTGTGGGTGGGACTGTGTGTTTGAGGGGGGGTCTATGGGCTTGTGTGTCTCTGTAGGGGTGTGTTTGGGTGTGTGTGTGTATATTGTGTGGGTGGGACTGTATGTTTGAGGGGGGTCTGTGGGCTTGTGTGTCTCTGTAGGGGTGTGTTTGGATGTGTGTGTGTGTGTGTATATTGTGTGGGTGGGACTGTGTGTTTGAGGGGGGGGTCTATGGGCTTGTGTGTCTCTGTAGGGGTGTGTTTGGATGTGTGTGTGTATATTGTGTGGGTGGGACTGTATGTTTGAGGGGGGTCTGTGGGCTTGTGTGTCTCTGTAGGGGTGTGTTTGGGTGTGTGTGTGTGTATATTGTGTGGGTGGGACTGTGTGTTTGAGGGGGGGGGGTCTATGGGCTTGTGTGTCTCTGTAGGGGTGTGTTTGGATGTGTGTGTGTATATTGTGTGGGTGGGACTGTATGTTTGAGGGGGGTCTGTGGGCTTGTGTGTCTCTGTAGGGGTGTGTTTGGGTGTGTGTGTATATTGTGTGGGTGGGACTGTGTGTTTGAGGGGGGTCTATGGGCTTGTGTATCTCTGTAGGGGTGTGTTTGTATATTGTGTGGGTGGGACTGTGTGTTTGAGGGGGGTCTATGGGCTTGTGTATCTCTGTAGGGGTGTGTTTGGGTGTGTTTGTATATTGTGTGGGTGGGACTGTGTGTTTGAGGGGGGTCTATGGGCTTGTGTATCTCTGTAGGGGTGTGTTTGGGTGTGTTTGTATATTGTGTGGGTGGGACTGTGTGTTTGAGGGGGGGTCTATGGGCTTGTGTGTCTCTGTAGGGGTGTGTTTGGGTGTGTGTGTGTATAATGTGTGGGTGGGACTGTGTGTTTGAGGGGGGTCTATGGGCTTGTGTATCTCTGTAGGGGTGTGTTTGGGTGTGTGTGTGTGTGTATATTGTGTGGGTGGGACTGTGTGTTTGAGGGGGGTCTATGGGCTTGTGTATCTCTGTAGAGGTGTGTTTGGGTGTGTGTGTATATTGTGTGGGTGGGACTGTGTGTTTGAGGGGGGTCTATGGGCTTGTGTATCTCTGTAGGGGTGTGTTTGGGTGTGTGTGTGTATATTGTGTGGGTGGGACTGTGTGTTTGAGGGGGGGTCTATGGGCTTGTGTGTCTCTGTAGGGGTGTGTTTGGGTGTGTGTGTGTATATTGTGTGGGTGGGACTGTATGTTTGAGGGGGGTCTGTGGGCTTGTGTGTCTCTGTAGGGGTGTGTTTGGGTGTGTGTGTGTGTATATTGTGTGGGTGGGACTGTGTGTTTGAGGGGGGGTCTATGGGCTTGTGTGTCTCTGTAGGGGTGTGTTTGGATGTGTGTGTGTATATTGTGTGGGTGGGACTGTATGTTTGAGGGGGGGTCTGTGGGCTTGTGTGTCTCTGTAGGGGTGTGTTTGGGTGTGTGTGTATATTGTGTGGGTGGGACTGTGTGTTTGAGGGGGGTCTATGGGCTTGTGTATCTCTGTAGAGGTGTGTTTGGGTGTGTGTGTATATTGTGTGGGTGGGACTGTGTGTTTGAGGGGGGGTCTATGGGCTTGTGTATCTCTGTAGGGGTGTGTTTGGGTGTGTGTGTGTATATTGTGTGGGTGGGACTGTGTGTTTGAGGGGGTGTCTATGGGCTTGTGTGTCTCTGTAGGGGTGTGTTTGGGTGTGTGTGTGTATATTGTGTGGGTGGGACTGTATGTTTGAGGGGGGTCTGTGGGCTTGTGTGTCTCTGTAGGGGTGTGTTTGGGTGTGTGTGTGTGTATATTGTGTGGGTGGGACTGTGTGTTTGAGGGGGGGGTCTATGGGCTTGTGTGTCTCTGTAGGGGTGTGTTTGGATGTGTGTGTGTATATTGTGTGGGTGGGACTGTATGTTTGAGGGGGGTCTGTGGGCTTGTGTGTCTCTGTAGGGGTGTGTTTGGGTGTGTGTGTATATTGTGTGGGTGGGACTGTGTGTTTGAGGGGGGTCTATGGGCTTGTGTATCTCTGTAGGGGTGTGTTTGTATATTGTGTGGGTGGGATTGTGTGTTTGAGGGGGGGTCTATGGGCTTGTGTATCTCTGTAGGGGTGTGTTTGGGTGTGTTTGTATATTGTGTGGGTGGGACTGTGTGTTTGAGGGGGGTCTATGGGCTTGTGTATCTCTGTAGGGGTGTGTTTGGGTGTGTTTGTATATTGTGTGGGTGGGACTGTGTGTTTGAGGGGGGGGTCTATGGGCTTGTGTGTCTCTGTAGGGGTGTGTTTGGGTGTGTGTGTGTATATTGTGTGGGTGGGACTGTATGTTTGAGGGGGGTCTGTGGGCTTGTGTGTCTCTGTAGGGGTGTGTTTGGGTGTGTGTGTGTATATTGTGTGGGTGGGACTGTGTGTTTGAGGGGGGGGGGTCTATGGGCTTGTGTGTCTCTGTAGGGGTGTGTTTGGATGTGTGTGTGTATATTGTGTGGGTGGGACTGTATGTTTGAGGGGGGTCTGTGGGCTTGTGTGTCTCTGTAGGGGTGTGTTTGGGTGTGTGTGTATATTGTGTGGGTGGGACTGTGTGTTTGAGGGGGGTCTATGGGCTTGTGTATCTCTGTAGGGGTGTGTTTGTATATTGTGTGGGTGGGACTGTGTGTTTGAGGGGGGTCTATGGGCTTGTGTATCTCTGTAGGGGTGTGTTTGGGTGTGTTTGTATATTGTGTGGGTGGGACTGTGTGTTTGAGGGGGGGTCTATGGGCTTGTGTGTCTCTGTAGGGGTGTGTGCACCGTTCAGTTGGCTTGTCTATGTACAGCCAGATGATAATGAATTTGAACTCTTGGGCAGAGACTTTTAGACCCCTGGCAATGGGGTCGCCACCCATCCCCTCCACACAATGGTCAATTGCAACCTCGGGGCTGCGATGACAAGCCATTGACCCCGCGAACCAATCCCTGTCCACCGGCCCCAAGTCCTCGCCCAATCACCAGCTTCCCCCGAAGTGGGCTCGCCCCCCCCCCCCCCCTCTCTCCGATGTCCACGGCGGCTGAGAACTCGTTACACTTGCCTGGCGATTGACACTGGACTCGGGCGATGAGCGCCCGGGGAATTCACCAGGGATACCTGAAGAAATACGGTAAGGCAGCATTTGGAGGGGATGAAGGGAGGGGAGGGGAGGGGAGGGGGCTTTGTAACAGCAGGAGGTATTGCAAAGGGGGCTGCAGATTGCAGCCACCCCCAGGTAATGAGGGAAAGCAGTCAAATCTCTTCCAGGATGCTCACCCTGTTTAAATGCCCCGGCTGGATTTCTGTCGTTTTGAACAACGTGTCTCTGCCCTGAGTCACACAAGTTGCTGGAATCTAAAGCATCAGAGAGGTCTGATCCTTTTTTTAAAATTTCACACCTACCTGGGCAATTCAGCCTTTCCAACATGTCATAGCTTAAGGACCACTTCTAAACTGACCAGGGGGAAAAAAAAAATATTAAGGGTGGGGGGAAGGTGGATGACTGCCAATTTTCACTGATGGGCATCCACAGTTCAGATCCAATCTCAGGCTCTACCCTTTAATCACATCTTTTACTGGATTTGCTTAGAAAACAGCCCTCCTGTCCAATCGCTCTTTATTAAATTTCCCAGCCTGTTTCTGTGCCTTTAGTAGAATCAGATTTAATTGTCATGCCACATGTAGTTTTGAGACAGCAATACAGGTGTAAAATTGCTCTACAGCGCGGTTCGCTAAATACAATATTTAAAAATAAATTGCGGGCAATAAAGAGAAAAATAAACGAGGTAGTGTCAGGAATCTGATGGCTGAGGGGAAGAAGCCGTCCCTGTGCCTCTGAGTGCTCGTCTTCAGGCTCCTGTACCTCCTTCCCGATGGTTGCAGAGTGAAGAGGGTAGGACCCGAGTGGTGGAGGCCCTTAATGCTAGAAGGTCCTTTTTTGAGGTACCGTCACTTAAAGACATCCTCAATGGAGTGAAGACTAATGCCCATGATGGTACTGGCTGGGTTTACAATCCTCTGTAGTGGTGTTGACAAAATGTCGGTGTTCAAGAAGGCTCGCCTTTATAGAAGTGTCTGAGGAGATTCAGTACGTCATCGAAGACTTGTAAACGTCTACAGGTGAACCTTGGGGAGCATCACTGCCTGGTACGGAGGCCCAAACCCTCAGGACAAGAAGAAACTCCAGTGGGTTGTTAACTCGGCCTGCGACATCATGGGCACCGGACTTCACTCGATGGAGGACGTCTACCTGAGACGGTGCCTTCAAACAGCCTCTTATCCTCAATGACCCCCACCACCCAGGCCCTGTCTTCTTCATCAGGGTAAAGGTACAGGAGGCTGAAGACGAACACCCAGCAGCACAAGGACGGCTTCTTCCCGTCCGCCATAAGATCCCTGAATAATCAATGAACCAAAGACACGGCCTCACTTTCTGTGCGCTATTTTTTTACAGTAATGTCGTAAGATGGTTATAATATAATGTTTGCCCCGTGACGCTGCTGTAAAACATCGAATTTCATGATTTGTTCATGGCAGTAAATTCTGATTCTGATATCACAAGAAGTTGTGCTCGAAGAGACCATAATTAAATGCATTTGCTGGAAAAATGAAACAAAAATTGCTGGAAGCTGTTAATGTTTCCTGGGTGTTATTTCTGTTTTACCTTCCACTGAAGCTGTGTGTTTCCAGCACTCACCCTCAAACCCTCTGCCAGTTCGATCCCACTGCACAACACAGAATTGGTCCTTTTGGCCCGTCTAGTCTGCCATGAACTATTATTCAGTGCCACACAAGGTCAGGATCGAACCTGGGTCTCTGACGTGGACAGAAAGTGACTCGTGTCATTGACCTGCACCCCTCCCATCCATGTACCTGTTCAAATTTTTCTTAAATGTCAAAATTTATTCCACACTCCCACTGCTCTCTGAGTGAAGTTCCCCTAATGCTCCCTTTAAACTTTTCCCTTTTCACCCTTAATCCATGTTCTCTGGTTCTCATCTCACCACTCCTCAGTGGAAAAAGCCTGCTTGCATTTACTCAGTCAAAACTACTCATACTTTTAAATATCAAATCTCCCCTCACTGTTCTCCGGGCAATAAAGTCCTAACCAGTTTAACTTTTCCCTGTAACTCAGTTCGTCGCATCCCAGCAACATCCCAGTAAATCTCCTCCGCCCTCTTTCAATCGTATTGATACTAATTTCTTTCCCACTCCACCCAGAGTCAAACACATCATCCTGGCTGAATACCTTGATGAAGGGCTCAAGCCCAAAACATTGGTTCTGCATCTTTATCTTTGCTCCATAAAGTGCAATGTCTCCAGCGTTATGTTTTTATTTTAATCCTGGCTGATACTGTCACCATTAGCATGGGAACCAGGCACTGTTAGAAATGAACAGATATCCTGAGATGTGAGTATAGCATTCCTCATGAGAGAGGAGGGGGGAAGGGAGAGAGAGAGAGAGAGAGGAGGGTGGGAGAGAGAGGAGGGTGGGAGAGAGAGGAGGGTGGGAGAGAGAGGAGGGTGGGAGAGAGAGGAGGGTGGGAGAGAGAGGAGGGTGGGAGAGAGAGGAGGGTGGGAGAGAGAGGAGGGTGGGAGAGAGAGGAGGGTGGGAGAGAGAGGAGGGTGGGAGAGAGAGGAGGGTGGGAGAGAGAGGAGGGTGGGAGAGAGAGAGGAGAGGGTGGGAGAGAGAGAGGAGAGGGTGGGAGAGAGAGAGGAGAGGGTGGGAGAGAGAGAGGAGGGTGGGAGAGAGAGAGGAGGGTGGGAGAGAGAGAGGAGGGTGGGAGAGAGAGAGGAGGGTGGGAGAGAGAGAGGAGGGTGGGAGAGAGAGAGGAGGGTGGGAGAGAGAGAGGAGGGTGGGAGAGAGAGAGGAGGGTGGGAGAGAGAGGAGGGAGGGTGGGAGAGAGAGGAGGGAGGGTGGGAGAGAGAGAGGAGGGTGGGAGAGAGAGGGGAGGGTGGGAGAGAGAGGGGAGGGTGGGAGAGAGAGGAGGGAGGGTGGGAGAGAGAGGAGGGAGGGTGGGAGAGAGGAGGGAGGGTGGGAGAGAGAGGAGGGAGGGTGGGAGAGAGAGGAGGGAGGGTGGGAGAGAGAGGAGGGAGGGTGGGAGAGAGAGAAGGGAGGGTGGGAGGGAGGGAGAGAGAGAGGAGGGTGGGAGAGAGAGGAGGGTGGGAGAGAGAGGAGGGTGGGAGAGAGAGGAGGGTGGGAGAGAGAGGAGGGTGGGAGAGAGAGGAGGGTGGGAGAGAGAGGAGGGTGGGAGAGAGAGGAGGGTGGGAGAGAGAGGAGGGTGGGAGAGAGAGGAGGGTGGGAGAGAGAGGAGGGTGGGAGAGAGAGGAGGGTGGGAGAGAGAGGAGGGTGGGAGAGAGAGGAGGGAGGGTGGGAGAGAGAGGAGGGAGGGTGGGAGAGAGAGGAGGGAGGGTGGGAGAGAGAGGAGGGTGGGGTGGGAGGAGAGTGGGTGGGTGGTGTGTGGTGGAGGGTGGGAGATGAGGGGAGGGTGGGGGAGGGGGTGTGTGGGTGTGGGGGAGGGGGTGAGTGTGGAGGAGGTGGGAGGGGAGGAGAGGAGGGTGGGGGGTGAGCGAGGAGTGTGTGGGGAGGGGTGAGAGAGGAAAGAGTGGTAGATTTTATTATTTTTAGGTAAAGGGACTTTCAGCTCACAAGCATGTCCCACCCAATTTACCTACAACCTTTGTATGTTTTGAAGAGTGTGAGGACACTGGAGCAGTGGGAGCAAACCCACGCAGGTCACGGGGATAACGTACAGACTCCTTACAGACAGCGCAGGATTCCTAGCTGGGTCACTGGCACTGTAAAAGCATTGCGCTAACCACGCCACTAAAAAGCTAATAGCTTGAACTAGGAGAAAACGAATATGGTTCAGTTGTTTTATGATGCTGTTCAATTATGTGCTGTTAATATCAAGTGACAAATCACCACAGAGGAGGGTGTGACTGGGGAGAGATGAGTCCTTAAAAAGGTTGCCTGTTTTATTGAGGCAGCGGGAGCTGGTGGAGGGGTTACTATAAGATGAGATATATGGGCATAGTCTGTTCAGCCCATCAATTCTGCCCCACCATTCAGTCATTGGTTGATCCATTTCCCCACTCAGCCCCACTGCCTGGCCTTCTCCCCATAACCTTTGATACCCTGGCTCAACAAGAACCTGTCAATATCTGCTTTAACTTTTTTTAATTTAGCCATACAGCACTTTAACAGGCCTTTTCGGCTCACGGGCCTGTGCCACCCATTGACCTACAACCACCAATACGTTTTGAACGGTAGGAGGAAACCGGACCCCCGGGAAAAACTGATGCAGACACAGGGAGAACATACAAGCATTGACTGACTATTTCTACCAATTGATTTGACTGACCAGTTGAGTTCCTCCACCATTGTTTGTCTGTCCAATTGCTGCATCATCTCCCGCCTGCCAACTTCCAGCCTGCGCGAGCCACTGAGTGCTTTAAAGATTAACACTCCCGAAAGCTGATTGCTTCTTAATCCACACGAGCTTTGATGCCCTATAATACATAATTTAATCACTCTTTAATCTGCCCTGGCTCTCTCTGACAAGCAATAAACTGCAATGTTATTAGTTTCCATTCCCAATAATGGGAAATAGGGGAGAAAACGTTCATTGCTTGAATGGGTTGGGGATTATTGACCACTGCAGGAATTTCATTTTTAATTTAAATTTTTACATTTAGAAATACAGCAAAGTTACAGCCCCTTCCAACCCACAAGCCCGCGTCACCCAAATACACCGAGGTGACCTAATAAACTTCTAACCCTTTGGAACGTGGGAGGAAACTGGTGCAGATATGGGGAGAATGTACTAGGTCCTTAAAGGCAGCAATCCCAGGTCAGTGATAGCATTGCGCTAAACGTGTTGCCCTTTTGTTCAATTAGGATGGATAAATACCAATTAAGGTATACCCAGGGGCACTTTAGGGGGCCCGCTCCAGTCACCTCATGGACACAGCTCTGGGCACCTCATGGAGGCCACTCTGGGCTCTGGGGGGCCCACTCCAGGAACCTCAGGGGACTTTTCTAGGCACCTCATGGACGCGGCTCCAGCACCTCCTTGTCGCAATTTTTTGGTGAGCTCTGGCACCTAAAATATTCGCACTGCACCCCTGGGTATAACCTGCTTTACGAATACAGTACATTTCTTATTATCCGAAAACCACTTAACCAAAATTCTCAGATATCCAAAATTATTTTTAAGTTGAAAAAATAATCTTTTCTTGAATTTATGCATTTATCTTATTATTGTAAGCAGAGATCACTTTGTTTTTCATGCTTGAGAAACCTTCCATTGTTTCTTTTCTTGTTGTCTAACCATTGAGACAAGTATTCTGCTGGGCTGATTAAAGCAATTTCTCAGGTATCCAGAAATTCCAGTTAACCAGAAAATGTCCGGTCCCATGCATTTCGGATCGTCGGAAATGTACAGTACTCGCTTAACGCAAATTCGCTTTTAGGAAGAAACATGTGTTCGCTTTTACGAAAGGATTTCTGCCTTTAATGTTATAGAGGCTGTTCACATACCCCCGAGCAGCTCTTCCTCTCTCTCCTACATCCCGGTCTCCTGTTACCCCCCCCCCCCCCCAACAGCCCAATCTCTGAACATTCAGCCTAAGTACACTGTACATACATTATTTCTACATTCTAGGGTGTGTATTTATCATGTCATTCCTGCCTTTACTAAATGTTAATGTTATTTTACATCTTTGGTGGGTTATTTTTTGGGTCTGGGAAATCAATGGACATCATTTCTTTGCTTTATGCCATTTCAGCTTATGAAAGGTTCCGTAGGAACGCTCTAGTTTCTAGTAAAGCGGGGTATACCTGTAATGGGATTCCTAGTCAACTGAGTGGCAAAGCTGGTGAAGTCCCTTTCTGTCCATGTCGGAGATGCAGGTTCAATCCTGACCTCGTGTGGGATTTGTATCTTCTCCTTGTGGCTGTACGAGTCGCCTCTGAGTGATCTGGCTTCCTCCCACACTCCAAACACGTACGTGTGTGTGTGTGTGTGTGTGTGTGTGTGTGTGTGTGTGTGTGTGTGTGTGTGTGTGGATTGAAAAGAATGTGGGGAGAATTAGATTTGAGATTATTTTATTGTCATTTAATAAAACAAAATGTGATAATACACAAAATTTCCTTTAGTCTATGGCATACAGACAAAGGTTCGCCATTAGCAGAAATTGCCTGGAGCTTCTTACAGCCAAAATTGGGCGGCATGGGCTAATGTCTGGAAGGGCCTGTTACCGTGATGTATATCTAAATTAGGAGGTCTTCCTTTGTGTCATAATATTCTAAAATTTAAATTTTAAATTTAGATGTACAGCACAGGAACACGACCTTCTAGCCCACGAGCCCATGTCTCCCAATTAGACCCAATTAACCTACAACAGTGCCCCTGAGCATAAAGCCCTGCCAAAGGTAGTGGACACAGCCCAGGTAATCATAGGAGAAACATCTACAGGAAACATCTACAGGGAACGCTACCATCGGAGAACATCAAGGATCCACAGCACCCACCACACGCTCTGTTCTCAGCTGCTGCCATCAGGAAAGAGGTGTAGGTGCCACCAGACTCGCACCACCAGGTTCAGGAATGGCTGCTACCCCTCCACCATCAGACTCCACAACGACAAACTCAATCAGGGGCTCATTTAAGGACCCATAGTTTTGCACTTTATTGATGTTTTTTTTGTCTCTCTGTATTGCACAGTTTGTTTATTTGTTTACATGTGTACGTTTTTTTTTAACACTACTAATAAGTGGTAATTCTGCCTGGCCCACAGAAAAAAGAATCTCAGGGTTGTACAGGATGTCATGTATGTACTCTGACAATAAATCTGATTAGTGCCAGGGTTTATCAAATATTTCAGTGCACAAAGTAAATGCCAAACCCAGGAGGCTGGAGTTGCACAACAGCTGTGCGGTCCTCCTGACTGCAATTTAAACAATTTATGATGTAATACTTTTGTCGTCTCAGATGAGAATCGAAAGGTATTTATTGAACGGACATCAACTTTATCACTTTTACTTTGGAGATTCCTGAACTGTTTCCTGTTGATTTGTTGTGTTTGTCACAACCATCGACCCTACACCCTCCTTAGCCTTTAATTCGGGCACTTGCTTTTTTTTCACTCATACCTTGAGGAAGGACTCGTGTCCGAAATGTCTTTCCCTCCTGTGGATGTTGCAAGACCGTCTGAGGTCCTCTGGCTTTTGTGTCTTGTAACCACAATCGCAGCGTCTGCAGTCGTTCTTGTTTCACCCTCTTCCCCCAAATTGACTTATCATAGACACATGTTGGAAATCTGCAACGCTGTTGCAGCGCCAGGCAGCCAGGGATTCGAATCCGGCGCTGTCTGTAAGGTGTGTGTACGTCCTCCCCATGGCCTGTGTGGGTTTCTTCTATGAACTCCGGTTTCCTCCCAACCTTCAAAGATGTACCGGGTGGGCTACCCAAAATTTTTTGGACCCGGAAGTGACGTCTGGATAATTGAGGATTTCAGAAAAACCACAAATCTTCATTTATCCGAAAAATTTCAAAGCCGAAATGGCGTCACTTCGCCTTCAAAAAATTTTGGATAAATGAGGATATCCGAAACAATCAGAAATCCTCCATTGTCCGCAATTTTCTTGGAGTCAGACTGACTGTTGAAAATTTTTTAGAATTTAGGAAAAACCTCTGAGTAGAATTTTGAGTTTCTGGTGTTGGATTTATCTTATCTTGTGGCTTTGTTTGGAGAGAATTAATCATTATTTCATGCTTAAAATGCCTTCCCTAGTTGGTTGTTGTATAAACATTGTTATAAGTGATTTGCTGTTGCTATTGGGATGTTTTTAATAAAAATGACCAGTTCTCCGAAAAAAAAAGTTGATCTGAAATAGGCCCGGTCCCAACCATTTCGCATAATCGGAGTGGTACTGTAAATTAGTGGCTCCGCTAGGGTGCTGTACAACGAAGTGCTGGAGAAACTCAGTAGGTCATGCCACATCCACAGGAAGAATAAGCCAACCAACGTTTCAGGCCTGGGGTCTTCGTCTCCCACATCGGGCTCTGATGCCCTCACTCTCTCTCTCTCTCTTTTATTCACAGGGGGCTTTGTCTTCAAGCAATGGAAGGAGAAATTTTTCTTTCTGACTCTGAGGGGCTCGTTGGGTATCTGCCGTGACCATGCCTCACTGCCCGAGACAGAGATTCCACTGGCGACCAGCTGCCGAGCCATCCTGAGGGGTGGCCAGATCAGTGACTTGCCCCGGCTACCCCTGGGTGCGGAGAGGGACTGCTGCCTGGCTCTGGTCCTCTCCAAAGGCAAACTACTCCTGTTACTGGCAGCTAACAGGGAAGATTCCAGGTACGTTCCCAATGGGCGCCTTCTCTGATCTTGGGAGTGGGGAAGGGCGGAGGCTCTGCCTGACCCCTGAGCATTGGCACACAGTGCCCTACAAGTAAAAACATGATGCTGGAGAAACTCAGCAAGCCAAACTGTGCACTTTATGTAGCAAAGATAAAGATACAGAACCAACGTTTCGGACTTGAGCCCTTCATCAAGGTGTGGAAAAATGTGGGCAGGCGCCCAAACAAAATGGTGGGTGGAGAGGAGGTGGGAGGAGACAGTCCCAAAGGCAACAGGTAATAGGTGGAGAAGGGAGGGAGGGTACACCAGCAAACAGGGGGGAGGGGGTGGAGAGCTGGAGGAAGACACGAGGGATGGGGAAGAGGATTTGTCCAGTGTAATCTATGTTCTTGCTTCCGGAGGGTCATCTGACCAAAAGGTCAAAAGTCATTTCTCATGTCAATCAGTGTTCGCCCACCCACAGGTGAGGGAAATGTGATGATACAATCACCGGACTGCCCGCGCCAGTCTGCATTCCTACCAGCAGGGGTCACCCCACTGTACCTGCTGGGAGGTAATCTGGGAGTCTGGCTCCACCTACTCCCTGCCAATCACTGGCCCCACATAAAGGCTCACGCCGTCCCTTGTGTAGACGGTAGAGCGCCTGGAGCCAGAAGGGAGACTGAACCTCGTGTGCAAGTTTTAAGCTAATTAAAGCCTGTAGTACGGCTTTTGTAGATTGAGCTTGTTTGTTCGCACTGCAGCACATCACAGGAACAACCTTGCCTCATTTGGGCATTCCTGAGCCAGCCCCTCCAGCCGGCTGCAGTATAAAGCCCACCACGTGGACCAGGTCCTACTCTTTTTCCTCTGAGAATGAACCCTAGCTCCACTCCAGGTTGCAAGCCGTGGAGAGTCAATTGTAAGGTGTGTGCCGGAACAGGGTGGGTGGAGGGTGGGGGGAAGGAGGTGGTGGTGGCTATTATGGCACAGACCTGGAAAGGACCTGCTGTGCCTTATTCTTTGTTATCAGTCTAATTAGATTCTGCTGGTAAGTGGGTTACCGTGACTTCGAGTTAGAAGAGAGGCAGGTCCTGTTTGCTTCAGCTGTATGTTTAACCGCAGGAACTGCAACGAGCAGCGATCTGCACGTTTAACCGTGGGAACCGCGAGTCGTAGCGACCTGCACATTTAACCATGGGAATTATGAGACCTAGCGACCCACATGTTTAACCATGGGAACTGCAAGTTGTAGCAACCTGTCCATTTAACTGTGTGACTGTGAGTGACCGCGATCTGTCGGGAGTAGCGAGTATCGTTTTTTTTTACCTGAGTCCGATGCGTGCGCAGTTTATTTATCTGTGTGTTTGAGTGCGATCCCTGCTGTGACTTCCCCAGCGTTCATACAGACCCTTATTCGTGGTTAAACTAGGTTCAGACCCATCACTTCCTGGACCCTCCGAACATGTTCTCCACATCACTGTCTCCCACGTGCCCTCTGGAACATTTATCCTTCCAACGTGTGGCATCCAGGATTGGGTGCAGTGTTCCAAATACGCGGCCTAACTGGGGTTTGAGATCAGTTCAACTGAGTGGCGAAATGGCACAGCTGAGAGAGCCGCTGCCTCGCAGGGCTCTGGTTCCATGCTGACCCGTCCGTTGGAATTTGCGCGTCATCCCTGTGGCCGTGTGTGTTATTGCCCGGGTGCTCCACTTTCCTCACAAAGACGAGCAGGTCATTGGGTTAATTAGTTGCTGTTAAATTGCCCCCTAAGTGTGCAGGTGAGTGGTAGAATAGAGTGGGGGGGGAGGGGGAGAGAAAGTGGATGGAAATGTGGAGAGGATAAAATGTGCTCAGGTAGGACAAGTGTCCGATGGATCAATGTGCACTGTTGAGGGGTGGTGGGTAAAAGAGTGATCCCATGCTGTGTCTCTCTAGGACTCTGTAGCAAATTTTCCCCGTGAAACCAGACCGACCAGTTCCTCAAGCAGTCCGGATTTTTGGACTTTTACTGCACCTCCCTATTTAGAAACCTCACAATTCCATCCTTCAAGTGATGGAATCAGCAGATTTTGCTCCATGACTGATTCATGTTACAGATTTGACGGTGAGCTACCCTGCTAAAGTGCAGATAGCTCTTTATCACTCTGACGTAGACGGCCTCCCACTCACATTAGGGTCCACGATCTCACTTCGGAAGAATTCCCGTCTGCATTGTTTTGTTGACTGGTTCATCTTTTGTATGATATGGGGAGCGGAAGCAAACCAGAGTAGGGAGGGATGATGGGAAGATAGGAACAGAGTGAAACACAGAAGCCTGCAGACGCCGTGACTGAAGTAAAAACACGAGGCTGGAGAAACTCACAGGTCAAACCACGACCTTTATGTAGCAAAGATGCAGAACCAACCAGTTGCAGGAACAACACCTGATTTTCCATCTGGGCGCTCTTCAACCTGATGGCATTAACATCGACTTCTCCTGTTTCTCCTGGCCCACTCCCTGTTCTCCCTTTCTTCCCCATCCTTCTGTCTCTTTTTCTCCAGCTCTCCACGTCCTTCCCTCTCCATTCACAGAGCCATCCCCCTTGTCTTCTGCTGGACTCCCTTCCTTATCCAGCTACCTATGGGACTGTGCTTCTCTCTCGACCTCTTCCTTCCCCACACCATTTTCTTCAGGCGCCTGCCGACATTTTGCTCGTACCTTGATGAAGGGCTCAAGCCTGAAACGTCGATTCTGTATCTTTATCCTTGCTACATAAAAGACACTGTTTGACCTACTGAGTTTCTCCAACGTTGTGTTTTTTTTACCGTAGGGGGAGGGTTGAGTATATGGGTGATGGGAAAGAGACCGGGTAATAGGGCTGCGAAGCTCACCTTCCAATGGATTGCCCCTCTGTGAAGAGAAGTACCCGAGTTTCCACCTGTTGCCAAATAGAATTCTTCCCTGCTGCAGATACCCAGTATTTACTCTCTCTTATCTGTTCTGTCAACGCAGTCGGTGGTTGAAGGTGCTTGAGAAGGTGAAAGAGGTAAGACCTTTCGTTTATCGATCCACACTTGGTCTGGCTTTCAAGGCATAATGCTTACTTGTGGAAGTCCAAATGTCTTCTAAAAGATGAGGCACATAAAGTTCCTGAATCAAAACAAATTTTAAAAACTTGATTATTTTTTTGCCTTTTGAAATTGAGACAGCATTTTTTTTTTTAAATGGTTTTATTATTTTGTCTAACAAAACTCTTCCTAACAGTAAGTCAGTCTCATTGCAATTGGACAAGGATTTGGTGAGGCCTCACCTTGAGTGTTTGCTACAGTTTAGGTCTCTTTACTTAAATAATATTTTCTTGGAATAAAGGGAGTTCATGGCCTTCCAAGCACTGGAGAGTGGTGCAGAGTATTTAGAAATGACCTACCAAGTTGGGTTAGCATCTTCTCTTGTGTTATTCAGGACCGAACAGAAGTGCTGCCTCGTAGTGCTAGCCACCTGGGTTTAATCCTGACCTCCTGCGCAGTCTGAGTGGAGTTTGCATGCTCTCGCTTTATCTGCACAGGTTTCCTTCCGGTTTCTTCCCACGTCCCAGTAACTTAATTAACAAGTTCAAGTTCATTGTCATCTGATTGAACAAGATCAACCCGACGAAATAGCGTTCTCCGGTCCTCGGTGCAACACACGCAGACACTCGACCAGACATAACACTCATACAGACAAATAATACATAAAGCAGGACAAATATACGTACATATATATAAATAAATAAACATTGTTTAGTCAATATTAGAGTCTCGGAGGGTTGAGTGCGAGCAGCTCCTGTGGGAAGAAGCTGCTCCCCAGACTGGTAGCTCTGATACCCCTGCATCTCTTCCCCGCCGGGAGCAGCTGAAAGATGCTGTGTGTGGGTGGAAGGGGTCCTCAGTAATTTTGCGCGCCCTCTTCAGACAACGATCCTGGTAGATCACGTTGATGGGAGGTGGGGGAGTAGGAGGGAGACTCTAGTGGCACTCTCTGCCACTCTTATGGTTCTGTGGATTGACCCCGATCCATTTCTCTGCAGCAACTGTACCCACACTGTGGTGCAGCCGACCAAGACGCTCTCGATAGAGCTCCTGTAGGTTGACATGATGGTGGCCGGTAGCCTTGCCCGCTTCAGTCTTCTCAGGAAGTGCCTTCCTGACAAGTGAGGAGATGTTGAGAGTCCACAATAGATCACTAGTTAAGTGAACAAGGAGCTCGATGCTCTCCACTCTCTCCACTGCAGAGTTGTTGATGTGTAGCAGAGGTCCTACACTGGTCCTCCTGAACTCCCCTCCTTCGTCTTGTCCACGTTGAGACACAGATGCACCGATGCTCCTACAAGCCCCCTTTTCCCCTGGGTTGCCTCTCTGCCATGTTAAACACTCACGACTGACCTCTCCACTCTTTCTTTCAAAGACCTTTCCGCCCACTGTGTCCACATGCTTGATCCATGTGGATAAACATCGCAGGCTGTCCTTCAGAGAGGAGTGCATGGCAGGAGAGAAGATGTGTCAACAGCATGAAGGTAGAGCTCTTTCTTCTCCTTAAGGGTGGATGGTCTTTGAGGTGTCTGGAGCTCCAGCACCTGTTCAAAGGATCCCTTTATTGTTCAAGGGATGTGAATGCCATTTAACTCCCAGCCTTCATCTGTCCATGATCAGAAAAGGGGGCAAACACTCAAGGAAATGGATAAAGCTGGAGAAACTCAGCACTGTTTGACCTAATGTGGTGTCTGCAGACTTTCACGGTTTACTTCTTACTCGGGGAAATGGGTTTGGGTAATGGAATTAAAGACACAGAGATGCTGGAGGAACCCAGCCAGTCTCACAGTGCGCATGGGAGGTAAAGGTCTATCACCAAAGTTTCAGGCCTGAGCCCTTCAAGAAATAAGCAAGGAACCTGAAAAACATCTGAATAAAGACCGAAGACTGGCCGGGGAGAAGTCCAGGCCAACTCAACATGTTAATTGGATATGATGAGAGGAGAGGGGAGAATTTGATTTTGTCTGTGTGGAAGGAGACAGAGGTAAAAGGGGAGAGAGAGAGAGAGATGGGGAAAGGCGACAGGGAGTAGAAGAAGGGGGTGGGGGGGAGTTTAAATGGAAACAGTAGATGTCAATATTAATGCCAACCGGTTGGGGGATGCCCAGACGGAAGATGAGATGCTGTTCCTTCAGTTTGCCGGTGGCCTCAGTCTGGCCGTGCATGAGACCATGAATTTCTGTGAAAGGAGACAGAGGGAAGGGGGTGAGGGTGGGAGGAGAGAGAGAGAGAGAGAGACAATGAGAGAGAAACAAAAGAGAGAGAGAGAGAAAGAACGGCAGAAAGAGGAAATGAGCTCTGTGAGCTGAAGGGCCTATTTCCATTTTGTATCTCTCTGTGACTTCGCTCTGGCAATAATGGAGGAACAAAACTTGATTTTCCGTCTGGGCCCTCTCCAACCGGACGGCATTAACACCGACTTCTCCAGTTTTGTGCCAGCCCACTCCCCGTTCTCCCTCCTTTCGCTTTCCCCTTGTCTTCCTTCCTCCAGCTCTACACCTCCTCCCCTCTCCATTCACAAAGCCATCCCCCCCTCCCCCTGTTTGCTGCTGTGCCCTCCTTCCCTTATCCACCTATTACCTCTTGGCTGTGAGACCGTGCACCTCCCCTTCCCCCTCCCCCCACCATTTTGTTTGGGCGCCTGCCTATATTTTGCTCGCACCTTGATGAAGGGCTCAAGCCTGAAACACCAGTTCTGTATCTTTATCTTTGCTACATAAAGGACGCTGTTTGACCTGCTGAGTTTCTCCAGCAGCGTGTTTTTACGTCAACCACGATGCCTGCAGACTTGTGTGTTTTACAGTTGACAGTATTTGTGGCTAGAGAAACAGCTAACACTTCAGGTTGAAGAAGTTTGTTCCAAACTCGAAGACCCCAAGGTGGAGAGATGACTCTGCTGGTCAGAGGCAGACACCCCAACCGTCATGCAAAGCCCCATCTATCTCAGCAAGGCCCCGCTATCTCCAATGATCACGCAGTCAATAAGGCAGCACCCAGGTAACCTGGCTTTTACCCTAAAATCCCCAACCTCCTGAACAAAACCAACCCCCCTTCACCCACCACAACCAATCCTCTGTCCCCGAGATTCAATTCAGACAAATAGGGACGTCTTCAAGATAAAAGTAAAACACGGAAGTCTGCAGGCGTGTGGTCGATGCTGGGGAAACTCAGCAGGCCCAGCTGAGCACTTTACGTAGCAAAGGCAAATGCGCACGACCAATGGTTCGGGCCTGAGCCCTTCATTAAGGTATGATCAAGACATAGGCAGCCGCCTGGACCAAATGGTGGGGAAGGGTGGGGCTAGAGCACTGTCCCACCCACAAGCAGGAGGAACCACCTCATCTACTCATCCTGCCTGTGGGACTGTCCACCTCCTCCGGCCCCGACCCCCACCCCCCCGACCATTTTGTTCGGGGGGGGGGGGGGTGGTCTTGGTGAAGGGCTCCGGCCCGAAACGTCAGCTATGCCATCTCCATCTTGCTACATAAAGTAACATTGTTTGACCTGCTGAGTTTCTCCAGCCTCGTGTCTTCAAAATAAATTGGAACTGCCAATCTTGAGCTTCCCAAGGCGTCCCGCAGATTAACTGCTCCAATATCTTCTTAAACAAACTGATGTTTCGCCCGAACTCTCTGGTAGACCCAGTCATGAAGGCAAGCAGAGTTGGACGAGAGGAGTAAAGGTCTCAGCCAGATCAGAGTGGCAGTCTGCAGTGAGTTGATGATCAGAACAGACGTTCTAAAGTGTGGCACCTAATCTACCCCTAAAGTATGGCCCCCCCAACCCAAAAGTGTGGCCCTAATTGGTGGCCTCAACGCTCCCCTAGAAGTCTGACCCCAAACCAAACCCTCAAGATTCAATTTATTATTTATTGTAATAAAACGTTGTCATATTATACAAAATTATTTTTGCTGTAGGGAAGGTAGATTTGCCATCAGCAGAAATTGCCTGACGCGCCTCTTACAAGTTGGTGAAAGAGAAGCAAAGAGAGTTTCCCCCAGGGTTACCGAATGTCTGTGGATTTGCCTCCAGCACTCCCGCAGCCACTCGGTCCAAACCATCAGCAACTCGAGCTCCAGATCTGAACTTGGAGCCCTTCAGCGCGTCCTCGGCACCCACTCGCATCCCAGTTCCGATACCTGGTTTCACCCAGTCTCCAGCAGCCCACAGCCTGCGTGGGGTTCCTCGCCTGGAGTCACCCACAGCCCCGCCACCTGTGTGGGTCCTTCAGCCTCAGAACCCCTCACTGGTCGTCCGCGATGGTCACCGTCCTGTGGGTCATCTCCTCTGTTTCTTCTTCATAGATGAGAAGGGGGGGGTGGTCTGCCTGTTTTTCTGGTGCCCTGCGCCAGTCCTCCATTTCCCTGGAGTCTGCAACCCCTTATGGATGCTGCCGATCATAGCTGCCGCCATCTTGGGCCCTAAACCTAATGGTGGCCTAACCCCAATGTGTGGCCAAAATTGATGGCCCTCACCCTGAACTTAATGTGTGTTGTGCTGATGCAATTTGATGACATCCTGCCCTATTTGCACCTGCAGCCAAACCAATCAGGAGCAAGGCCCACCGGTCGGCGGCCTGCCTTCGCCACGGTGCCCAGTCCCACAGGGTGGTCCGGGCCGCTTGCTTGCTGGTGGGTGGGGCAGCTGTCAGCCCCACCCTTGGTTATACCATGACCTCGTCTGCCGCACAACCTCCTGACACCGCTTTGCCGGATCTCAAAGAGCTCGGCATCCATTCCACGGACGGCTGCCAAGAACTCGACTGTGGAGGCTGCAACCTGTTTGAGTGCGAAACGATGGACCAAAACTTTGACACCTTTGACTTCGGGGGTTTCGCGTTCTAGATGTTTGGAGAAACCACATCAACCTCTCGTCCTCACCAGGAAAAAACACGGATCTGCACACTCTCTGCTAACTAGCTCTCTTCCATCCAAGAATTAAGGACTCGTGCTTATAATTTTTTGTTACAAAAATAGGAGCCCATTCTGCCTATCACTCTATGCTGGCTCTCAGACCATTCCCATCAGTCCCCTTCCCCCACCTTTGTTATCAACTCCATTCTCATTTAAAGTATGGTGGAAGGATGTCGGGAGAGTGTGAAATGATGAAATTCCCATCAAACCAGGTGGCCAAATAGTTGGTATCTCTTATCCCGTTCAATTGGGTTGATCGTTATATTGTGAAAGAATGTTTAATAAAAGGTTAATGAATTAGGTTGCCTATAAGATGGTGGGAATATAATTGTCTTCTAACATGATCTTCTCTGTGCTGTAGTGAGATAGTATCTAATGCCACCAGAACGTAAATAATACACCTTGAGTAAGGACACCCTGACATTTCTCAGCCATCCACAAGGGAGCATGTGTGCAAAGAAAAACCAAGAAAACACTAGCTGTGTGAAACTTGTAGTAGGATTTCACGCAGACCCTACCCAAAGGTGTATAAAAGTGTGATGAACACTCTGTATGCTTTGAGTGGGGCTCAGTGTAAAGAACAAGTTACTGAACTCTTTCTTTGTACCTTTCACTCCCACTAGCGTTATCAAAGTTGAATAAAGAAACGATTGAATGCTGTGTTCTGCCATTTGTTTTATTACAGCGCGGGCTGACTTTAAAAATATTAGAAAATATTAGAAAATCACATAAGCAAAGAAATTGCTGTAACGTTCCATAAAAGTGGTGTAATTTGTGCGTAAATCCCGACAGTTCAGCGCCTGGTTCGATCGTCCTGGTTCCTGTGCTCCCTTCCCCACTTACTGGGGCCCCATTCTCCTCAGTAAACCTCCAGGAGTCCTACTTCCTTGTGTTGTCCCAGGTCCTGCCCCCAATAAATCCGTGGATATCTTACTTTGCAGAAATGTCAATTTTTTTTTAGATATGACATCACGTACAACCCTGAGATTCTTTATCCTGCAGGCCAGGCAGAATTAGCACTTATTGGCAGTGTAAAAAAATCTGTACATAATGTACACATGTAAACTAAAAAAAGAAATGTAAACTGTCCAAAATAGAGAGGAGAAAAATCAACCAAGTGCAAAAGTGAGAGTCCTTAAATGAGTCTTTGAGTGAGTTTGTCGTTGAGGAGTCTGATGGTGGAGGGGTAGCAGCTGTTCCTGAACCTGGAGGTGCAAGTCTGGTGGCACCAACACCTCTTTCCTGATGGCAGCAGTGAGAACAGAGCATGTGCTGGGTGGTGTGGATCCTTGATGATTCTCCGACGTTCCCCGTAGATGTTCTCAATGGTGGGGGAGGGTTTTGCCTGTGATGTCCTGGGCATTATCTTTTGGCTTGCTTTCCGTGCAGGGGTATCGGTGTCCTCTTAAAAAGTGAAGTAAGGAAAATCTGACATGGCCAATGTTCTGAGGGTACTAGGGCAATCAACGTTTTGGGGTTGTTGAGAGAACGACCTCTAACAGGAGGCCGAAACCGTACAGCAATTGCACGTTCACTTCACAGGATTTCACTGAAATCCCAGAAAATTAAAACAGTACTGGTACCCTTTGTTTCATATTTTGATCAGAATCAGTCAAGGGAGTTTTGGCTCGATAATTAATCAGTTTTGAAACATCAACGGTTTCTCTCTCCCTAGATGCTAACTGACACAAGGTACGTCCAGCATCGTGGTTTTATTTCAGATTTTCCAGCATCGGCTTTTTTTTTTGCTTTTCGTTCATTATTCCAAATGAACAAAAAGGTTTAAATTAGAAGCTGTAGCAAGGCTGAACTGTTTCCATAATTTGCTGATCCAATGCAAAACTAGCATTTAGAAGCTATTTCAGCTGCTACGCCTACGTCTAGTGCAAAATAGCAAATCTGCAAGAAGCAAAGAGCTTGCGTGGTCAGTTGCTTATTTGAACCCCACCCCCCCCCTTCCTCCAGCTGCTCCATTCTTCAGCAGACGTCGTTGTGAGGGACCCCTGCTCTCCATGACCTGGATGAAGAAGCGGAAAGATGGGCCAGTCAGTTAATGTGAAGGTTGGAGGAACTGTGGACGGTGCTGAAGGTTGTTGTGGGTTACGAAAGGATGCAGAAGTTGAGAGGAGATTAAGTTCAGATAAGTATGAGGTAATGCATTTTGGAAGGTCAAACCCAGAAGGCTGATGGTCGGATACAGTGTGGAGGAACAGAGGGACCTTGAGGTCCACATCCATGCATCTCTCAAGGTCACTGCACAGATTGATAGGATGGTTAAGAAGGCTGGGCCTCATTAATAGGGGGATTGAATTCAAGAGTCGAAAGGTCATGTTGTGACTCCACAAATCTCAGGGGAGCCCACACTTGGAGGATTGTATTCAGTTCTGGTCACCACATTATAGGAAGGATGTGGAAGCTGTGGAGAGGATGCAGAGGAGATTTATCAGGATGTGGCCTGGATTGGAAAATAAATCTTATGAGGCCAGGTTAGCAGAGCTGGGGCTTTGCACTTTGGAGCGAAGGAAGAATGAGAGGAGACTTAATAGAGGTCTACAAGATTCTGAGAGGCATAAAGAAGGTGGACAGCAGCGCCTTTTTGCCAGGGCAGGAATGGCAAACACCAGGGGACATCTCTACAAAGTGAAGGGTGGGAAGTTTAGAGGAGACATCAGTTAAGTTTTTTTTACACAGAGAGTTGTGTGGGGGCCTGGAATGCTTTGCTGGGGGTGGTGGTGGAGGCTGGAACAATAGGGGCATTCAAGAGGTTCTTAGACAGGCACATGGATGAAAGAAAATAGAGGGTTACGAGGTAGAAAGGGCCTGTACTATTTTTTGGTAGGTCAGCACGACATTGAGGGCCAAAGGGCCTGTTCTGTGCTGTAGTATAATATGTAAGCAATGGAGGACTTGGACACTTTAGTTTCCCCAGTACCCCTTTATTACCCCAAGCTTAGTGGTAGGTTTATCACCCCACCCCCTCCCTCCTCACAATAGAGGATCAAGGAGCTTCCTGAACATACAAATGCATGGGTTTAAATTTTCCATTAGTATCTTACATGAACCAATCTCAAGACAGTCGTCTCACTGATGGCAAGCATTGTCCCATCAGCATTAGGCTGGGCAATCTCCATCTACATGCCACCACATTGTGGACCAATCACACGGGCATGTTCTCCCCCCCCCCCCCCCCCCCCCCCCCACTATCCTTACAGTTTCAATTCCCTTAATTCTTGTCTCTAGAAAGAAACAAATCTGTTAGAAGTTTATCAAGTCAAGTTTTTGTTACTGGGCAACCCACATTACAGAGCCCCTCGCTGTCCTTGGTCAGCGCTAATGGAATTTCAGGTGGCTGTCATTGCCAGGCAACTCACATCCTGCACCCGCCACCCCCCCCCCCTTCACTGTCCTTAATTGTCTGCAACTGTCCCAGCATAAGCATTAACTAAGTTGTATTTATGGATGAATATTTTAGTTAATCACTTAATGTATTTGATGTATTAATCAACACCAATCCAAACTAGAAAGGGGCAACACAGTTAGAGTAGCAGCGCAATGCCTTTACAGCGCCAGCGTTCGAATCCTGCGCTGTCCATGAGTTCTCCCCATGTCTGTGTGGGTTTTCCTCCGGGGGGGGCCTCCAGTTTCCTCCCACCCTTCAAAACCTGCCAGGAGTTGTAGGTTTGTTGGGTGGCACGAACTCGTGGGCCAAAATGGCCTGCCCCGTGCTGTATGTCTAATTTTTTTTTAAATAGAAAGACCCTTACTCCTACAATCTCTGCTAATAGTATCAGTAAAAGGGATGGCTGGGAAGACTGGAATTGTAGTTATGCTTAAGTAAATGAAGACAGTACAACATGATGGTGATGTATGCGTGGGAAAACATCTTGCCTTTTTACCTACAAGTCATTGCAAGAAGATTTTTCCCAAGTTGGTGAAATCACAGAAATGCAAAAAATTATTTTGGATCAACAAAATTCGAGTGTATTTTTAATAGTGAACAAAGAGAATGTTAATGAAACACCCCAGGAGTTTCGTATTAATGAGGGAGGTCAAACCATAAAACCCTCATTATCCTGAATTCAAGCAACCAGCAGCCTCAAGCAACTGGCAATTGCGGAAAATAAATAGGTAAAAATTACAGAAGTTTGCAATCTCAAGTAACCAGAAAATTCGCTTGTCTACCAATCCCCATAGGTCCCGGATAACAGTGGTTTTACTGTATTTATTGCTTATCGGAAATCAAAGCCAGGAGGTTTTTACGGTTACATTCTCGAAACTGCTTTCCCTCCCCCCACCTCCCACCCCCAATAATTGCAGTTTCAGGTTAGCAGGTATTGTACGTGACCTATTTAAATGAGGGATGAGAGGCGTTTGTGTGGCTATGAAGAGAGGCAGGAAAATGATGGGGTGGTTTTATACAGAGGATCCTGGAGTGGGGGCTTTGGTGAGTACGTCTACCTTTCTTTAATTCTTTTTCCTCACCGAGGTAAAAGTTAAATCTAGTGGGACTAGGCAGAATAATAAAAATTTAACACAAGTGTCTGTAGACACCCCGGTTAAAATAAAAACACAAAATGCTGGAGAAACTCAGCAGGTCAAACAATGTCCTTTATGTACCAAAGAACCAACGTTTCAGGCTTGAACCTTCCATCAAGGTGTGAGTAAAATGTAGGCAGGCACCTTAATTAAATGGCGGGGGGGAAGGGTAAGGCAAGGGGCACAGTCATGAGGACAGATAGATATGGGAGGGACATTGTGGGGGGTCAGAAAGTGGGGTCTGGAGGAGCCAGAGGGGGGAAGCGAGGAAACACCATGATTGAACTAAAAACACGATGCTGGAGAAACACAGCAGTGTTTTTTTATATCGCAAAGATAGATACATAACCAATGTTTACTGAAATGTCAGTTATGTATTTTTATCCTGTTTGACCTGCTGAGTTTCTCCAGCGTTGTTTTTTTTCTAGACAGAATAATAGTTTGGCACAGACTAGAAGGGGGCCATTTCTATGCTGTAATTATCCATGATCGGGATGTCAATTTGTAATACATTGTGCCTGGGGTGATATTTTTATAAAAAATAATAATTTCTGCTTAAACACAAAAATTTTATAGACAGTCATTTTGGTGTTACTGCCTCTAATGGTGTCACCCAGTTGAATCCTGCAGCTCCCCCCCCCCCACCACCACCACCGGCACCCCCCTATGACGCCAGTGTCCAGAAATATTCTGTTCAAGATTAATTGGATCCCATGCCTAAAAATAGCTTCTGCGGCCAGCTCAAATTAGCCAGCGGATCTTTAAAAAAATATAAAATTAGTTCCATCTGGATTTGAGGACAAACTTGTCAATGAATCTCAGGGAAAAATGTTCAGATCAGCGGCCTGAATTCTGCGATGAAGGTCTTCAGGCAGGGTTCAAATATTCCATCGCTCTTCTGTGCTACTTTAGCAGAGATGCTGCTGGAATTGGGAACATCATTGGGGCCAGCGCGGGTTAGAGGGGCGCCGTGCCAGCCCAACGCTATTTGCAGCGCCAGCGACCCAGGTTTGAATCCAGCGCTGTCTGTAAGGAGTTTGCACGTTGCCCCCCCCCCAACCCCCGTGTAGGTATCCCCGGGTGCTCCGATTTTCTCCCACCCTCCAAATATGGACGGGGGGTTGTAGGTTAATTTAAATGAAATGGGGAAGCCAGGGTTTAAATGGTCAGAATTGGTTTCTACTGAGCTGTAAATAAAATGTAATTTTGTTTTTATCATTTAAAAAAGCAAATCCACAATCTGAAAACTTGAATCTTAAAGACCAGAATGGTCTGCTCCAGAGTTCCAAATATTCAAAGGCTTGGGGATGATAAAGGACAGCATGGAATGCAGGTGGGCGTTTGCTGGGCACCTGTGCAGACCTGTCATTTTAAAGTCAAGTTTATTGTCATCTGATTGTACAAGTACAACCCGACGAAACAGCGTTCTCTGGTCCTCGGTGAAAAACATGTAGACACACAACCAGACATAATGCACACGTACAGACAAACAATACATATGCAGGACAAGTAATCATATATACAAATAAATATTGATTCAGGAATATGAGAATCTCGGAGGGTGAGTGTGAGCTGTTCCTTCGGTCATTCAGCATTCTCACTGTCTGCGGGAAGAAGCTGTTCCTCAGCCTGGTGGTGCTGGCTCAGATCCTTCTCGATCTCTTCCCCGACGGGAGCAGCTGACAGATGCTGTGTGCAGGGTGGAAGGGGTCCTCGATGATTTTGCACGGCCTCGTCAGACAATGATCCGGGTAGATCACGTTGATGGGAGGTGAAGGGAGGGAGGCTCCAGTGATCCTCTCTGCCACTCTTATAATCCTGTGGATTGACCTCCGATCCAGTTCTCTGCACCAGAACTCTTTCCTGCCTGGGGTTGACCCTTGATGTGGGGTTAATACAAAGTCCAGGCCTAATTTCAAGACACACAGTGCACACTAGACCCTTGCATGAAATATCTTCTCAGGAAACAGTTAAATTTTGCTTTTGCCAGTGAGCAGAGCTTCAGCTGATAAGAATTACAATGGAGACATTGAACATCAGCAAAAGTCAGGCCCGATAAGGGATAGCCTTGGCCGCAACTTACTTTTATTAACCACAGCTATGAAAAGTTAAAAACACTCTTGAAAAATTAGGGAGTAAAGACTAAAGTCCAGTTGACTGATGAGTCAACACCAAGGAATAAATTTACGTTATTTCAAAAGTAATAACTTATTCATTACATTTGCACAGTCCATTCTCAGTATTAAATCCTATTCACATTAAATTGAATGACATTACCTTTTCTTTTCTTGAGCGGAATAGATAGTGTTTTTTTTTTAAAATCGGTTTCAGCCTTACAATAGGGCCCTAAAATGAGACCATTCCTCATAGGGTGCCTATGCGCTGAGATTCAATACTTCCTTGGCATGTAATCCTGTGCTCCAAAAGGTGGCAACATTCAACATTGGATTGTGGAGTTACTCCATCTGGATACCTGTGAGTTCAGGTTCAAGTTCATTTGTCATCCGATTGTAGAACCTGACGAAATTCTCCAGACCTCGGTGCAAACAGAAGTAACACGCATGCAATAGTACATATGCTGTATGTATATCCATCCATCCCTGGCCCATCCCTTCGCAAGCAAAGGTGAACATGGTGCCTTCAGCTTTAGGCACCGTGTGCCAGGGGAAGGACTTGGAGGCGAGTGGTTGACCGGGACAAACGCCTCCCTCTGGGTCCCACGCCACTGGGCCTTGCAGAGTGCAGGGCACGACAGCCAAAGTGATGTGGGATTGCCCCGCAGTGGTCTGTTACAAGACCGTGCTCACTGGCCGTTGTCCGTACAGATCCTTCGCCCACCGAGTTTGCTACTGCAGATCGCAATGGAAAATGTTTCCTGCGCTCTGTCACAGCTGCCAGCCCCTGCTGCCAGACTGACATGTGCTATTTGCCCATAGCTGGGGCCCTTTCCAGGTACTGATGGCTGGGCGAGCCGAGCCCGGGGATTTGAAGTCAGAGTTGCATTCTCCTCACCTTTGCCTGAAGAGGCAAAACCTGCAAGGTAAATATACATAAAAATGAATAAATAATAGTCTGGAGGGAAGAAGCTGTTCCTCAGCTTGCTTGGTGGGGCTGGCTCTGATCCTCCTGCATCTCTTTCCTGATGGGAGCAGCTGAAAGATGCTGTGTGCCAGGTGGAAGGGGTCCTCAATGATTTTGCGCGCCCTCTTCAGACAAAGATCCCGGTCGATCACGTTGTTGGGGGGTGGAGAGGGAGAGACTCTAGTGATCCTCTCTGCCACTCTTATGGTCCTGTGGATTGACCTCCGATGCAATGCTCTACAGCAGCTGAACCACACTGTGATACAGCCGGCCAGGACGCTCTCGTTAGAGCTCTTGTGGAAGGTTGACATAATAGTAGACGGTAACTTTGCCCCCCTTCTCAGGAAATGCAGACACTGATGCACATTCCTGACAAGTGAGGAGATGTTGTGTGTCCAGGATATGATACGTAGAATAGGATTTGTGTTTTTAACTTTCATTAAGAGGAGAGGATCACTGGAGCCTCCTTCCCCTCCATCGACGTGATCTACTGGGATTGTTGTCTAAAGAGGGCTCGCAAAATCATTGCGGACTCCTTCCACCCCGCACACACCCTCTTTCAGTTTCTCCCGTCGGGGAAGAGATCCAGGACCCAGAACCACTAGGCTGAGGGATGAACTGCTCATACAAACCCACCGAGACTTTACATTTATTTATTTTTCTATATGTATATACGTACAGCATATGTATCATTTTTCTGTATGTCTCAGTGCGTTGCACAGAGGGCCAGAGAACACTGCTTCGAACAGGTTGTACAATTGGATGATAATAAACTTGGTTTATGGGCACAGGTCACATTAATTGATGAGTATTTGTATATTTCTCTGACATTGCAACGTCCAGAACATTTTTTTCCAATGGGGACAGATGGAATTGTTTAAGGCAACTTGCCTCTGCAGTGAATCACACCAACAATCTGCATGAGAAAACAAATATGAATCTTCTCAGTGGGCCAGGCAAGATCAGAGAGCAGACAGGGTCAGAGGGGGAGACAAGTTTGCGGGACAGACAAGGTCACAGGGCAGTCGAGGTCTTGGGGAGATGTGTAATTTCCAAACGAGAAAGCATAATAGGGACAAACTGCTTCCACTGACAGGAAGTGCAGCAATGGCTGGCATTCACCAGAGGGGAGAAAAGGACATTTGTTTCAAATTCATCTGGAATGCACTGGCTGAAGGGAAACGGAAAGGAGATTTAATAGTGACTCCCAAAAGGAAATTGAAAAGAAAATAAAATTCTGGGAAAGCAATGAGATTAATTGGATAACACTTAAACAAAAAGCATATTCAGGAGGTCAAAAGGCCTTATTTTCTTCTGTATGGGCAATGCATTACATACACTGACCTGATCCAGTAATTCGGTATTAATTCCAAAACTCTTAAACATCTGTCCAAAATTCTGCCTGATTTAAATGGAAAGTGATTTCATTTCTTTGCCTCATAATCCCAGGGAATTATTTTCTCTGAATCCTTGCTGGGCTCAATGCCATTAACCTTCCGTGTGAACTAATCTGCCCCTTCCCTCCCTGTGAGGGGCAATGGGCATCTCGGGGCTTAGCCTCCGAAGGCCACTGTGGCGGGGGATGGGACTGTGGCCAAGGAAGGTGCCGAACTTCATCACCTCATCCTCCGTCTGGGCACCCGCCCACTGGTTGAACATCGACTTCTCCGATAAACCACATTTCTTGTGCATTCAACAAACGGTGAAATTTAAAAAAAAAACCTTGCAGATTCCCGGAAATCAGAAAGGAAAAATTGTGGGGATCTGGATCCGTGGAGAGAATAAGTTCGCAAGCCTTCTGGTGAATGCTAATTGCATCTTTTGCATGTCTGTGCACGAGTCCTCTATTTGTTGGACTCACAGTTGTCTGTTGCACGTGAAGTAACTGGCAGTGAAGATCTTTTGAAGTCTAGTCAACGTGGGCTAGATAATTTCCTATTTGTGCAGGGTAAGACCCCATAAACAGCAAATGTCCTTGTGGCCATTTTGATCCGCGGTGTTGAAGCTGGCTCACAGAGCAGTCCCATTTCCCCACTAAATGTCCCGGTAACTTATTGTTCCCACTTTTGCAGCAACTTGCCCCCAGATTGCTCCACGCACTAGGTGCAGTTTCCGGCAGCCAATTAACCCCTATATCTTTGGGACAAAACCGGGGTAAACTCCTGTCGTCACGTGGAGAAGGGGCAAATTACACACAAGACAGTGTCCTGGGTCACTGGAGTTGTGATGCAGCAGGTCTTGGGCCCGTACAGCTCTGACAACCACTGGGGTAGAAAACAGATCAGCTATTTTAATATTACTGTGGCGAGAGTGGTGTCACTTGGTGAGAGTGGGAGGGTCACTTGGTTAGAGTGGGTCACTTGGCAAGAGTGCGGGGGTCACTTGGTGAGAGTTGGGGGCACTTGGTTAGAGTTGAGGCATGGTTAGAGTGGGGGGAACGATGAGAGTGGGGGGTCACTTGGTTAGAGTGGGGGGTCACTTGGCGAGAGAGGGAGATTCACTTGGCGAGAGTGGCCAGGCACTTGGTTAGACTTGGGGGAACTTGGCGAGGGTGGGGAGGTCACTTGGCAAAAGTGGGGGAGGGTTGCTTGGAGAGAATAGAAGCTTCTTGGCAATAGTGCGAGGATCTTGCTAAGAGGAGAACGATCTTGGCGACAGTGAAACCATCTTGGCAACTGTGGCAGGCACTTGGCTGGAGTGGGGGCACTTGGCGAGAGTGCAAAAATGAAGGATTGACCAGGACACCAGCAAGAACCGTGCTCCTCTTTAAAACAGTACCATTTGCGTTGGCCTGAGAGGGCAGGCACAATACTTGAGCGCACAACTTTCTAACACAAGTGGCTGTTGCATTTGCTGCATTGTAATATTGACCACTGAACAAAGGAATGTTGTTGCTTTACAACACTTGGAAGAAGTACGACATCGTGATGGTAACAAACTATGAAATGCAATCCACGTAACCCTCTGCTCTTCAGGTTTGGTTTGGAATATTAATTATTTGGTCTTGGTGCTGGATTTGTCTCAATCGGTAATGACAATGTGGGATGAAGACAGGACCCTGAATTTCCACAGTGAAAGATTTTGCAACAGTTCCACAAAGCCATCGATCCTGCAACAAACAGTAGTTTTGTTCCAGGAAACTACGGAGGTTGTGGTTAATTGGGGTTTTGGGCGGCACGGGTCTGAGGGCCGGTAGGGCCTATTAGTCAAGTTTATTATCATCTGATTGTACAAGTACAACCCGGCAAAGCAGCGTTCTCCGGTCCTCGGTCCAAAACACAGAGACACACAACCAGACATAACACATATACAGTCAAGCAATACATACGCAGGGCAAGTGTTCATATATACAAATAAATAAATATTTTGTTCATGAAGATGAGAGTCTTGGAGGGTGAGTGTGAGCAGTTCCTTTGGTTGTTCAGCGTTCTCACTGCCCGTGGGAAGAAGCTGTTCCTCAGCCTGGTGGTGCCGGCTCTGATCCTCCTGGATTTCTTCCCCGATGGGAGCAGCTGTGTGCAGGGGTGGAAGGGGTTCTCAATGATTTTGCACTCCCTCTCCAGACAACTATCCTGGTAGATCACATCAATGGGGGGGGGGGGGGGGGGGGGAGAGAGACTCCAGTGATCCTCCCTGCCACTCTTACAGTCCTGTGGATTGACCTCTGATCCATTTCTCTGCTACAACCATACCCACACTGTGTTCTGCAGCCGGTTAGGACGTTCTCACTAGAGCTCCTGTAGAAGGTTGACATGACAGTGGCTGGAGGCTTTGACTGCTTCTCAGGAAGTGCAGTCGATGTTACGCCTTCCTGACAAATGAGGAGATCTGGAGTGTCCAAGATGGGCCACTAGTTAAGTGAACTCCAGGGGCCTTGGTGCTCTCCATTCTCCCCACTGCCGAGTTGTTACCGTGCTAGTGAACGTTAGAGATCTTCCTCTCATTTAAATTGACAGGGTAGCGTCTTCGTGAAAGCATGGAGTCGCAGTATGTCTATGCCCATAGGCTTTTATTTACAAAGCGGAGGATGAAGGGAGGCAAATTTGCAGATGACATGCTTTTTATCGTCAGGAAGATGGTCTTTGGCCAGAGATTGACTTTCACAAGTTGGGAAGGGACAGTGAAATGGCAGGTGAAAATTACTCCTAAAATTTGCGAGATAATGCGCCTTGGGTGGACTGGTAAAACTAAGAAATACAACAAAGGCCCCAAGGAAACACTGAGGAACAGAGAGATGGTAGCTGGTGTTCACGCCAAAGGATCTTCGAAGGCAGTAGGACAGGCGGATTAAGGTGGTTAATAAGACACCGTTTATGACGGCGTATAAGATGACCCACCCCTCCTGAAATGAGGGCTTGGAGCTACACCCACTGTATAAAGCTACCCCAAAGCTGGCACTTACCACTGGCCAGTGGAGTGATGCTGCCAGGCACATTTAAAATACAGTAAAACCTCGTTAGAACGCGGTAGTTGGGGTCCAAGATTTCATACCACGTTACAGTCAAGTCCCGGAAGAGATGCATATACGTCATGATTCAGGAAGCAGGAAGACAGAACGCTGTGACTCAAACCCTATAATAAGACCTTTAAACTCCACATATTAACGTACACATCTTGTAAATGAGTCATGAGTGTCCATTTTTGAGTTTGTGGCTGTTAGCCTGGCATCCTAAAATCAAGGTTTGGGGTCCACAGACACCCGCGCTGTAAGCAATTCCATGGATTAACGAATCACGTTCTAACGAGGTTTCACTGTACTAATTCACAAATATTTTAAAAGCAAATTATCCAGTAAAAGTTTAAATTTTTTGAGCATATTTAAAAATAAACCACCGTCGGCCCCTGCAACAGGGTGTTTAAAGTGGGAGAGCACTGAGAAATCACTATAAAAAGTTTGGATTTTAAACTTGGCACGGGGGTTGGGGGGGGGAGAGGGGGACCACTGAGAAGGTTCGGATTTTATACTTGGTGTATAAGATGACCCCTGGTTTTGGGGTGGCATTTTTAACGTTCAAGGACCATCTTACACGCTGGCAAATATAGTACTTCCCTTAGGCCACAGCTGGAGTACTGTAGGCAGTTCTGGCCACCGACCTGACCCCCCACCCAGGTAAGGGACAGATTCCATTTGCAGGGACATTCATAACGCAATTTGTCCATAATTGAGAAAATGCACTAATGACTATGGTATTTACTGTCATGTCCATAATACTGTACAGGTACGTGAGATTCACCATCCACAGTAGTACACATTAAGCTGCCACAAACATGCCCGAAGAGCCTCGGGCGCTGAGGGCTTCCTGATTGTAGATCTGGAGCTCGAACAGGTGTCTATGTGACCGCGGGAATTGCTGGAGTCACTCAGTTTCTCTGAAGGGACTCCCTTTCGCCCCTCTTTCTCTCGTTCTGTAGGGGGCGCCAGACGACACTAACGGCGACTCTACCCTGCGGCAGGGAGAAGGCAATTTCATGTAATAGTACATGTTCTGTACTATTACATGACAATAAAGGAATTTTGGGATAGCGAGGAACTAATAAAAGAGTAGATAAATACATTCACAGTTACGGGTAGTGCAAGGAAATGATTGATGTTTCAGTACAGGCAGATCCTTTGGTAGTTGATGGATAGTTCCTGGTTTGGACGATCAAGAGCGTTTTACCTATGGGAAAAAAAACTGATATTGAACTGAGAGGTTCTGGACCTTAGGCTTCTGTACCTTCTGCCTGAAAGTAGCAGCAAAAAGAGGTTGTGACCAGGTTGAAGGGGATCTTTTATTATTTTTTAAAATTTAGTCATTCAGTATGGTAACAGGTCCTTCCGGTCCACAAGCCCATTCCGCCCAATTACACCCAATTAACCCCCGTACGTTTTTGAAGGGTGGGAGGAAACCGGAGCACCCGGAGGAAACCCACACAGACACGGGGATAACGGGCAAACTCCTTACAGATAGAACGGGATTCGAACCCAGGCCACTGGCGCTGTAACAGTGTTACGCTTGTTAATGCTAACCGATAAAGTTGTTCTTTTAATCACTAAAAATGACCACCGCTGGCAACTTCAAGGCCATAATGTGGAGCAATTCTTCAGGAGGAGACAGGAGTTGGATGTTAATATGAAGCATTTGCTAAAATGGATAGAGTCAGACTTTCATAGAGCAAAGTTCAAAAAATGCAATTGAAACAAATCATTACGTTTTGAGTGAAGTAACTTCATATCTTTTCCATTAAATCCTCCCTACTTCAGTTCTGCTGTCACGTTACATTGATGAATGACTGGTTTGCTTCCACTTGGCCATCTTCAGTCTCTGAGAGATCAAGGTCGCCACCAGCTCCCTCCTCCACGTCCATCTGCCAGGGCACCTCCCATGATGGGATTTTTGAACCCAGTAAATGTCTCCGTGAATGCTGGCAATGGGGTGGATGCCAGTGGAGTTAAACAAGAGAGTCGGCAGGACGCTGGGGGTTCAGTTCAACACGCAAACGTGCTGGAGAAACTCAGCAGGTTTATAGATAAAGCCTCCGACCGGGGCGACTCTAACTAAGCAGGGATAAGGAGACGGTTTAAGAGAGTCACCCCAGCGGCAAGCAGCATCAACCAGCTCTTCATCCTGGGCGATGCCATCGCTGTTTTGAGGCCCTCGCCAGCTGGATATTTGCTCCCACCTTCAGAGAACATTTACTTTTACAATTTTAAACTTACATATTTTTACCTGTTATTAATTTTAATTTATTTTCCTCAAATTTTTTGCTAGTTGCTTGAGGCTGATGGTTGTTTAAATTCTGGATAACAGGGTCTTGTATGTGTACAATGGTTTCAGTGATTCATCACTGTTCCGATTACTACCCAATGAGCTTATCAATGCGGAGGTGCTCAAGACTGATATAGGAAATGCCCGCAACACGAGATGGCTATGAACCCCCCCCCCCCCAATCAGAGATATGCAGGTGGGCGTGACAACAAATGTGTAAGCCTCAGACCTTGGCCGGGGCTCCCTTGGCTGTGAATATCCAAGTGAGACTCTGCATATCAATTGAACGGCACAAGATGGCAATGCTCGGTTGGGGCTTGCAAGCTTGGGAGCGGCACGGTTGGCGTAGCGGTTAGCGCCCGCGATCCGGACCCGTCACTGACTGTAAGGAGTTTGTACACTTTCTCCAGCTTCCTCCCACCCTTCTAAATGTACCGGGGTTTGTAGGTGGCAGGGGGCTGGTGGGCTGGAAGGGCCAGTTACCATGCCGTATGTCTAAATTTTTTTTAGATTAAAAAAATAAAGAGTGTGTGGTTTTAAGTACATAGGGACTGAAGTTATTCCCTAAATTGGAACTGAGAAAAGAATAGACCTCCACCCCTCCCCCATCCCTCCCCACCACCTCCCCTACTACCACTCCTCCCCAGCACCACCTCCCCCCCACAGATGTTTTTATTCAGGCGCCCGCCGGCTTTCTGCTCAACAGTTGCTTAGACCAGACAACATTATCTCGTCTTCACGGTACAAGCCAAAACGTTACCCAGTGGGAGTTCACTGCTTATTCCATACCTCCATTGATCTCCTTCAGTTTCTCTGCTTCTTGAATTAACTTTTTCTCCATTCTCCCTCTCTTCCTCCCTTCCAATCAAGGGTCTTTGACTCTAAACATTAGCTTGAAGAATGTCTTTCGACAGAAGCTACCAGCATTTTCTGTTTTATTCCATATTATTCCTGTTTCTGAATCATTTGCAGTTGTGTAGATCCGTGATGTCAGCCAATACCCAAGGATAGGGATATCCTCATCTGATCTTTAAAAATCCGAAATAAAAACAGACTGAAAACTCAGCAGTTCAAGTAGCATCTGCGGAGCAAGAAACAGTTCGCATTTCAAATTGGACCCTTCGACTGACTGAGACATTGAGAAATCCATTCGTCTGCTCCCTTTAAATTCAAATGCTCTCTGCAAATTTGCCGAATGCACAACAGTCGTGGGCAAAACCACAAACAGCAATGAGGCAGCGTACAGGAGGGAGAGAGATCAGCTTGTCGAGCGGTGTCACAACAACAACCTTAGCAAAACCAAGGAGATGATTGTGGACTTCAGGAGGACATGGACCAGTCCTCATCAAGGGGTCATCAGAGGAGAGGGTCAAGAACTTCAAATTCCTGGGTGTCACCGCTTCCACCTCCAATGCAATCAGAAAGAAGGCTCGCCGGCGGCTATTCTTTGTGAGGTGATTCAGGCGATTCGGTACGTCAACCAAAGGCTCTCGAAAACTTCTACAGGTGTAGCGTGGAGAGCATTCTGACCGGTTCCATCACTGTCTGGTATGGAGGACAGGAAAAAAATTCCAGAGGGTCTTAACTCAGTCTGCGACATCACGGGCACCAGACTTCACTCCATCGAAGACCATCTACATAAGGTGGTGTCTTAAGAAAGCATCCTCTATCCCCAAATACCCCCACCATGCCCTCTTCACCCTGCTACCATCAGGAGAAAGGTAAGGAAACATGAAGACGAGCATCTAGCGGCACAAGGACAGCTTTTTCCCTGCTGCCATCAGATTCCTGATTGAACCATAGACCCTACCTCACTTTGTCTTTTCCATGATTATTTTGCAGTGTGGTTTGTATAATATTTGCTCTGTGACGCTGCCGCAAAACAATGAATTTTGTGACTTGTTCATGACAATAAATTCTTTGTAAATTTCTTCAAAGCCAGGGCCGTCAGTCCCGCACCCACTCCCTCCTGCATCAGTAGCATCTATTTAATGCCCGCTAGCGACTCTCCACCCGCCCCTGGCCACATCAAGCGTCAGTGGCGTACACTGACGCTTGACACAATAAAAATGGTGTCGAAGGGGCGGATGGTGTTAACGAAAGGTAGCACCCTCCCCCACCCCCCCTCAACTTGCTGCCCATTGAAGCAGTGGAGGCGACCTCAGTAAATATATTAAAGCAAGGTTGGTGGAGATGAGCCGATCGTCAGATCAGCCGATCCTGCTCCTATTTCTCTTATGAGACCTTCGCTTGAATGATGTCCCGTTAAAGCAATCTAAAACAATCAAATCAGTCTGCACCATGTTTGAACTGTAGGATCATCTACTGGCATCTGTAAATGTACAAACCATTTCAACATGGTAAGTGTTCATGTAGCTGTTGAATTGGCCTCTTTTAATTGACCTTCTCTAGCTAAATAATGATAGAAAATTTATGATTTAAAAGGAGGCCATTTGGTCCATCTCATCTGAGATAGGTAAAGCAGTGCTGCCCAGCCTGAACTCCCCTTTACCTCATTTGGTACACAGCCTCCCTCCCCCACCCCATCCAGATCACAGATCAAGTCATCAAGACAAATCAAGTCATCAAGTCAAGTCGTAATTAAGTCATGTCATCAAAACGTGTCATCATCGAGACAAGCAATCAAGTCAAATCGTCATCAAATCAAGTCTTATTATCATCTGATTGCACAAACACAACCTGACCAAGCAATACATTTTCAATGTGAGCATCCCTTTTGCTTCAAAACAATTTCACCCTTTGACTGAATAATTTCTGTACCTCCCATCTAATCCTTTTATAGAACATAGAATATTATAGCACAGTGCTGGCCCTTCAGCCCTTGATGTTGCACGGACCTATATATTCCTACCAAAATAAATATTATACCCTTCCTAACTCGTAACCCTCCATCTTTCTTTCATCCATGTGCCTGTCTAAGAGTACATCAATTACTTTAAATTTTAACTCCTGCTCTCCTCACCCCTCTCCAAGTTTTGGGGAAATTGGTCCTTCCTACTTACTTTATTGTTCCCTCATAATTTTAATACAAAGTTTGCCTTCCTCATTCAGTGCACATTTTAATAACTATGGATAAGGAAGACCATTTCAGACCCCTTAATGTCATCTATTTGGTCAGGTACAATCATTACAGCATTCAGTTTCTCATGAAATCATTTCCTATTGGATAGATTTTTACATAGTAGGAGAATTAAGGGATATGGGGAAAAGGCAGGTGGGTGGAGATGAGCATATTGAAGACGGGTGGTGGGGGTCTTTGAAGATGGAGGCTACTTCCTTAAGATATGGCCTCTTGTCGATGTCCTAGATGGAGTAAAAACTGGTGCCCATGATGTCACAGGCCAAGTTAACAACCCTCTGGAGTTGTTTGTCCTGAGAGTTGGCACCTCGATACCAGAGAGTGACGCAACTGGCCAGAATGCTCTCCATGGTACCCTGAGGTTTTCGGGAGTGACATACTGAATCTCATCAAAACTCCTCAAGAAGTATGGATGCTGGCGAGCCTTCTTCATGTTTGCATTGACGTGGAGGCTCCAGATCCTCGGAGATGTTGACATCCAGGAATTTGAAGATCTTGACCCTCTCCACGACTGAGCCCTCGATGAGGACTGCTTCATGTTGTCCTGACTTCCTCCTGATGTCCACAATCATCTCCTTGGTTTTGCTAACGTCAAATGCAAGGTTGTTGGTGTGACTCAATGGGCTGGTTGACCTACTCCTCTCCTATGTCGTTATATTTACTCTGATAAACTGTTTTTTTTTCTGAGAAGAATTTCCTGGGACAAATCATGATTTTTGACATCGAAGTCTTCCTCATTCAATTTACTGTGAAGAAATTTCCCAGATAATACGCTCTCCACTCTGGAAGCATTTCAAAAGCAATAAAGTCTGAAATCCCTCCAGCCTTTCCTCTGAACTAACTGAATTTTTAAAAACTTTTCTGTAAAAGTTTTACCACCAGAGGGTAACTCCAACCTCCAACCTGATGTCTCAAGACAAAGGCATGTTTCACCCTCCTCCACGCCAGGGGGCGCTGTCGCCCTCTAATCGCACACGGGGTGGTCAACCCTCCGAACGGTTAGGGGGCGCCGTTGCACTCAAAAATACAAAGCATTCCGCGACCTGCCTTTGCGTGTCATCCTCCACGCCGCGAGGGAGGCGCTGTGTCCGTCACGTGACCGGGCCCTGGCGATGCGCGGCCGCCGACGGAGCAGCGGTTTTCGTCAGCGGGTAAATGTCTCCGAGTCGCGGCGTGGGGAATGTGGGACCGACGCAGGGTGCGCCCTGTCCGCCCGGAAATGTGAGGGATAGAATTATTCCGACCGTTACCGGCTCCCGGCGACCGCCGGAACTCCTCTCTGGCCCGCGCTTGTTGACGTTGGAACGCGCTGCTCTGATTGGCTGCCGAGTGGGCCAATAGGGATGATGCGTCGGGCCGTCTGTTGGTCTGATAGGTCGATGAGCCGTCAATCAGCTCGGTTATGCTGACAATGCGGAAGTAAGTAGCAGGAGAGGGTGATTTGCCCACCAAACCTGTTCTAATCAAAGTTAGCTACAAATAAGGTAAGAACAGCACAGTATTAGGCCCTTCGGCCCTCGATGTTGTGCTGACCCATATATTCCTACCCAAAAAAAGTACTAAGTCCTTCCCACCCTTTAACCTCTATTTTTTATTCATCCTTGTTCCTGTCTCTTAAATACCCCCAATGTTTCAGCCTCCACCATCACCCCCAGCAAGGCATTCCAGACACCCACAACTCTCTGTGGGGGAAGAAACTTACCCTTGATGTCTCCCCTAAATTTCTCTCCCTTCACTTTCTACAGATGTCCTCTGGTGTTTGCTCCTCTCACCCTGGCTGTCCACCTTATCAATGCCTCTCAGTATCTTGTCCTTCGCTCCAAAGCAAGTGTGAGGTGTTGCATTTTGGAAGGACAAAACAAGAAAGGATGTACACAGTAAATGGTCGGGCCCAGAGGACTGTGGTAGAACAAAGGGATCTGGGAATACAGAAAAATAATGTCACAGTAAGATAGGGCTGTAAAGAGAGCTTATGGCATGTTGGCCTTCATAATTCAAAGTATTGAGTATAGGAGTTGGGATATTATGGTAAAGTCATGTAAGAAATTGGTGAGGCCAAATTTAACAATAGACAATAGGAGCTGGAGTAGGAGAATAATGTGTAGTTTTGGTCACCTTACTACAGGAAAGATATCAATAAGATAGAAAGAATGCAGAGAAGATTTACTAGGATGTGGCCAGGACTTCAGGTACTGAGTTACAGGGAAAGGTTAAACAGGTTAGGACTTTATTTCCTTGGAGTGTAGAAGAATGAGGGGAAATTTGATAGTGGTATTTAAAATTATGGGGGTATAGGTAGGTAGGCTTTTCCACTGAAGGTAGGTGAGATACAAAATGGGAAATGGGTTAAGGGTGAAAGGGGAAAAGTTTGGTGGAATATTAGGGGAAACCTCTTTATACGGAGAGTGGTGGAAGTGTGAAATGACCTGCCAGCTGAAGTGGTGAATGGTGGCTCAATTTTAACATTTAAGAAGAATTTGAACGGGCTCTGTACGGAGGATATTCCCTGTTTGGAATTTATAGTTAGTGATTACCCAGAATAAATAGACAATTTAGGACTAAAATGAGACATACATTTAAAGGAGTGTTGAATATTTGGAATTCTTTACTCCAGATTGAGACAAGATTTAAAGATAAGATCAACAGTTCTGTAGATGTTAGTGAGGACTCGTGTTTTAGATCAGCCACAATTTGACCTGCTGCTGCTCCTGTGACTTGAGGAAGAAGTTCGACAGGTCCAAGAAACAACAAATCTGAACATGTTGAATGTAACAAAAGACCTTTATTTGCCCATGAGGGAAAGTGGCCATTGGGATCGCAAACACACGCACACACGCACGCACACTCACTCACTCACTCACTCACTCACTCACTCACTCACTCACTCACTCACTCACTCACTCACTCACTCACTCACTCACTCACTCACTCACTCACTCACTCACTCACTCACTCACTCACTCACTCACTCACGCACGCGCACACACACGCGCACACTCACACACGCACATGCACACACACACGCACTCACACACACGCACTCACACGCACTCACACACACGCGCACACACGCGCACACACACTCACACACACTCACACACACTCACACACACTCACACACACTCACACACACTCACACACACTCACACACACTCACACACACTCACACACACTCACACACACACACACACACACACACACACACACAAAATCAGAGAAGAAACATGCAACACACTTGCATCGGACACACAACTAACAGCCAGTAATTTGTAAAGAGGCAAGAACAGGACCCTCCACCCCTCAGCCCCCCAGTTAGTTATGAAAGAAAGGATTTACGATGATTGATTCGTACATGTGCCCCACAATAAGCCCCAACCCATTACTGACACACACCTTGTGATTGTTGTCTATGGCTCATGACCTGGAATGGAGCTTGGGTTCATTCTCAGGAGGTGGGGAGTGGCAGAAGCTCCATGTTGGGCTTTATAGCCCCAGTCAGCCAGTGGGGGTCGGCCACGTATGCCCAAAATAGGTGATTAAAGGATATGTGTAGGGGGCAAAGCTGTGTGCTCTCCATGGGTGGTCTTGACCTTAATTGACAGATGTGGAGGCTTCCGACTAGGTTCCTGCTGGAGGGGTCACATGTCCCACCAGACTACAGCTCTTATTTCTTGTCATAATGACTCCAGGTTTTGCGCTCCATTTCTTCTAATCTATCATGGCATTATGGGCCCAGCTTAACTTTGTCATTGAACCAGCTGACAGGGACCTTTGAGTCCTGATCCACGATGTCCAAACATCCCACTGCCTCCACAGGTGCCACCTGACCCACTTGATCCAGTACTCATTTTTTTTGCTTCAGATTCCTGTCTCTTGTTCCTTTTGTTATTTGGCAAATCATCCTCTTCCTTGCAGAGGCCGGGTCCTCTGTCCACTTCTGGGACTTGAGGCTGCGGAAGAACATCACCAAGTTGTTTTCCAGACAGTTTCTGACTCTCACCTGGAGACCTTCACTCCATAAGCACCAAATTCATGACCCCGTAACCATTTCGCCCACTTCAACGTCCTCCCTAAAATCCACTGCATGCATTGTTTGTGTCTTCTTGATTCACAGAAGTTATTTCTTCTTACCTTGACTAACTATATTTCCAAAGCTTCTGAAAGGGTCCACTTGCCTAATTTTAATAAGTTTATTGATATGAAGCATTAACAATTTTTCACACTCTAAAATGATTCTCCATCTGCAGCTTTTATTTTAGACCTTGACAAGTTCTCTCTGTAAGGAAACTGCAGTAAAACCCCTGGTATCCGGCACCTATTGGGATTGGTAGATGCCAGATAAGTTAATTTTCCAGTTGCTTGAGATTATGTGATTGCCAAACTAACAGCAAGGTAATTTTAACCTATTTATTTTCTGCAATTTCTTTGCACATTGCTTGAGGTGGCCAGTTGCTTGAATTCTGGCTAATAGGGGTTTTACTGTATTATAATCTCCCATTCTCCCCTTGTTTCTCACTTTCCATACTAACTGCCTCCAATGCATCTTCCTTCGTCCACATGTCTGGTTTACCCTCAGTCGTGCTTGAGAGTCCTGTTCATCTCCACACTTTTGCTCTCAAACCACTCAGGGTAAAGATAGGTTTCTTTCAACAGATTAACATGTAAATTAAAAAAAATTATTTACAAAAATTATTTACAACACGAAAGAAGCTGATTCCGACCATTGAGATCAGTGCCACCCAATAAACTTACAACCCTGTACATTTTGAGGGGGGGGGGGCGGTGAAGAGTATCCAGAGGAAACCCAAGCAGCTCTCAGGGAGAACACAAAACTCCTTACAGAGAGCACCTGGACTGCTGGCACTGTAATAAATTTAAATTTAAACCTACAGTATGGTAACAGGCTCTTCTAGCACATGACCCCTTGTTGCCTAAATACCCCCAATTAACCTACAACCCCAGTAAAGGGGCTGAAGGATTCCCACACAGACATGGGGAAAAAGTACACCCTTCAGACAGTGCAGCATTTGAACCCAGGACACTGGCACTGTAATTGTGTTGTGCCGCCCTCTAACCAGCTCCCACCCGACACTTCTACCCTTCCAAAGGGACCGTTCCATCCATTACTGCTGGTTCAGTCCCATCTCCACCATTACTCTTCCGACACTACCTTTCTGTGCAAGCTCAGGAGATACAACACCACCTTGCTCTCATGTCCTGCATAGGAATCCAAATAGAATTTTCGAGTGAAGCAATAATTCACTTCCACTTTGCAAAATAATCTGTAGCAGTTTGCCTGTCACTTTATTCCAAGTAGCTACATTATAAACTTCCATTCTTAATATTACATTTAGCTGTTTCAGATTCTCTCACTGTGGAAGCCTCCTGAGTATTTTTCTATTTTTAATATCAGCCTGCATCCTTCCTCTTTCCTCCTGATGGTAACTTCAGATTTAATTCCCCAGATCTGGGGCGCCAGCGATCGGGACCAGGATTCAAAACCCGTGCTGTCTGTAAGGAGTTTGTACCTTCTCCCCGTGTCTGTGTGGGTTTTCCCGGGGGCTCCGGTTTCTTCCCACCGTTCAAAATGTACCAAAGCAGTAGGTTAGTTGGGTGTGAATTGGATGGCGCAGACTCTTGGGCCGAAATGTATGTTTAAATTATAAAATTAACATTAGATCCACTCATTCCCTTGCTGACATGTCTGTCCATGGTCTCATGCACTACCAGACTGAGACCACCCACAAATTGGAGGAACAACACCAAATCCAGTCTGGGGACCCTCCAACTGGATGGCATTATCATCAACTTCTCTGGTTTCTGTTAGCCTCACCCCTCTCTAACTATCCCTATTTCTCCTTTTTTCCTTCAGCTCTGTATTCACAGAGCTACACTTCCCCCCCCCCCCAAACATATCTCACCTTTCCTCTCCGTCCAATTATCACTTTTTACCTGCTGGCCTGGCTCTTCCCTCTCCTTTTCTTCCCCCCTTGGCCTTTTAATTCCTACCTCTCCCTGCTTTTTACTCAGGGGTTCATACATTAGGTCTCACTGCCTCATTCATTGTTCTCTGTTGTTAACATCAGTAATGACTGCCCAAAGGCAAGACCTGAATGTGCGAGCTGAACGACCTTGTTGTTATCAGAGGAGGGATTATAAGCCAGCTGTTCCAACCCTCCAGCCAAATTATATTTAAAAAGTTCGAATAGCTCGTGAGTATTGTTTGAACATGCGCAGGGAGGAAAAGACCTGCTCATCAACCCAGCCTTTCCCATACTTCAGTGGCATCTTGTATATCATCTTCATAGGTATAATCCTTGGCCCACCCAAAGCATGTGATTTCCCAGTCTTTTTCGGACCCCACTCTTCTAATTGCTATCAGTTATGGTGATTGAAGCTCATCTAGCCCCTTGCTGGAACCAGGTCAGTAATTACTTCGGGCAGGAAGAATGTTCAAGGACCAGAGGAACTGTTCACACTAGCCTTCTGAGGTTCTCATATTCATGAAGCAGCATTTATTTATTTATTTTTAGAGCTACAATCCTTGTCCTGTGTAGGTATTGTCTGTCTGTATGTGTGTGTCTGCATGTTTTGTACCGAGGACCAGAGAACGATGTTTTGTCAGGTTGTACTTGTGCAATCAGCTGACAATAAACCTGACTTGACATACCCCATTGACTTACAGCCCCCAGTACAATTTAAATGGCGGGAGGAAACCCGCACAGACACTGGGAGAAGGTACAAACTCCTTACAGACAGCGCCCGATTCGAACCCGGGTCGCTGGTGCTGTAAAAGCGTTGCGCTAACCGCAGTGCCTCTATTTTGTCCAGAGGACTGTGGACCACGTGGTTTGCAATGGCACATCAATGAGAAAGGAAGCCAAGGTGCAGGAGAAAGCTTTACAGTATATATTCTTTTATACAATAGCAGTATTTAAATAGGCTTCTAGGACAGACACATGAATAGAGGAGAATGCATCTTGTACAAGCAACAGGGTGTAAGTTTCATGGGTCAAAGGGCCTGATCTTGGGCTATAATGTTCTATGTTTTATTTAGAAGCACACGTATCATGGCCACCACACAGTTCCTGACCATTGTTCAGGGGGAAGCTTCCGAAACCGACTCTGAAGAGGAGCTCTACTTCACCTCCACATCTCCAGCGTGCATCTTGCAGACAGGAGTGAAAGTACTGGGAGAGGCATCAGAAACTGATGATGAGGATGCAAACTGCCCGGAGGCGGCAGCGACGCAAGACGTGCAGCAGGCCATTCAGCTTGGCCTGCCGCCACTGGTCGTGATCCGCGACGAGCAGCCGGAAGTCCTGACTGCAATGGAGGAGAAGCCAGCGGTGAGGATTCGCCATCAGGGTCGCTACAGCAGTCTCCTGCAGCAGAAGCTGAGGGAGAGCAACGTGCGCCTCAATCACAATGTGGAGCATGCAGTCAAACAGATGTATGAGACTGCCACCAAGGAGATCCGCACTGCTACCAGCCACCTCAGCAATTCCCAGAGTGGCGTCATTAACGCATCGCACAGCATCCGCTTAATCCTAGATGACTTGAAGTCAGTGACAGAAAAAATGGACATTATTACCAGCTGCAGCTTACTCCCTGATATCCAAATTCCCCCTCGTCATTAAGTCTAGCACGGGTCTGACCCAGTTCACAAGGATAATTGAAGCTTTATTGTAGTTTTTAGACTCAGAGATGGAAAAACGTCATGAAAATTATGACATTTGACTAGTTGCGTTTCAGCTTATTGCAAAGGCATCTTGCCCCTAGTGAAGCAGGCATTAAGATGGATTTTTTAAACTGAGCTCAGGAATTCTGTTTGAATTTTCTGGTGAGCTTTTCCTTCACAATACTTGTTTGATTAAGACACATAAAGGAAGTTAAGAACCTTACAAGCACAGTGTGAAGCTCAGTTTGGTACGTTGGTACTCGTGAACCAAAGGGATAAAGAAATCTCCAATATTCTTCAAATTGTGCTGGACATCTATTATGTGACCCCTTAATTTGTTGACACTCTTTGTAATATTGATAATGGTATGCACTAATAATCTACAGAGATTATTTGAGTAGTTTACATCTCCGTCTTTGCTCATATTTATTTCTGATGTATTTAACAGCTCATAATTTACCTTCTGTATTCAGATTTGATAATACAGTAAAATCCCCGTTATCCAGAATTCAAGCAACCGGCAGCGTTCAGCAAGCAGCAAAAAAAATCACGGATAATGAATAGGTAAAAAATGCGTGTTTAAAATTGGAGCCCCTTATAGCAATCAGTTCGCCCATTGCACAAGACGCAATCTCAAGCAACTGGCAAATACACTTAAGCGGCACCTAGCAATTCCCCATAGGTGACGGATACCAGGAGTTTTACTGTATAATGGAGACGACCTTAAAATGGGTTTAACTTTGCACCTTGCGATTAGAAAATATGGAACCCTGGACTAGTTTGGTTCAATGAACAATTCTAGGACCTGACATTTAATGATTTCAAATTGCATGTGTGCTTATGTCGTGAGTTAAAGCAAAATTTGCCTTATGTACGTTGATCTAACAAATCTGAATGTACCAGTAAAACATTTTTGCACTTTTTATTGAGATGGTTACTTTATTGCATGGAAAATGCTTGCGGCATTATTAAATCGATAAACTAGAAATTAATACACAGAGATGAGGCAACAATGACAAATGGGGATCTTAAATTCAACAAACAATATAAATCCAGAATTCAAAAATAGTTTCAGGAAATGGAAATGATGGTGACTGAATTCAAAGAAACTAAACACAATGGTTTCACTTTGGTTGATCCAGAACAGCTTAGTTGTACGAAGCCACAATTAAAAAAAGGTGTAATAACAGAGCTACAATCAAGATTTGCATAGGATGAGGTTACACTCAAGCTGGTAGACCCTTAAAACTCCTTTTATTTGGAGTTATCTCTGAAACCATATTCGTAAGCAATCCCACTAATACCACTGAACAGTGATCATTGGGGGATCAGTGGTGGGGCCGGGGGGGGGGGAGCAATAAAGTTCTTGACAGTCACTATCTCAGAGGATCGTTCCTGGACCCAAAGCACCAGTGGCAATATGAAGAAAGCACGTCAGCTCCTCTACTTCCTCAGGAGTTTGCAGAGATTTGGCGTGAGCTCGGAAACCCTGGCGAAGTTCTACCGAGGTGCGCTGACTGGCTGCTTCACCATTTGAAGCTTCTTAAAAGTGTCACCGAGTTTACTTGGTGTAGGCCTTTCCATTTCCATTGAAAGAAGGTCAGAAGCACTTTGTTGTTAGACTGAGTCTTTGACAAATGGGGAAAGAACAAATTCAGGGGAAAAATATACTTGACCGTATCCCTACCGATTCACCTGTTGCAAAAGTGGGGCAACGTGAACAGGACTGGATTAAAGTAACAAAGTAGGCGTATCCTTGTTGATGATACCATTATTCAAGCACTCCCACAGTGGATAGAACCATAGAACACTACTGCACGGAAACAGGCCCCTTTGGTCTGTGAAAACCATTTTTTTTCTGCCTAGTCCCACTGACTTGCACCCAGCCCTTCATACCCCTCCCATCCGTATACCTGCCCAAGTTCTTCGTAAATGTTAAAATTGAACCTGGATTCACCATTTCAGTTGGCAGCTCATTCCACACTCCCACTACTCTATGTGAGGAAGTTTCCCCTAAACTTTTCCCATTTCACCCTTAACCCATGTCCTCTGGTTTGTATCTCACCTGCCCTCGGTGGAAAAAGCCGAACTCTGTCTATCCCCCTTATAATTTTAAATACCTCTATCAAGTCTCCCTTCATTCTCCTACAGTCCAGGGAATAAAGTCCTAACCTGTTTAACCTTTCCCTGTAACTCAGTTCCTCAAGTCCAGGCAACATCCTAGTAAATCTTCTCTCCCCTCTTTCTATTTATTGATATCTGTCCTGTAGTTAAGAGACTAAAACTGCACACAATAATCTAAATGATCAATTCATTAGAAAAGCCTTTCTTGCCACCTGCTGATACTATTATATGTTCATATCATGACTTAGTAGTCAGGAGTATAATTGTACTATTCATTCAATTCACTGTCCTGGCAAATCCCATCTCATTGACTCTACACAAAACCCTGGAACATCTGGAGAGCAAAGATGCATGCATCAATATGCTCTTATTGACTACAGTTTGACACTTAACACCATCACCCCCTCAAAACTGATCAGCAAACTCTAAGACCTGAAAGTTAACACCCGACTGTGTAATTGGATCATGGATTTCCTCACCTCCAGACCACAATCAGTGAAGATTTGTAAGAACTTCTCCACAATCTCCATCAGTACCGGAGCACTGCAAGACTGTGTTCTTAGCCCCCTGCTCTACTCACTTTACACCTATGACTGTAGCTCAGTATGACATTAACACCATCTACAAATTTGCCGATGATATCACGGTAGTGGGTTGTATAAAGGATGGGAACGAGTCTGCATATAGAATGGAGATTGAAAACTTGACACTCAATGTCACCAAAACTAAGGAGCTCATTGTTGATTTCAGGAAAGGAAAGCCAGATCCAGTGATCGTTGGAGGATCAGAGGTGGAGAGGTTGTGTACATTTAGGTTACTATCTCAGAGGATCTTTCCTGGACCCAACACACCAATGGCATAGTGAAGAAAGCAAGACAGTGCCTCTACTTCCTCAGGAGTTTATGAAGATTTGGTATGACATCAGTAACCCTGGCAAATTTCTACAGATGTGCGGTGGAAAGTGTACTGGTTGGCTGCATCACAGTCTAGCATGGGAACGCCAATACCCCTGAGCATAAAGCCCTCCAAAAGGTAGTGCACACAGCCCAGGACATTACAGGCAAAATCCTCCACACTATTGAGTACATCTGCAGGGAATGCTGCCGTTGCAGCAATCATCAAAGACCCACACCCTCTGTTCTCGCTGCTGCCATCAAAAAAGAGGTATCTGTGCCACAAGTCTCATGCCACCAGGTTCAGGAGCAGCTGCTATCCCTCCACCATCAGATTCCTCAACAACAAACTCCATTATGGACTAATTTAAGGACCTTTACTTGTGCACTTTATTGATTTTCTTTGCTCTCCCTGTATTGCACAGTCAGCTTGTATTTGTTATCTGTTTACAGTTCTTTTGATTCATGCTGTAGGCAGTTAATTTTTGCACGAGAAAATTAGTGGTGATTCTGCTGCGTCCGTAGGAGAAAGAATCTCAGAGTTGTATGTGATGTCATGTATGTAGTCTGACAATAAATCTGAATTCCCTTTGGAAATTTGGTTTTGAAATCGCTTTCATTCCTTTCTCTCTCATAAGTTGCTTGCAAGAATTAATTCAATTTTTCTTTTTAAAGATTGATCTAGATTAATTGTAAATGGGAGGAGGGTTTTTGCATCTTCAACGGTGAATTTGTAACTGATTGACAGAAATTTCTGGAAGATTTCTGGATCTCCATCCAGTGCCAACAACTTTTGAATGTTGGGCCCAATGGACTTTAACTTCTCTAAGGCATTTTCATAGATGGCCCACAGCAGCATTTTGTCATCAATCGCTTTCTCTTCATCCAATTCTCTCAGTTGCTCAGCATCTTCCCAACACTGCCAGATCCAGCTGAGACGGCAGGGCCAACTGTTGGCTAAAATGACCCATGCGACGATTTTTAGAGGAGTAAAGGAACTGAAGGGGACATTCCTTTCGACCATGAGCCTAATCATCACTGATGTTATGTTTACTATCCTTTTCATCTCCAGAAAGTTCTCCTCAATATACTCATGGAGATGCCCATCCAAGTCCATCAAACACTGAAAAGCTTGTTTAATGTAACGACCTGCATTCAAGTTCCCATTTCTTGGCTTGGGGAGTTGGTTGCTTGCGATTGAAATGCTAATCAGCGGGATGCTTTCAGAAGGATCTTCCTGAAATCTCTTCACTTGTTGACTTGGCGGGGGATTTTCTTCTAGGAGGGCATCCTTGCCATCTAATACCTGCTGAAGATATTTGAGTTTGGTGTGAGTGTCCATTTTGGGGACAGAAAACGGCAGTGAAACAATCCTGTTCAGGAACTCGTAGCCATTTCCCGCAATGCCTTTTAGGCTGCTGGCTTGCTCCACACAAGCTACAATAATACTGGGATCAACAGCAAGCACCGAGATGAAAGGGGCTTCAGGATCTGAAAGAAGGATATTCATAGCATCCAAGGCTCCAACAATTTTATCTGGAGTGCACCGGTCAAGGCTCATGATTTTCAGTACTATTCGAATCTTCCTTCGTTCAAAGATTTCCATGTAGCGGATGAAGTTTATGAGGACTTTAACCTCTTGCTTCACATCGTTCATGAAGCCTAGCTGACTGCTAAAATCTGATTTATTCATCAGGGTCTCCATTTTATCCTTCTGACTGACAAACATATTTTTGCCGACCATCATGGTGTTTTTCATTGTCATCAGGGCGGAAATTCCAATCAAGCCAAAGCCAACACCTTCAACCGCCATAGCGTAACCTTTTCCCATCTCATCAAGGGTGAAGCCATACACAGAGATGATGAATGCCAGTGTACAAGCTAGCAAAATAAGGCAAATGAAAATAAGCCACACTGGAATTCTCAGGATTGTTTTGGACACCCACTCATGGTTGGAAGTGGTTTTCTGGACAGTATCTTGATGAGCAAGGGCTCGAACAATGCCAGTTGGGATGCATCCAAACTGATTCTTAATGTCATCGCAGAGGGTAGTAATGAGCCCTGCCCACAGCTTTTCGCTTCCTGAAAATTCCCATGCACTGAACTGGATAAATATGGATCGGAAGTTTTTCCTCTTCTCGTGACGCTCCGTAATTTGAGGCTTGAGGAAAATAAAATGCCACAAAAGCAAAATGAATCCCAAACCGGTGGCTAACCGAGGCTTCTCCTGGGATTTCTCTGCCACTTTCTTCTCTCTCTGACGTTCTTCTACTTTTATGTGTTCTATGAAAGAAGGGTGACATTATTGTCAGAAAGTAGGAACACGACGCTGGAGAAACTCAGCAGGTCTAACAGCATACTTCACGTAGCATAGATAAAGATACAGAAGCCACATTTCTGGCTTGAGCCCTTCATCAAGGCATTATTGACATACAAAGCTTTACCTTTCAAATATAATATTAACTCCTGGCATTTAAAGCAATGTATCTGACCCACAACTGTTATTCACAATGCTATCAGATTGCTTAGATGCTCACCAATACCCAGACTTCAGTCCCACCTCCATCATCGTAATCCAGGACCAAAGGCAGGCGAACTGGCCCCGCATGTCACGCACGCGGCGGGGCAGCCGGCCAAAATGGCACCGTTGGGAGTTTCTTCCCGACCTCGGCACCAGGCTTAGAAGCACGCGCTCTGCAGCCCTCATGAAGCCCTGACGGCATCCGGGCTCACGACGCGGTTCTCAGCCAGGTACGGGCTGGGAGTTTAAGAACAGCCAGGCAGACCTCAAAAAATCAGTTTTGCTCACTGAACTCAACCCGTTTGGTTCAGTAAGCAGAGTAGCTATCGATACATCGGTAACCCCGACAGGTTCAAACGCCTTTGAACCCAATATGAATGACTCCTCGATCAACACTATAGCCATCAAGCTTCCTGACTTCTGGGTTCAGGAGCCTGAGACCTGGTTCAGCCACGCAGAGGCTCAGTTTCACCTCCACCAGATTTAATCAGATACGACCAAGTTTTATCATGTGGTCGCCACCCTGGACCAGGCCACTGCCATTCGAGTGCTGCACCTCATCCAGCACCCTCCCACAGAAGACAAATATGGGACCGTCAAGCGTATGCTCACCGGCTCCCTTGGCCTCTCCAGGTGCCAGCGTGCCGTTTGGATGCTTCACCTCGATGCCTTGGGAAACAGAACTCCAATCGTGTTGATGGATGAGATGCTTGCACTCATGGGCGATCATACCGCCTGCCCATTTTTCGAGTGCATCTTCCTTGACCATATGCCGGAAGACATCCGGCCATTACTGTCCCAGGAGAGCTTTGACGATCCCAGGAAGGTCGCTCAAAAAGCTCAGGAGCTATGGCTTGAACGATTCCCGGCGGGCTCAGCAGTCCAACTGGTTACGAGTCCTAGGCATGACCACGTCAAGCCTTCCTCCTGCGCTGCGGAGGAACACTCGGCCCCTGCAGGAGCCTCAAAGAGCATAGACAGAAGCAAGCCATCCACTTCAGGCCTCTGCTTCTTCCACCAGCGCTGGGGAGCCAAGGCTCGGAAGTACTGTCAGCCCTGCTCGTTCCAGGGAAACGAGCAGGCCGGCCACTGTTAATGGCTACAGCGGGTGGCCAAGAACAATCTCTACCTGTGAGATGTAATCAGCGGCCAACGGTTCCTCGTCGACACCGGGGCCCAAATCAGCGTCATCCTGGCCACAGCCATCGAGTCCCGGATCTGGCCACAGCCATCGAGTCCCGGATCTGGCCTCGAGGGTCTCCACTCCGTGCAGCCAACTCGACGGAGATCCAAACTTATGGTAACAAGAGTGTCCACTTCCAGCTCGGCCAGTGGAAGTTCTTGTGGAGGTTCACCGTTTCGTCTCTCCGAACCTCCATCCTGGGTGTCAACTTCCTCCTCGCCCACGGGCTCCTGGTCCACCCCCAGGTAGGTGACTTGTCGATGCCCATACCTTCCAATCCATTTGTCTTAATGCCTCCCGCACAGAGCAGCTGCAGATGGCCATGGTCAGCGCACCCAAGGACGAGTTCCAGTGCATCCTGGATGAGTTCCCGTCCCTTCTCAAGCCGCAGTTCTCCCCCGCCTCACCACGCCACGGGGTGTTTCATCATATCCCCACCTCGCCTGTCCATGCCAAGGCACGCCGGCTCCCGTCGGAGAAGCTCCAGATAGCAAAAGAGGAGTTCTCACATCTGCAGGAGCTAGGGATCATTTGACACTCTGAAAGTCCTTGGGCCTTACCGCTCCACTTGGTCCCGAAAGCTTCCGGTGGCTAGCGCCCCTGTGGAGATTATCGACGGCTTAATGATGCGACAGTACCTGAGCGTTACCTGATCCCTCACATTCAGGACTTTACGGATAACCTGCGTGGCGCGAGGGTTTTCTCCAAGGTCGACCTGGTGCGCAGATATCATCAAATCCCGGTGCACCCCGAGGACATCCCCAAAACGGCCATCATCACCCCCTTCGGCCTGTTCGAATTTCTACGAATGCCTTTTGGCCTCAAGAATGCAGCCCAGACCTTCCAGCGCTTCGTGGATACGGTGGGCAGAGATTTGAACTTTGTGTTCATTTATCTAGACGATATTCTTGTCGCCAGCAGAGACTGGGCCCAACACAAGTCTCACCTGCGCACCCTCCTCTCCTGACTGGCCGACTTCGGCCTAATGATCAATCTGGCCAAATGCCGGTTCGGGAAAGAGTCCATGCGGTTCCTGGGCCATACCATCACAGCGAAAGGAGCTGCTACGAAGGTTGGCGCAATCAGGGAGTTCCCGCAACCGGACAACCTCAAGGGGCTACAAGAGTTCGCAGCTATGATTAACTTCTATAACCGATTTATTCCAGGCAGTGCTCGCATCATGCAGCTGCTCTTCGCCCTCATCATGGCCAAGGACAAGACGTTCACCTGGATTCCAGAGGCCAACAGGGCATTCAAAGCCACAAAAGATGCCCTTGCGAAGGCTACCCTGCTCGTCCAACCGCGCACCGACCTTCATACAGCGCTCTCCGTCGATGCCACCGCCATCGGTGCTGTCCTGGAGCAGCAGGTTAACGGAGAGTGGAAATCACTGGCATTCTTCAGCCGGCTTCTTCGTCCGCCAGAGCGCAAGTATAGCGCTTTCGACCATGAGTTGCTGGGCGTGTACCTCGCTGTGCATCATTTTCGCTTTTTCTTGGAGGGGAGGCCTTTCTCCATTTTTACTGACCACAAACACCTCACTTAGGCACTCGCTATGGCTAGAGATTCCTGGTCGGCCCGTTGACAGCGTCACCTGTCCTTTGTGTCGGAGTTCACCACTGACATTCGGCACAAGGTGGGGAAAGACAATGTGGTCGCCGGCGCGTTCTCCCGACCGGCCATTTGCTCACTGACACCCGGGTTAGACTACGACCAGCTTGCCCGGGCCCAGAAGTCCGACGAAGAGACGCAGACCTTCAGGACTGTCATCACAGGCCTGCGGTTCCAGGACCTCCTGACTTCTCTTGGTGACGATATCATCCTGTGCGATGTCTCCATGGGCACCTCGCGACCAGTGGTTCCCCAGCAGTGGCGCAGGCAAGTCTTCCACCATATCATCCCACCCTTCCATCAAGTCCACAGTTCGTATGGTGGCAGAACGCTTCATCTGGCATGGGCTTTGAAAGCAGATTTCAGACTGGTCCAGGACCTGCACCCATTGCCAGCTTTTTCAAGGTACACAAGCACACCAGAGCACCCGTGCAGGATTTCGAACAAGTCCGAGAATGGTTCAGCCATGTACATGTGGACATTGTCGGCCCCTTACTCGTTTCCCTAGGTAACTGCTACCTTTTCTCGGTGGTAGACTGCACCACTCACTGGCCCAAGGCGATTCCGATGCCAGATGCCTCCGCGGACTCCTGCTCCCGAGCACTTTTGACCAGTTGGGTTGCCTGGTTCGGTGTCCCGACCCACCTCACCAGCGAACGAGGCGAGCAGTTCACCTCCACGCTCTGGGCACAGCTCGCCAACAGACTGGGATTCGAGCTGCATCACACAACGGCCTATCACCCACAGGCCAATGGACTGGTCGAGCAATTGCACCACCTCCTTAAGTCGGCACTTATGGCCCTCCTCACTGGCCCCAACTGGGTGGATGAGCTGCCTTGGGTATTCCTGGGCATCCACTCAACAGCCAAAGAAGACCTGCAGGCGTCATCGGCCAAGCTGGTCTAGGGTGCACCGCTTGCCCTACCTGGTGAGTTTATCAATGCACCTCACAGCCCTCAACAGTCACCCCACAGTTTACTTCCCCGCCTCCGAGCCCAGTTGGACTCCTTCACACCGCCACCACCGCCCAGACACAGCACATGGGCCTCCTCCATCCCCAGCGAGCTGTATTCCACAGAATATGTTTTTATCAGGCGAGGCCCGTCCACAGCACCCCTTCAAAGACCTTACGAAGGGCCGTACAGAGTCATCCAGCATTCAGGATCCACTTTCACACTGGATATCGGTCATAAGAGGGAACTGTTTACTGTGGACAGATTAAAGCCAGCATGCCTCGACCCCAACGAGTCAGTGGTTGTGGCCCAGCCCAAGAAGCGAGGCCGTCCGGCAAAGAAGGACATTGGCTCCAGTTCTGGGGGGGGACTCTGTGGTGGCACTCCATTAGGCAGACGAACCGGCCCCGCGTGTCATGCACGTGGTGGGGCAGCTGGCCAATGGTAAGAATTATCCTGCAGACATTAAACTCAAGCACCTTGGTAACCTGCATTCCGCCGACACTCTTGGTCTTGCACTGGTGTCAGCCACAGATTCAACCCACTGCCTCCTAGGATCTCCTGCTATCTTTACCTTCTGTGAATTTTAGTTGTCTTTATTGGATGAAGCCAGCAGCTGCAGTGCCCCTCCATAATGTTTGGGACAGACATTTTTCCTCTTTATTTGCCCCTGTGCTCCACAGTTTTAAATTTGTAATCAAACAATGCATGTGCGATTTTAAGTGCTCATTCCATATTTTATTCAAGTATATTTGTGTACTCCAGGAAAGATCCTTGGAAATTCTCGACCTGCTCCACTGCTGATCCCTGGATGAGGGCTGGGTCGTGTCCCCTGACTTCCACAATCATCTCTTTGGTTTTGCTAATGTTCAGTGCGACGCCATTCAACGAGCTGATCAACCTCCCTCCAAGTTCGCTTCCTCATTACCGACAACCCTGGTGTCTTTGGCCAACTTGTAGACACCATTGGAATCATGCCTGGCCACACAGTCATGGGTGAAGAAGGAGTAGAGCAGTGTTATGTGAGGACACGGGGAGTCATTGGGAATGTAGGAAGAATAAAATGGGGTTCTGTAAAATTAACGCAGGTGGGCGTTTGAAGGTCACTGCAGGCCTGTTGTATGACTCCGACTGTTCGTGCGTTCACCCACCACCGTCTCAAGGGTGAGACCTGCAGATGCTGGAATCTGGATCAAACATTCCTCGAGGAAGTTTGATTTCTGCACCTCCTCGAGGGTCATTGTGGATCGGCAGCAGCTGCCCTTTGACGGGCAGCTGTTCAAATTCTGCCACTGAAAGAGGCTGCCAGTTCACTTGGGCCTCTCTGGCCTACTCCAGTATAGAATAGTGGATCAAAAGTAAAGACCAAAAGATGTATAAAGAAAGTGACTTCTAAATAAGATACTGGAACAAATGTGTACCTATGCATTCATTATACATAGATTCACCCTAAAAGGCTGAATTTTGTTAGGTTGTTGGAAACCCTTTTAGACAATTCAAAAACCCTTTGTTACCATTCTAATTGACCACCAATTAAGAACTTTCCGTTTGTACAAATCAATATATGCTACATCCATTAAAATGTGTTTAAAATATGAGGCTGAAATCTTAATGGAGATTTTTATCACAGCACAACCATATAAACGTGTGTAATAGTGGACACTAATGTGTAAAAGTCAACCCCCTCTATTTTCTGGCCCAAAATCTGGTATTTTCCATCTACTGCATGCAAAAGTTGACCCCCCCCTCCTCCCCCTATTTTTGACCATGGCTATCCGCCCACTGGAGCTCCCGACACCCTGACCTGGGCCCCACGGCCAGCCGCTCGCCCGCCCGCCCATCCTAGCTCCCAACGCCTTGAACTTACTGCAGTCAAAAGTAGCATGCGTACAACAGCTGATCCCCTCAATTTTACCGCAAAAAATATATATGACACACATATATACGGTATGGGCGTTCAATGTCCTGATGTGCCCACTGGAGAAATGCTTTGTGATCAATCTATAGAATTTGATACTTGGAGTCAATGCTATGATACATATGAGTATTGATCTGATTCCATGGTCTGTCCTAGTTCTTGAACAAGTTAAGGGGAAGAACACACGACTATCCTTCAAAGCAAACACATTTCGTTTACCAATTAAAAATTGAAGATCAATAATTAATCGGGTGAAATGAGTGAACTTACTTTCTACATTTTGCAGAAGGCAGTTGATTCCCGAGCCCCATGGTGCATATAGCCCGACTGTCATCGGAGTGGAAACATAGCACAGAGTTTTGGCAAGGCATCTTGCATAACTACCATACAGAGTTGAACCTGAAGACGTCAATTAAATGGAATTGTTTATTAACACGTAACTGAGATAAAGTGCAACACTTTATCTTACATGATATCCAGGCAAGTTCACCCAAGTAATTAACAACTGATCTGTTAGTCATACATTGGGAATCTAGGCTGTACTGTTTCCCCACCCAGTGCCCATTGCTTTTCACTCACAATACATGACCAAAGATTGATGATTGATTATATTGGTTTGGTGGAGAGTGAATGGGGTTGAGGAGGAGAGTTGGGCATACTTGTTGGATTTCATTCTTGGACACCATTCAGGTAGTCAAGTGGAGTTGCACTGCTTTGGCCCACAGTTTTCAGATTCAGATGATCAGATTGATTGTCAGAGTAGGTACGTGACACCACATACAACCCTGAGATTATTGTTCCTGCGGGCAAGGCTGAATGACCACTTACTGGTAGGGCAAAAAAAAAACTGCACTCAACGTACACGTGTAAACAAATTTTAAAAATGTAAACCAATAGAGAGAGAAAAATCAATGAAGTCCAAAAGTAAGAGCCCTTAAAAGAGTCGCTGATTGAGTTGTTAAGGAGTCTGAAGGTGGAGGGGTAGCAGCTGTTTCTAAACCTGGTAGCATGAGCCTTCTGGCACTTGCACCTCTTTCCTGATGGCGGCAGCGAGAACAGAGCATGTGCTGGGTGGTGCGGATCCTTGATGATTGCTGCTGTTCTCTGACGGTAGTGTTCCTTTTGACCCTTCATTAGTGCCAGCTGGACAGAGAGCTTTGATGGTCATTTAGGTTGATTCCAGGGATGAAGGGGGTTAGCCCACGAGAAGAGATTAAGGCATCTGGGACTGTACCCACTGGAATTTAGAAGAATGAGAGGGGATCTTATAGAAACATAAAATGATGCAAGATAAGATGGAGAAGGATAAGTTGTTCCCATTGGTAAGGGAGAATTGAACTGGGGACATAGCCTCAAGATCCAGGGGAGTAGAATTAGGACGGAGATGCTTTTACGAGAGGGGGGTGAATCTGTGGAATTCACTGCCTATTGAAACAGTGGAGACAAGGTTAGATAGATTTTTACATATTAAGGGCTATGGGAAAAAGGCAAGTAGGTGGAGATGAGCCTATCATATCAGCCATGATCTCATTGAATGGCGGAGGAGGCTCCAGTTACTCTTTTATGTAGGTGTTCAATTTGAAAAAGAGGAGGATGAGAGGTCTAACAGAGTAAGCATTATATCACAAGGAACCAAAGGGGGACAAGAGAGTCTGTATCCACTAACAATGGGCTGTGCTTTAACCACAGAGGAGCAGGTTCACAAAAAAAAACACATTCTATAACCGTGGGTGGGCACTGCAGCAGCCTCAAGGGATGCAGACTCCAGAGGAGCAGGATACCAGAAATGGGAAGAACACCCTCCATTGAGAAGGAGAAGCAGAGAAGACGACCCTACATGCTGGTTACCACGGCTGCAGACCAGTGAGGGGCTCAGCGGCTGAAGGAACCACACAGGTCGGTGAATCTGAATGGGCTGCAGGCTGCTGGAGACTGGCTCATGGGAACCAGGTATCAGAGCCAGGATTCGAGAGAGCCTTGGGTGCTGAAGGTTTCCTGATTGTGTCATAGGTTCGGATCTGGAGCTCAGGTTGCTGATGGTTTGGACTGGAGTCTGTGTCGCTGCAGAGGCTGCGGGACGCTGGAGGTAAATCTGAGGCTCCTGGCACCCATCTGAAAATGTTACAGAGACACAGCACTCCTGCAAGGTCCAGCCACCCAGTGCAACTACTATCAGCTCTGTACCGGCTTTAAACGGCCTGTTATTGGAGCCGATGGTGATTTTATTTGAAAATTCTGTGACCCCGTGGTCTGTGCCCAAGATGGCGGCGCCTCTGATTGGCACCAGCCACGTGGAGTTGCAGACTCTGGGGAACCAGAGGACTATTTACACAATGCTCCCAGTAAATGTCATCTTTAGGGGAAAGATCCTCTCGATCTCCTGTTTAGACCCAGTCTGATGGTTTGTAGAACCGTACCATACAATGGTGCAGCCAGACAGGACGCTCTCAATCATGCTCCTGTAAATAGATGTCAAGATGGGGGCCAGTAGTCTTGCCCTCCTCAACCTGCTTTGGAATTGTTGGCACTGCTGCGCCTTCCTGACTGAGTCCAGGATAAGTCTCCCCTTATATACACACCAAGCAACTTGGTGCCCTCCATGACGGAACCGTTGATGCGTGGTGGAGAATGATCGATCTTCGCCTTTTGAAGTCCTCACTCATCTCATTTGTCTTGTTCACGTGGAGACTCAGGCTGTTTTTCTCACGTTGATTTTTGAGCCTTTCATCCTCCTCCCTGTAGTGGTTATGAGACCATCTACCGTCGTGCCACCTGCAAGTTTAATTGTTCTGTTGGGAGACCATCTACCGTCGTGCCACCTGCAAGTTTAATTGTTCTGTTGGAACAGTGCATTCGTGGATCAGCAATGTGGGCTGAGGACACAGGCCTGAGGTGCACTTGTGCTCATCATGCTCACCAGGATGAAGGAGGTGGCCTTGAAACCTATGGGGACAGTGGACTGCTGTAGTCGATGTTCGTTGCGACCTCTGTCAACTGGGCCCCACAGACTCTCAGCATCCGACCAAGTATGTTATGTGGATCTGCTGCTCTGTGTGAGATCTTCTAATTTTTAGAAATTTAGGCACAGTGCCGTAACGGGCCATGAGCCCATGCCACCCCAATAACCTACTACCCCAGGTACGTTTTGAGACACAGAGAGTGCGGGATTCGAACCCACGTCTGGTCCCGATCATCGGGGCTGTTAAGGCATTGCACTAACTGCTATGCCAACCATGCTGTTCTGGAGGTCCTGTTGGTTTTTCAGTGTCATTCATCTATGACCAATTTTGCTTTGTAATTTCAATCTTTTTTATCATAAGTAGAAATCTCACTCTTAATCTTATGCTTGTTACAAAAAGTGGTTGAAGAAGGGCCTGTGAGTACCTTCAAAGTTGGTAGGTAAATTGCTTGTAAATAGGAGATAATGATCAGGGTAAACAAGTTGGAGCTTGTTTAGATTGGGTGGGGGTGGAATACAAAAGGATATGTGAGTGGCCAGATGAATAGAAAAACATTGAAATAAAACACAGGTGCCCAAGGAACTCAACCAGTCTTGCAGCAACCACAGAAAGATATATTACCAAAGTTTCGGGCCTGAGCCCTTATTCAAGGTATAAACAAAAATGCAGACAGGCATCTGAATTAAAGACTGGGGAGAGGAATGGGAAGTGGTGGAGGGAGACAGAATCCAGACGGAACAGGAAAAACGTGTCAATTGGATGTGATGAGAATTGATTTTGGTGCTGTGAAAGGAAACAGGCAAAAGGGATAAGAGAGAGAGAACTTCTCCAGTTTCTGTTAAAGCCAATGGAAACCAGAGAGGTCAATGTTAATGCCATCTGGTTGCAGGGAACCTAGACAAAAGATTGACCTTCCAATTTGCGGGAGGTCTCAGTCTGGCAATGAATGAGACCATGGACAGGCAGACACATCAGCAAGGGATTGGGGGTGGGGAGTGGGGATTGAAATGGGTGGCCACTGGCAGATCCAATTATTGCAGCAGACAGAGCTGAGGTGCTCAACCAAGCGATCTCCCAGTCTGCACCCAGTCTCTCCGATGTGTAGGAGACCACAATGGGAGCACCGGATGCAGTAGACGACCCCTGAATATTCACAAGTGAAGCATCACTTCATTTGATGGAGAGGGACGGGGTAGGGGGGGGAGGTGCAGCATCTTCTCCGGTCACGGGGGTAAGTGCCAAGGGGATGATTGGTGGGAAGGGAGGAGTGGACGAGGGAGTCATGGAGGGAGCAGTGGAAGGCGGAGAAGGGAGGAGAGAAGAATTCGTGTCTGGTGGTGGGATCACGTCATGAGTGGCGATAAGAGGCTGGTATTAACCTGCACTGGAAAATCAATTTAAATTGCTCAAGACCTCAATATTATAGCAGTTGATGGAGAATATTAACCCCACCTTTGTGGTTTTGAAACTCCACAATATCTTTTCAGGAACTTAATGACTCCAATTCATTTCCTCTCAGTAGTGAATATAAATAATAAAATATCCAAAAATTTAGATCTCTGAGAGTGACAGTAGAATCTATGACTACCTGCACAGGTAGGATTTGACCTGAAAAGACATGCAGTTATTGACGATCAACCACCTCGATGAGGGGCTCAATCCCGAAACATCAGTTATATAATTTTACCTTTGCTACCTAAAGGACACTGTTCGACTGGCTGAGTTTCTCCAGCATTGTATTTTCACTTCAACCACGACGTCTGCAGACTTTTGTGTTTTACAGCTGTCAACCACCTTACCAGTCCAAACTAGCAACACAATAATGAATTTTCCCAACCAGATTCAAAGTATTTTCTTACCTTTGCATTCATCTTTGGACATCCTGGCTTGAGGCCCCCTTTCTAGCTGAGATATACAATGTGGAAGTCGAGAATCTCAGCTGGCGTTCGTTATCAGCAGATGCACATTCTCTGCTGTTGCAAAAAAGCTGGTTCTACCTGAGGCGCAGATTACAAACATCCAGGAGAGGGGTGGTAACTTCCTCAGGCTGCTGTCACACCTTTCATGATCTCTCGATATCTTCTTACTGTATGGCGATGGGATGGAACACCATGCTCCTGGTTAAGTCTCATCTGTGATTTATGAATATCTGGCAAAGCGTGTTTCTATCCATTTTCAGGGATCTGACTGTCACTGGCAAGGCCCATCTTTTTTGCCTTTGATAGAGTGGTGTTAAACTGGCTTCTTGAATCCTCCACCACCCCCTGCCCCCCACCGATTTGACATGATCTATCAGGATCTTTCTCTGAAGCGGGCACGCAAAACCCCTTCCACCCTGCATCTTCCACGGCATCTTTCAGCTGCTCTCATCGGGAAAGAGGTACAGGAGGATCAGAGCCAGCACCACCAGGCTGAGGAACGGCTTCTTCCCAAGAGCAGTGAGAATGCTGAACGACCCAAGGAACTGCTCACACTAACATAGGAGACTCTCATAGTCACGAAACAATATTTATTTATTATCAGTAATATACTTGTCCTGCATATGTATTATTTGTCTGTATGTGTGTTATGTCTGGTTGTGTGAATGCATGCCTTCACCGAGGAGCGGAGAACACTGTTCCGTCGGGTACGACTTGTACAATCAGATGGCAGTAAACCTGACTTAACTTGACCCCTGTCTTTAATTTTTTTAAATATTTTAAAATTTTTAACACTATTTCTGAGTGCAATGTGATAGGGAACTGCCATATTTAGACTCTTGAGTCAAACATCAGGAAAACAGGGTCTCTGGCCCATACACCAGTAATGATGAAGGAACAGCCATAGGTTTCCAAATCAAGGTAGTGTGCGAGGTGCGTGCAGGTCCAGTATTCCAATGCATCTGAAGCCATTCCCTCTGCTGGAGGCTATTTTGCATCAACAGAGAAAATGATCAACCAAGCTGAGATTCTCCATTTCGAAGGGGGCACAAGCCAGGATGTCCAAAGGTAAGAAAATGATGAGTTGAATAGACATGAGGGGGAGACAAGTAGAGGTGGTGTATTTGGATTTTTTTGGAAGGTGTTTAATAAAGTCTCTTGTAACAGGCCCAGGTTTTAGGGGTAATATTAGAGTAGCCGAGACAAGTAACAACAGGGTGATTTGTAGATGCATCAGGGGTATCAGTAATGATTGTTTAGGCAATGGATTAGATAGTAGTTTTGTCCTGTTGGCATCAAGAGTTGTTGGAACTGCATTCGTCAAGTGAATGGGGAGTATTCCACCGCACTCCTGACTTTATAAAGTCTCGAGGGGCATAGATGATAGGGTAGGGGAGTGTAAAACAATAGGACACAGGTTTAAAGCTACGTTGGCATTTGTTTCAAAGGTGATTGTGTATAAGAATAAAGAGATGTTGATAAGACTCTTATGGGGCACTGGTGAGACCTTATCTGGAGGACTGTGTGCAGTTTTGGGCCCCATATCTTAGAAAGGATAGAGCAAGGTTGGAGAGAGTACTGAGGAGGTTGACCAGAAAAATTCAGGATTGAGAAGTATAACATGAGGAACACTTACCGACTCTTGGACTCTTCATTAGAACATAGAAGAATGAGAAGGGATCTCATAGAAACATTTTGAATAATGAATGGATTGGACAGAGTGGATGTAAATAAGATGTTTTCCCTGTTGGGTGATTCCAGGACAAGAGGACATAGTCTTAGAATTAAAAAGTGCCCATTTACAACAGAGATGAGGAGAAATTTCTTTAGCCAGAGGGTCATGGATTTGTGGAGTTCGTTGCCACATGCAGCTGTGGAGGCCCGGTCATTGGGAGAATTTAAAGGGGAAATTAGTATCTAATTAGTCAGGGTATCACAGGATATGGGGTCAAGGCTGGAACTTGGAACTAGATTCGAGAACAGTTTAGCTCAGGGAGGATTCACGGAGCAGATTCGATGGGCCAAATGACCTGCTTCTGTTCCTTTTCCTTGTGATCTTGTGGACAAGACCTGAGGGACAACTTTTTCACACAGAGGGTGGAGCGTATATGGGAATAAGCTGCCAGCGCAACTGGGTAAGGTGAGATTCAAACCAGAGGACATGGGTTAAGGGTGAAAGGGGAAAAGTTTAGGGGGAACATGAGGGGGATCTTCTTCACGCAGTGAGTGGTGGGAGTGTAGAACGAGCTGCCAGCTGAAGTGGGGAATGAGGGCTCAATTTTCACATTTATGAAAAATTTGGACAGGTACATGGATTGGGGGGTGGGTGGGTTATGGAGGGCTATGGATTGGGTGCAGGTCAGGTCAGCAATAATAGTTTGTCACAGATCAGAGGGGCAAAGGGCCTGTTTTCTGTGCTGTAACCTTCCATGTAGAATTACAACATTTAAAATAGAGGTTCGTGGACAGGGACGTTTTAGAGAGATAGGGGCTGCAGGTGAATGGGAATCATTTAAGTAGACAACTTGTTCAGCATGGGCCACTTGGAGCGAAGGATCTGTTTCTATGCTGTCAGCCTTTAGGGCTGTGCACTAAAGAGAATTAAGCAGAGCCAATATGGAATTATGAAAAGAAATTCATATGCAACCAACTTTACAGGTTGGAGCTAATAGAATCGATGAGGAAAAACCAGTGGATGAGGTTCATTTGGAATTGACAGCGCCCTGATTCTGCACATTTGCACTGCTGAACAGTAGGAAATGCATCCATGCTTTCTGGCCATCATACCTGAGCTGTCCCAAATGCCCTTGGCTTGGATACGGCTTCTGATCATGGCTGTCGCATGAGTCACCCCTGGACCGTCCCAGCACCACTTCTCCCAGTTGTCATCAGGAACAGCTTGAGCAGCGGCAAGACGCGGCCTGGTCTGGTTTGGCCATTCAAATGCAAAGGAAGGCAATTCTGTCAAGTGCTGACAACTGGTCATCTTGACACATGAAGCACGTTGTATTTGCCATTCTCTCAAAACCTGCAATTTAAACATTTCTACCCAAGGATCTGGAAAATCTGAAAATTCAGCCTGGATTTTAGGACTTTTACTGTATCATGTAAAGGATCTGCAGCAAGTTTCCAATTGCTTCCGATGCTTTTTTGCAATTTATACTTAACTCCGTTCTTCTATTCTCCGAAAAACCCCCTGACTCTCATATTCAAGAAGCAATATCTATTTATTTATTTGTATGTGTGACTACTTGCCCTGCATATGTATTGTTTGTATGTGTATTATGTCTGGTTGTGTGTCTGCGTGTTTTTGCTCCGAGGACCAGAGAACTAAATCGGATTCTTATTCTGAACACTGTTGTACTTGTGCAATCAGATGACAATAAACTTGACTTGACTATTGTTAAGTAAATAATTCTGGGTCAAGAATTGTTTTGCCTTGCAGCTTATTGTGTGCCAAGATTGAATTCCTCACCTGTGTCTTGCATAGTTAAAAGGAAATGTTGAATGAAAATAATTAATGCAATTTGACATATTGGCTTTGAAGGAAGAGCCACAATGAATAATTTATTCCTTAGCAACAGTGAAGGTACTTGTTCTACAAGTTATTGTGGGCTAGGACGAGTGCAGGTAATGCGGGACAATGGTATGTGGGATAGGTTACGAAAAAGACTTACCTTCTTCAGGCAGTTTCTTGTCAATGAGAATCACTTATTTCCACTGCAGTGACTTTGGTTGTAAGGATGATACAGGTACTGAGGGGAAGATGGTGCTTGTCAAGCCTTCAAGGGTTGTTCTTCACCTATTTGAATCTCTCCTGTTGGAGAGATTCAATATACTCAGTGTGATAGTATAGATTCCATCACCAATGTGTATAGAATCTGTAATATCACATTCACCCCTTCTTTGAGAACCGATCCCAGGGTGAATGGAGGTTAGGGGCTGAACCGGTCAGGGGTCGCCGGAGTTGTGTCGCCAGCAAGCCTGTAGGGTGCGGCCACTGCTTCACTCAATTCCCCAACGCCGTTGTCGACAGTCTGGCCTGAGCTGGTGGGGTGGTGCTGGTCCCTCTGTTCAAGCACATGACCTGGGGGAGAATGAATAGGGGGAGGTTGGGTGAAAGGCACTGCTGCGTCTGATCCGGCTTGGGCTAGGTCCCTTACCAAGACTGTGTCCTCCCGTCCGTCTCGGTACTCAACGTAGGGATAATGTGGGTTCGCATGGAGCAGAGTCACTCGGACAACCAAGGGGTCGTTCTTAGAGTTCCGGACGTGGCGTCGTAAAAGGACTGGACCGGGAACCATGAGCCATGCCGGTATGGTCGTACCCGACTCAGATTTCCTCGGAAAAGAGAACATCCTTTCATGGGGGGGGTGGCATTGGTCACGGTGCATAGAAGGGAGCGGATGGAGTGTAGGGCACTAGTGAGCACATCCTGCCAGCAAGAGGTGGGGAGACCTTTGGACCGGAGGGCAAGCATAACCGCTTTCCAGATGGTGGCATTCTCTCTTTTGACTTGCCCATTAGCGCATGGATTATAGCTGGTGGTCCTGCTTGAAGCAATACCAAGATCCTGAAGGTTCTACCGCAGCTCTGCGCTCATAAACGAGGACCCCCTGTCACTGTGGATGTAACTGAGGTACCCGAAGATGGCGAAGATGCTGTGCAGGGCCTCTATAACTGAGGAAGCAGTCATATCCGAGCAGAGCACAGCGAACGGAAGCGGGAGTACTCGTTGATGGCCGTAAGGATGTAGGTGTTACGGTTGGTCAATGGTAGGGGTCCCTTGAAGTCTTCGCTGAGATGCTCAAAGGGGCGGGTGGCTTTGATGATGTGGGTGTTCTCTGGACGGTAGAAGTGGAGCTTGCACTCAGCGTACACTGGGCAGGCCCGGGTCATGGAGCGAATCTCCTCGACTGTGAAGGGCAGGTTGCAAGATTTGACAAAGTGTGCGAACCTAGTGACCCCTGGATGACAGAGCTCCACGTGGAGTTTCTGTAGCCTGTCCAGTTGCATGTTGGCGTAAGTCCCCCTGGATAGCGCATCTGGCGGGTCGTTGAGTTTACCTGGTCGATACAGAATGCCATAATTAGAGGTGGAGAGCTCGATTCTCCACCTGGCGATTTTGTTATTCTTAATCTTACCTCGCTGGGTATTGCTAAACATGAAGGAGACCGCGCGTTGGTCAGTCAGCAGCATAAAGCACCTGACAGTGAGGTAGTGTCTCCAATGACGTACTGCCTTGACTATGGCCTGGGCCTCTGTCTCAACAGAGGAATGTCGGCTCTCAGGACCCTGGAGGGTTCTGGAGAAGAAGGTTACTGGCCGCCGGCCAGGTTCAAAGTGGCAGCCAGTGCAAAATCAGACGCATCGCTCTCGACTTGGAACGGAATGGACTCGTCGATGGCGTGCAGCGTTGCAGCAACGATGTCCGATTTGATGCAGTCGAAGGCCGCTCTGGCTTCGGTTGACAGGAGGAAGGTGGTGGTCTTAATGAGTGGCCGTGCCTTGTCGGCATAGTGTGGAACCCATTGGTCATAGTAAGAGAAAAAACCCAGACAGCGTTTGAGTGCCTTCTGGGTGTGGTGGGGGGAGCAAGTCCATGAGGGGACGCATGCGGTCAGGGTTCGGCATGTCCAACCCGTTCTCCACCACACAGCCCAGAATTGCGAGCCGAGTGGTCTGGAAGACACACTTGTCGAAATCGTAGGTCAAGTTCAGCTGAATTGCAGTCTGAAAAAATTTCTCAAGGTTGGCACCATGATCCTCCGTGTCATAGCCACACATGGTGACATTGTCCAGATACGGGAAAGTAGCAGTTAGCCCGTTCTGGTCCACCATCCGGTCCATTTCCCGCTGGAAGATCGCGACACCATTTGTGACCCCAAAGGGTACCCTGAGGAATTGATACAGCCACCCATTCGCCTCAAAGGCCGTGAAAGGTCGGTCTTCTTGGCGGATTGGGAGCTGGTGATAGGCCGAACGTAAGTTAATGGTGGAAAATACACGGTATTGGGCGATCTGATTCGCCACATCCGTGATCCGTGGAAGGGGGTACGCATCCAGGACCGTAAAGCAGTTGATTGTCTGGCTGTAGTCAACCACAATCCGTGGCTTCTCCCCGTTTGTAACAACCACTGCCTGGGCCCTCCATGGATTCGAGCTAGGTTCAATAATGCCCTCATCCAGCAGTCTACGCACCTCATTTGTGATAAATTTCCTGTGTTCAGAACTATATTGCCGGCTTTTGGTGGCCACAGGCTTCCAGCCAGGGGTGAGGTTTGCAAAAAGTGCTGGCGGAGCAACTCGGAGGGTGGAGAGTCTACAGGTGAGGCCCTGGGGCGCAGGGGCGGGTGGATCAGGCTGCTGGCAGGTGTGTACAGATGGTAGTGTGGGATGACTGTGATTGGCTGAGAGTGTAGCCACACCTACTGACAGGTCTTAAAGGATTGTTCCTAGCCAGACCAGGTCATTCTGGACTGGTCAACCTACTTGTGATATGCTCCAGTCTTTTAGTTAATAAAAGCCTTGGTTTGGATCAACAAGTCTTTGGTTCTTTCGACGTGCATTACACTCAGTACTCAGCATCTCTACTTCCACAGGAGTTTGCAGATGTTTGGTATGACATCAGAAACCCTGACAAATTTCTACAGGTGTATGGTGGAACATGTGCTGACCAGCTGCTTCGCAGTCTGGTAAAGGGGACACCAATACCCCCAAGTGCAAAGCCCAGCAAAAGTTGTGTACACAGGTAAACCCCAACCCCTTCCCTCCATCGGGAACATCCTCAGGGGATGCTGCCGTCAGAGAGCAGCAGCAATCATCAAGGATCCACACCCCCCAGCACACACTCTGTTCTTGCCGCTACCACTAGACTCACACCCACCATGTTCAGGAACAGCTGCTACCCCTCCACCATCAGACTCCTCTTTTTTTAAAATTTAAAAAAATTTTTCACATTGTGAACTATATCAATCAAAATACATACAAACATTTTCCTATTAAATATACACAGTGGCATTTTCTCCCCTTTTATCCCCTCCTACCTTCCCTTCCCATCCCCCTCCAAACCCATTAAACGTTCAACATATACAATAAACCCATTAAACAATGTCATCGCACAATGAAAATAAACAGGAAAATGGTGTCATCTACTTTTACACACAGGATTAGTTCATTTCGTCGTCTTCTCATTTTATCATTTTAAGGGGTGGTGGTCCAAGGCAAGCCCTCTGTTATGTTCCATATACGGTTCCCAAATTTGTTCAAATAATGTGATGTTATTTTTTAAATTATATGTTATTTTTTCCAATGGAATACATTTATTCATTTCTATGTACCATTGCTGTATTCTCAAGCTCTCTTCTAATTTCCAAGTTGACATTATACATTTTTTTTGCTACAGTTAAGGCTATCATAATAAATCTTTTTTGTGCTTTATCCAGTTTGAGGCCTAATTCTTTACTTCTTATATTACTTAGAAGAAAGATCTCTGGATTTTTTGGGATGTCGCTTTTTGTGATTTTATTTAATACCTGATTTAGATCTTCCCAAAACTTTTTCATTTTCTCACACGCCCAAATTGCATGTACTGTTGTTCCTGTTTCCTTCTTACAGCGAAAACATCGGTCTGATACTGTCGGGTCCCATTTATTTAACTTTTGAGGCGTGATATATAATCTGTGTGTGATAGAACAGATTTTATCACCAATGTGTCTATGTACAGATGGTAGTGTTGGCTGAGAGTGTAGCCACACCTACTGGCAGGTCTTAAAGGATTGCTCCTAGCCAGACCAGGTCATTCTGGACTGGTCGACCTACTTGTGATGTGCTCCAGTCTTTTAGTTAATAAAAGCCTTGGTTTGGATCAACAAGTCTTTGGTTCTTTCGACGCGCTCTACAATGTGTAACCAATTATATTGTATCGTGAGTAACCTCGTGTTTATTATATTCTTCGTAGTTCCAGAGCATAACTTTTCCCATTTTTCATTTTTTATCTTTGTTTAGATCTTGTTCCCACTTTTGTTTGGGTTTATAGCTTATTTCATCGTTCTCTTTCTCTTGCAGTTTGATGTACATATTGGTTATAAATCTTTTAATTATCATTGTGTCTGTAATCACATATTCAAAGCTGCTTCCTTCTGGTAACCTGAATCTGTTTCCCAATTTATCCTTTAAATAAGCTTTCAGTTAGTGGTATGCAAACATCGTACCGTGAGTTATTCCATATTTGTCCTTCATTTGTTCAAATGTTAATAAATTATTTCCCAAAAAACAATTTTCTATTCTTTTAATTCCTTTTCTTTCCCATTCTCTAAAGGAAAGGTTATCTATTGTGAAAGGGATTAGTGGATTTTGCGTCAATATTAATTTTGGTAGTTGGTAATTTGTTTTTTTTCCTTTCTACGTGAATCTTCTTCCAAATGTGGAGCAGATGGTGCAGTACTGGTAAATTCCTATGTTGCACCAGCTTTTCATCCCACTTATATAGTATATGTTCAGGTACCTTCTCCCCTATTTTCTTTAGCTCTATCTTAGTCCAATCTGGTTTTTCCCTTGTCTGATAAAAATCTGATAGGTATCTTAATTGTGCTGCTCTATAATAATTCTTAAAGTTTGGTAGCTGTAAGCCCCCTTGTTTGTACCATTCTGTTAATTTATCTAGCGCTATCCTCGGTTTCCCCCCCTTTCCATAAGAATTTCCTTATTATTTTCTTTAGCTCCTTGAAGAATTTCTCTGTTAAGGGAATTGGTAACGATTGGAATAGGTATTGTATCCTTGGGAAGATATTCATTTAAATGCAATTTACCCTTCCTATCAGTGTTAGTGGTAAATCTTTCCAATGTTCTAAGTGATCTTGTAATTTCTTCATTAATAACTGATAATTTAATTTGTATTGATGGCCTAGATTATTATCTAGTTGAATACCTAGGTATCGGATTGCTCGTGTTTGCCATTTAAATGGTGATTCTTTCTTAAACTTTGTGAAATCCCCATTCTTCATTGGCATTGCTTCACTTTTATTTGCGTTGATCTTGTACCCTGACACTTCTCCATATTCCTTCAATTTCTTATGTAATTCTTTTATTGATATTTCCAGTTCTGTTAAGTATACTATGACGTCATCTGCAAATAGACTGATTTTATATTCATCCCTCTTATTTTATTTTCTGTTCTTATCAGTTCTGCCAAGGGTTCTTTTGCTAAAGTGAACAGCAAGGGAGATAGTGGACATCCCTGCCTAGTTGACCTACTTAATTTAAATTGGTTCGATATATATCCATTTACTGTCACCTTCGCCAATGGTCCCTTACATAATGCACCATCAGACTCCTCAACGACAAACAGTCAGGGACTCATTTAACAACTCTTACTTGTGCACTTTGATTTATTTCTCTCTGTATTTCAAAGTCAGTTTGTTTAAATTTCTTAAAAAGAATTTAGACATACAGCATGGTTCGGCCCACGAGTTCATGCCACCCAACTACACTCAATTAACCTACAACCCCCAGTGTGCTTCAAATGGTGGGAGGAAACCAGAGATCCAGAGGATCTGCAAATTTTCTGCTGACCCCGCAGTTATTGGCAACACCACAAACGCAATGGAGAGGAGCGCACAAGGGAGAGATAGATCAGCTGGTTGAGTGGTGTCATATCCACAACCTTCCCATCGGATTCCTGAATGATCAAGGAGTCCAATTCCCGACCTTACTACGACTTTTGTGCACTGCTTTTTATTGTGTCAGGTGGTTTACATGGAAAATGTTGTGACTTGTTCATGACAATAAATTCTGATTCTGAGGATGGCGCAAAGAACTGAGGAATAGAGAGACCTTGTGTACCAGAATCCCTAAAGGTGGCAGCACCAGTATATAAAATTTAGATTTATTGTCAGATACATCCATGGCATCACATACAACCCTGAGATTCTTTTTTCTGCGGGTGAGGCAGAATTACCACATTGGCAGTGTAAAAATAATCTGTACTTAACATACACAGACAACCAAATAAAGAAATGTAAACAAACTGACTGTGCAATGCAGAGAGGGAAAAAAATTAATAGTAAGTGTCTTTAAACGAGTCCCTGATCGAGTTTGTCGTTGAGGACTCTGATGGCGGAGGGGGAGCAGCTGTCCCTGAACCCGGTGGGTGCGAGTCTAGTGGCACCAACCCCTCTTTCCTGATGGCGGCAGCGGGAACAGAGCGTGTGCTGGGTGGTGTGGGTCCTTGATGATCTCTGCTGCTCTCCGACGGCGGCGTTCCCTGTAGGTGTTCTCGCCTGTGGGGAGGGTTTTGCCTGTGATGTCCTGGGCTGTTTCCACGACCTTTTGCCAGGGGTATTCGTGTCCCCATTCCATTCCACACACACACACACACACACACACACACACACACACACACACACACACACACACACACACACACACACAGCCTAATGATTCTAATACCAACACACGCATTGTCATACAGACATGCCCACTAACACATATTCCCTCTCGCACGCCTATACACTCATTCGTGCGCAAACACAACTCAAACGATTTTTACAAAATATTTATCGGGATCCATGAGTTTGTTACAGGTGGTCTGCAATAAATCAATGAATACAGAAGGTGATCTGTGACTGACAACAACTGCTCCAGCACATTAAGTACATTTGCTACTCTCCTTTTATTTCCATTTTCCAGTATCGTTTGAAATGATTATGCATTTTCAGCCTTGTTGAAGCAGCGTGTCCCACATGTTTCTAAAAAATTCTTTGAAATCCCATTTTCCAATCTTTTTCAGGCAGTGCCATTCCACTGGAAGTTCACGGGCCAGTGAGAGGAAGGCACCAGCGAATGAGACCAAGGAGAACTGGACCAATGGGTTTGCTCTGCCACAGTCATCAAGAACTGAATGGCCTCATCATAAGGTACTATCTGCAGTTTTTTCTCCATTTTAGCTCAATCTCTTTCACTACTTTTATAAAGAAAAAAAAAAGCGCCATTACCATCAGTATCCCATCTGCCATGGGTTCAGAACGCGGCAAGGCTCCTGACAGGTGCCAAGAAAAGGGGCCTTATCATCCCTATTCTCACCTCCCTTCACTGGCAGCCAGTACTGCTCAGGATAGATTTTAAAGTTCTCCAGTTTGTTTGCAAAACCGTCAATGCACTCCATCACTGGTCTCTTAATGCCCTACAGGACCCCTCAGATTGACCAACTTTGTTCCGCGCTCAAATCGCAAACGCAGGAGAGATCACACCTTTGCAATAGCAGCCCCCAAACTGTGGAACAACATTCCTCCCTCCATCAAACCAGCCCCTTCCTTTAACTTTTAAATCCAGTCTGAAGTTGCATTTTCACTCTCAAGTGTTTTGAAATGACTGTCGATTGTTACCGTGTTGTATGTACAATTCTAAATCTCAGGAACCCATTTTACACTGCATTTTAAAGAGCTGCTTAAGTTAAGGTGTACTTTATGATCTGTACAGCACTCTGGTCAACGTGAGTTGTTTTATTTAAACTAAACCTTCAAAAACGTACCGGGGTGTCGGTCACTGGGGTGTAAATGGGGCGGCACAGACTTGTAGGGCCGAATTGGCCTGTCACAGTGCTGTCCTCGGGTTATGAACATCCGACTTTACAGACAATTCGGACTGACAAACGGACTAAGTGTGGCTTCTGGTGCGTTGGTTCGAGGAAGGAGAACACCGTCCACCATTTTAAGTCGGATCACATTGCCGTTAACACTGTGTCAAGTGTGCCTTCTTCAAGAAATTGACTCCAATAGTTTTATATGCATAGAAAGATAAAACATATCCTAAAATATTTGACTATTTTTTAAAATTTTTTTATTTTTCACACTATAAACCACATTGATCAAGATACATACATTTTTCTTTTCAAATCTATACAGTGTCATTCTCTCCCCCCCCCTTCCCATCCCACCCTCCCTACCTCCCCTCCCATTCATTTAAAGTTCAGAATCTAAGATACATAAATATTTAACTAACTGATGCTAAATAAGAACTGTATGTACTTGTTCCGACTTACCTACAAATTTGACTTAAAGACAGACTGAGGATCGGATCTCGTTCATAACCCTGTATGTCTAAATATTAAATTTAAAAATAATTATTTTTGCTCATACCTTGATGAAAGGCTCAGTCCCGAAATATTGGCTATATGTGGATGCAGAAAGCTGCTGAGTTCCTCCCACACATCTGTGGTTTTACGACCGCGTCTGCAGAATTCTATGTTTCACACCATTCACAATTGCATTATTTTATTTCTGGAGTCAGACAGCATGGAAAAAGGCCATCAAGGCTGTGCTGGCACCCATTGAAATGAACAGTTTATTTTATTCTCCCTGCATTCCCGTTAACTCCCCTCCCCAGATCCTACCTCCTCACTGGTGGGGGGGGGGGGGGGGGACATTTTGCTTCAGTCAATGAATCTACCATCCCGCACGCCATTGATAGTTTTGGGGGAAAACAGTCCTCCCGGGTGGTCCTGGTGAGAACATGCAAACTGCACACAAACAGCGGCAGAGGTTGGGATCAAACCTGGGTCATTGGAGCTGAGAGCCAGCAGCTTCTCTGTGTTTCCATCCTCGATGAAAGTGAACACCTTTATTCAATTCCTTACAGACGTGAATCAACCATTTTCCAGGTCCAAAGTACAGCAAGTAAAGTGTGCAGACATTGTACTTTGTCACCGAGTATAAAAGCAACCATTCACACTGATTCTTGCCCGCTTTCTTACACAGAAAAAATAGAATCAGAAGACCAATTGATTACCCACCTATCTCTGAAGTGAAATAAAATCAGTGAGGTCACAACGTAAAAACACAGTGCTGGAGAAACTCAGCAGGTTGAACAGTGTCCTTAATCTTTCTTTCTTTGGCTTGGCTTCGCGGACGAAGATTTATGGAGGGGTTAAATGTCCACGTCAGCTGCAGGCTCGTTTGTGGCTGACAAGTCCGATGCGGGACAGGCAGACACGGTTGCAGCGGTTGCAGGGGAAAATTGGTGGGTTGGGGTTGGGTGTTGGGTTTTTCCTCCTTTGCCTTTTGTCAGTGAGGTGGGCTCTGCGGTCTTCTTCAAAGGAGGTTGCTGCCCGCTGAACTGTGAGGCGCCAAGATGCACAGTTTGAGGCGAGATCAGCCCACTGGCGGTGGTCAATGTGGCAGGCACCAAGAGATTTCTTTAGGCAGTCCTTGTACCTTTTCTTTGGTGCACCTCAGTCACGGTGGCCAGTGGAGAGCTCGCCATATAACACGATCTTGGGAAGGCGATGGTCCTCCATTCTGGAGACGTGACCCACCCAGCGCAGCTGGATCTTCAGCAGCATGGACTCGATGCTGTCGACCTCTGCCATCTCGAGTACTTCGACGTTAGGGATGAAAGTGCTCCAATGAATGTTGAGGATGGAGCGGAGACAACGCTGGTGGAAGCGTTCTAGGAGCCGTAGGTGATGCCGGTAGAGGACCCATGATTCGGAGCCAAACAGGAGTGTAAAGATACATAAGCCCTTCATCAAAGTATGAAAAAATGTAGGCAGGCGCCCAAACAAAATGGTGGAGAGGAGGGGCAGGGGGAGGAGCTCAGTCCCACAGGCAGGAGGTCATAGGCGGATAAGGGAGGGGCGGGCACACCAGCAAACAGGGAGAAGGGTGACTGGCTCTGTGAATGGAGAGGGAAGGGGGTGAGAGCAGGAGGAGACAGAGGGATGGGGAAGAGAGGAAGAACGGGACTAGCAGAAACCAGTGAAGTCGATGTTAATGCCGTCCGGTTGGAGAGGGCCCAGATGGAATATTAGGTGTTGTTCGTCCAATTTGTGGGTGGACTTGGTTTGGCGGTGCATTTAAACAGGAAAGTCTGCAGATGCTGGGGTTGTAGTGCAACGCACAAATGTGCTGGAGAAACTGCAGGTCACACAGCAGCTGTCCGAACCAAAGGGTCACCATCATTTCAAGTCCGACCCTTTCTTCAAGGTATGACCAAGAACCAGGCAGGCACCTGAATAAAGGTGGACAGGGGGTGGGGAAGGAGGAGAGGAGGGAAGAAGAGGCACAGGACAGCAGGCAAGAGTCATATGTCATATGGGTGGAGGGCAAGAGAGAAAAAAGCTGAGGTGAACGGAGAGGGGAAAGCTCTATGAATGGAGATGGAAATGTAGCGACACATCAACCAAGTAGAGCGTGAGATTGAAGTGGAACTTTAATCAACCAAGGAACCTAACACAGCCTTGCCTCTAGCCAGGAAGGTCAGAAGTATTCAATAGGCAATTGTCTCACCTTTATATAGTGAGTGGCCACAAGTGACACCCTGTGGCCAAGTGATGAAATGGCAGGTATCCATATTATCACAGGAAGGTGAGGTGGCGGCTACAAAAAAGGAGAGGGCTAGGGAGGGGACTAATGGAAACTGGAGAAGACAATGTCGTCTGCTTAGAGAGTACGCAGAGGGAATATTAAGTGTTGTTCCTCCAATTTGCGAGTAGCCTTGGACTGGCAGAGCACTAAGCCATGGACGGGCACGTCAGTGCGGGATTGAAATGGTCGGCCACTGGGAGGTGCCCGTCATTCCAAGGTGCTCGTTGAAACGGATCTCCCAGTCTGTGCTCAGTATCTCCAACGTAGGGGAGGCCACATCTCGAGCACCGGATGCAGAAGCTGCCCCACTGCTGGCTCACAAGTGAAAGTAGCAAAGTAAACTGCTCTGTGGAAACAAAAACCGCTTGAAGAACATGAGAAACGTAAGCAGGAGACCACTTAGCCCCTCTTTCCTGCCACCCCAATCAGTATGATTATGGTTGATCTGTGCTAACCTCTTCAGATTCTGTTATCTTGGAGGATCTTTCCTGGAGTTTGGTATATCGGAAATTTCTACAGAGATGTGGTAGAAAGTGTGCTGACCGGCTGTATCAAGGCCTTGTATGGGGATGCCAATACCCCTGAGCGTAAAGCCCTGCAAAAGGTAGTGGACACAGCCCAGGACATCACGGGCAAAACCTTCCCCACCGTCAAGAACTCTACAGGGTTCGCTGCCATCAGAGAGCAACAGCAATCCTCAAGGATCCACACCCCCCCCCCCCCCCCCCAGCAAACGCTCTGTTCTCACTGCTGCCTTCAGGAAAGAGGTCTAGGGGCCACAGGACTCGCACCCACCAGGTTCAGGAACAGCTGCTCCCCCTCCTCCGTCAGACTCCTCAACGACAAACTCAATCAGGGACTTGTTTAAGGACTCCTACTATTAATTTTTCTCTCTCTATTGCACAGTCAGGTTGTTTACATTTCTTTATTTGTTTATATGTGTACATTGTGAACAGTTTTTTTTGCACTACCAATTAGTGGTAATTCTGCCTCACCCGCATGAAAAAGAATCTCAGGGTTGTATGTGATGTCATGGATGTATCTGACAAGAAATCGGAAATCTACTCAATCTGATTATCTGAGATTACCAGAAGGAAGCAGCTTTGAATATGTGATTACAGAAACAATGATAATTAAAAGATTTATAACGTACATGTTCATCAAGCTGCAAGAGAAGGAAAATGATGAAATAAGCTATAAACCCAAACAAAAGTGGGAAAGAGATTTAAACATAAAGATAAAAAATGAAAAATGGGAAAAGTTATGTTCTAGAACTATGAAGAATATAATAAACACAAGGTTACGTATGATACAATATAATTGGTTACACAAGTTATATATCACACCCCAAAAGTTAAATAAATGGGATCAACAGTATCAGACAGATGTTTTCGCTGTAAGAAGGAAACAGGAACAACAGTACATGCAATTTGGGCTTGTGAGAAAGTGGAAAAGTTTTGGGAAGATCTAAATCAGGTATTAAATAAAATCACAAAAAGCGACATCCCAAAAAATCCAGAGATCTTTCTTCTAAGTAATATAATAAGTAAAGAATTAGGCCTCAAACTGGATGAAGCGCAAAAAAGATTTATTATGATCGCCTGAGCTATAACAAAAAAATGTATAATGTCAACTTGGAAATCAGAAGAGAGCCTGAGAGTACAGCAATGGTACATAGAAATGAATAAATGTATTCCATTGGAAAAAATAACATATAGTTTAAGAAATAACATCAAAGTATTCAAACAAATTTGGGAACTGTACATAGAACACAACAGAGAGGGCTTGCCTCGGACCCCCACCCCCTAAAATGACAGGAGAAGATGACGAAATGAACTGACCCAGTGTGTAAAAGTAGATGACACAATTTTCTTGTTTATTTTCATTGTGTGATGACATTGTTTAAGGTTTTACTGTATTGTATATGTTGAACGTTTAATGGGTTTGGAGGGGGGTGGGAAGGAGGGAGGGAAGGGAGGGGGAAAAAAGGGGAGAAAATGACACTGTGTATATCCAAGAGGGAAATGTTTGTGTGTATTTTGATTGATATGGTTCACAGTGTGAAAAATTTAAAAATTTTAAGAAAAATATCTGAAGATCTGGTCTCCGCCATCATCGGGGGCAGAGAATTCCAAAGATTCACTACCCTCTGAGTGAAGAGATTTAAACAGATTCATGTGACACCTTAAAATCTGGAGAATATCAATGTTAACAAAACTCCTGGATCACATTATTGTCAGTTAGCTTTTTGTTAATTACGTGTTCAGCTGGAGATTGTGGTGATACGACCACCAGCCGACTGCAGGGGGCGATCTCTGTACCTGCAGGAAGACCACCTAAGGGCTGACTCCACCTGGCCGGCTGTCAATCAGCCGACCCCTCCTGAGCCAGTCACACAGGGAGCTATCAAGGCATGAACTGGTGTTCAGACTTTTATCTGAATAAAGCCTGTTGTACAGTCTTTTGAGTTTTGTGCTTGCTCGCTGCTACCTCAGCGTGCCACAGAAATTCAATGGCATTATCTCCTTCTGGATGAGAGTTTAATGTTGGTGGATCTTCTAAGCACCTTCCCCAGATGGGCAAGCCAGAAATGGCTGAGCAGCCCGTGACTTTTGACACTGTAGTATATAGTAACAATTTCTCGACAAAAAGCAGCCCTGATGAAGGTGCTGGTACAGATTCGGGAGAGCAGAGGCACAGCGCTGCTCCAAAGGGTTCAACCGCCTGGTCCCAATGCTGATGGCTCTGTACAGGCTTCAAACGAGCTGCTAAAGGAGCTGACAGAGTTTTATTTTAACACCCGCAAGCCGCAGAGTCTGTGCCCAAGATGGCGACGCCTGTCCTTGGCAGTGGCCACAAGGGGTTGCAGACTCTGGGGGAGCAGGGGACCAGCGCAGGGCACCAGAAACCAGGAGCACCCCCCCCCCCCACTACAATTGAGAGGGGGTCCTCGTACAGCATAACCTGAAAGTTAACTACCAGGTTGGATCGGCAGTAAAGAAAGCAAATGCTATGCTGGCATCTGTTTCAAGGGGAATAGTGTACAAGGGTAAGGAGGTGTTGACGAGGCTCAATGGGGCACTGGTGAGACCTCATTTGGAGTAACTGTGTTTTTGGGCCGCTTATCTTAGAAGGGATGTAATCATTTTGGAAAGAGTATGGAGAAGATTTACCAGGATGGATCCTGGAATGCAAGGGCCTAACATATGAGGAACATTTAAAAGCTCTTGGACTATATTCTTTGGAATATAGAAGAATGAGAGGTGATCTCATAGAAACATATTGAATGCTGCACGAGGACCCCCTCTCAACTGTAGGGGAGGTGGTGCTCCAGGTTTCTGGTGCCCTGCGCTGGTCCCCTGCTGAAAGGATTGGACAAAGTGGTTGTGAATAGGATGTTTCCCCTGTTGGGTGTTTCCTGGACAAGAGAGGGCACAGTCTTAGAATTAAAAAGTGCCAATTTATAACAGAGATGAGGAACAATTTCTTTAGCTAGAGGGTTGTGGATTTGTGGGATTCGTTGCCACATCCAGCTGTGGAGACCCGGTCACTGGGGGAATTTAAAGGGGAAATTGTTAGGGATCTAATTAGTTAGCATATCAAGTGACATGGGGAAAAGGCTAGAAATTGGAACTAGATGTGAGAACAATTTAGCTCAGGGTGGAGCTGTGGGCTATTTCTGTTCCTTTACCTTGTGATCTAGATGAAGCAGTATATTTATGCGTACAGATGCGCGCGTTACATTCTTTTATTTTACAAGCGGGGTAACCCACTGCAGGTTATCGTCTAAGCACACTCTACCAGATCTTTTTTCACATGTTGAAGTTATTTGAGTCTCAACTGGTACTGCATTAAAATCTATTTTTAATTGCTTGAATTTTCAACAAAAAAAAGCTGGTTAAAAACCATACACTATCTGAAATAACAAGCAAAATAATGACATAATTTATTCATCTTTTTCATTGTCATCCAATTGTTATAGGCTGATCACATTATCTGCACAAGTATCATTTCATTTTTTGTGACTTTTATTGGGCATATTATGAAAGTGTTGAACAGGCCTCTACTTCCTCAGGAGTTTGTGGAGGAGCTAGTGGAGTTGTTCAAGTGAACCGGTACGGACTTGAAGGGCCAACATGGCCTGTTTCCGTGCTGTAAATGGTTATATGGATCGACTAATACTACATGCGAACAGTATATATGTGTGCATCCGATATAAATGAAAATACAGTACTTCAAAACATCAGTACTGCACAAGAGAAAGGCTGACATCTCCAGTGACCTCCAGCATATCAATTTGGTTCAGGGGCTGGATCCTGTGGTTATAGTTGAACAGATGCCTTCCATTCACCGTGACTTTGTAGCAGTTGGGCTGCACCAAGATCTGCATCTGTCAAGAAAGGATTCCAGGTAAGTCACAAAGACCTTTGCACAGTTTGCTTTGAGCATCAAAACAGCAAATCAAGCAACATTTTCTGCATTTCTATAGATAGCAAAATGCAATAAATGATCGTTTATTTAGACATAACAGGCCCTTGCGGCCCACGAGCCCGTGCCACCCAAACACCCCAATTAACCTTCAATCCCCATTCAGTTTTGAAAGTGGGAGGAAACCGGGGCACCCAGAGGAAACCTACGTAGACACGGGGAAGGACGTACAAACATGTCACTGGCGCTGTAACAGCATTGCGCTCTCCGCGCCATCCCACAACAAATGATCTGTTCATGTTTTTATTCATTTTCGTGATCTGTACTTTCTTGCCAAAGTCAACCTTTAACAGTCAACCCTACATGGCCCTGAGAAAGTTGGGGGGTGGGGGAGTGGGGGGTGCTGAGCCACCTTACTGAACTGTTGAGTTCATCTGATGTTCCAGAATTTGGATCCAGCCTGGTGAAGGATAGCGTGATGCGCACCTTGTACTGTGCACTAATAAACTTCTAATTGAACCTTGATGGGAAGCTGCCGGTGATGGTGTTTCCATTCACCCGCTGCCCCGTGCCGTGCGATTTAGAAGATGCTGTCGGAGCAGTGTGGGGAAGTGGATCGTCTTCCCTGTCACCATTGGGCACGACAGTGTCAGAAATGTAAATTTAGATGTAGGCCTAGATTTAGACGTACAGCGCGGTAAGAGGCCCTTTCAGCCCATGAGCCCGTGCCGCCCAATTACAAGTTTTGAACGGCGTGAGGAAACCAGAGCACCCGGACGAAAACCCACGCAGAAGAACGTACAAACTCCTTACAGACAGCACTGGATTCGAACCCCAGTCACTGGCGCTGCAACAGCATTTGCGCTAACCGTGCTGGCCTGTAACTACTCAAGAGTTAACTGTAAGCATTACCACATTCAATGCATTTTCTTTATTCTGAGAGTACACTGCATACATCAGAGGAGGTAAGTGTCATTCCTCACTTTTCTCTCTCTCACGGACAACAGGGAAATAATGTCATTTGATTTCTGGTAAAAACACGCTGCTGGAGGAACTCAGCTGGTCAAACAGCGGACTTTATATAGCAAAGCTAAAGATACATAACCAAAGCTTCAGGCTTGAGCCCTTCATCAAGGCGTGCAGGCACCCGAAGAAAACAGTAGGGGGGGGCGGGGAGAATGGGGAGAAACATTTTATGTTCCGTCTGGGCACTCTCCAACCAGATAACATTTACAGTGATTTCTCCGGTTTCTCTCCATTCTCCCCCTTTTTTCCCATCCCTCTGTCCTCCAGCTCCCCAACCCCTTCCCTCACAGAGCCATCCCCCCTCCCCCCTGTTTGCTGGTGGGCCCTCCCTCCCTTATCCACCTATTACCTCCTGTCTGTGAGACTGTACTCCTCCCCCTACGCACCCCCTCCACCATTTTATTTGGGTGCCTGCCTATATTTTGTTCACACCTTGTTGGAAGGGCTCAACCCTGAAATGTTGGTTATATAGCTTTATCTTTGCTACATAACGTACACTGTTCGACCTGCTGAGTTTCTCCAACATTGTCTTTTTACTTCAATCACAGCAGCTGCAGACTTTCGTGTTTTACATTTGATTTCTGGTGCTTGTTGTTACTAAAATGCCGTGGGGAGATTTGAACCCCCTACCGCTTGTTTTGTTACTCAACCTTTTCCTTTCCATTCACATCCCACTTTAAGTAACCCTTAGGCCATCGGTGCTCTGTGATGAGAAAGGGATTGCTTTAGGTTGGATGTGAGTGGGAAGGTTGGGAATCACTGCTCTAGACCCAATTGTTACTGAAATATTTTGCTTGAGAAAAATGGTCATTGGCCCATTTCCTTTGGAGTTCTGAAACCCTGCACATAACGAGTCCATGAGGGACGATTAAAAACAGTGGCTTTCAAATCTTTTTATTTCTACTCACATCCCACCTTAAGCAATCCCTTACTAATCACAGAGCACCGATGGTCTAGGGATGACTTAAAGTGGAAAAAGATTGAGGACCACTGGACTATCCCAAAAAAACCCCAATTTTTCATATCGATAGCAATTACTGTGAGGAAAAGGTTGCTCTACTCTGGATAACCTTTCTCCCCTCAGCTAGAAATAGACAACTGCATTAAAGGCAACATCAGTCAGCACGAGGTCAGATGCCTGGTCCACAGCAGAATCACAGGTTCAGAGCCACCCCAGGCAGGTCACGAACCTCAAATGTCTGTCCAGGCACAAATGGGAGGAAGGGCAGGTTTCGCTCTTCTTGTCCCCAGCCTTGGTTGATCTTGCTGTTCCTCACCACTGCATTTTCGTCAAATCTTGGATTGATGTGGAGGGCAATGTTATCAGAATAACCTGTTTTCAGATTGATGGCAAACCTGAAAAAGAAAACAGAACCGGTCGATGATTTGGTTCAAGGACATTGGTAATCACCTTTTTATGTCTCCATCTTGTAACTCCACCTGCGATCAGTGGCTGTCATCTGACGTGAAGTCTAATTTCAAAACGGGGCTGGTCATCGCCGCGATGTTAGGGCCACCCCATTTAAATCCAGGCGGGATTCATGTTTCACTCTTCGTCACAACTTACCTATTAGGCTTGGCTTTCACAGTCCCAATGACCTTTATCAGCTGATTTGGCCGGATATTTCCCACATAGGCCTGGTACGGGACATTCTGAGGAGAGAGATGGTATATTCATCAGCAGGAGATCAACAGTGAAGATGGTTCTTAGGGCTGGAAGAGGCAATAGCAATGTAGAAAGGCAGGGCTTGGAGAACGTTTAACCCATTGGACTCTGGGTCCCAATTTTCAGGGACTGCATATACTCCATGTCCCCAGTTTTCTGGAACTGACTTTGTACCCAACCACCAGCTGGTTCGTACTGGCATCCGTACTGTAGTTTACTCTTGGATCCAGGTTAAAAGTAGCCAGACTCCAAGGGGTTAATCACTAGTTGTAATATTTCATAGTTGGGGTATTACCAGAAAAAAGCCAACATTAGCCAGTGACTCCACAGAGCCCAGTCAATACAGTGAGTGTATTGGTCCATGCCTCCTTCCTTGACCCGAACCTGCTCATCGAATGGGACAACACTTCTCACAGGCTGACACGGTAGGCGCAGAGGTTAGCGCAACCCTGTCACAGTGCCAGCAATTGGGAATCCCGCACTGTCTGTACATTCTCCCCTTGACTGCGTAGGTTTCCCCAGAGGCTCTGGTTTCCTCCCACCATTCAAAATTTTTTTAAAAATTTAAATTAAAAAATGAAATTTAACTTTTAAAAAAATGGAACACTCCATCTCTCAGCCTGGGCATAGAAGAGGTGCGTGTTCATGTAAAATATAGTCTTGAGGCAGTTAGCATCACTGCCTTGCAGGGCCAGGTTGAATCCAGACCTCCAGTGCTGTTTGATTAGAGTTTTCACATTCTTCCCACGCCTGAGTGGGATTCTCCCTCAAGGTGCTCCAGTTTCCCACCAAATCTCGAATACGTGCTGATTGATATGTCAGCCCTGAGTGTTGGTTAATAGTGAAGAGCAAAGAGAAGTTAATGGGCATGTGTGAGACAGAATAAGGAGAGGGGGGATGGGAGCAATAGGATTGGTCTCCTGGAAGCAAGCATGGACCACATGGGCTGATTGGCCTTTGTTTCATGGTAGGAAAGTAAGCAATGAATGGGCTCTTGCCCATTACTTGTAAAAAGATCGGGCATCAGACACTATTTATTGTCATGTAATAAAACAGAAATGTATTATTACATATGATGACCTTTAGTCAGCCATAAGGGAGACAAAGATTCGCCATTAGCGTTTTTACTGCCCGGTGTCCCTTTCAGTCAGAGAAAGAGAAGCAAAAGAGAGTCTCTTTGAGTCATCGAGTGCCTGTGGATTCCCTCCAGTGCTCCTGCAGCAGTTCAACTCGAAAATCGGCAACCCGACCTCCAGCTCCAAACCACTGACATGATGAGAAGCCTTCAGCACCCTTTGTGAGCATTTTTTGCCCTCAGCAGCCTCTCGAACCCAAGGCTGCGTGCTTAGCCCACCGCTCTTTTCATGATACACCCATGACTCTACAATGCCAGCTACAAATTTGCCAATGACTCCGCAGTTTTCGGCTGAATCACAAACGGCAATGAGGAGGCGTACAGGAGGGAGAGAAATCAGCTCGTTGAGTGGTGTCACACCAACAACCCTGCGCTCAACATCGGCAAAATCAAGGAGATGATTGAGGACTCCAGGAGGGAGTCAGGGGAGTCATCGAGGGCTCAGTAGTGGAGAGGGTCAAGAACTTCAAATTCCTGGGTGTCAACATCTCTGAGGATCTGTCCTGGAGCCTCCATGTTGATGTAATCACGAAGAAGGCCCGCCAGCAGCTACTTTGTGAGGTGTTCAAGGAGATTCGGTAGGTCAAAAACTTCTACAGGTGGACCATGGAGAGCATGCTGGCAGTTGCATCACTGTCCGGTACAGAGGTGCCAACAGTCAACACAGGAACAAACTTCAGAGGGTAGTTAACTCAGCCTGCAACATCAGGCTCCAGACTTCACTCCATCGAGGACATCTACAAGAGGTGGTGTCTTTAAATAGCAGCCTCTATCCTCAACGGCCCCCACCACCAAGGCTATGCCCTCTTCATTCCGCTACCATAGAAACATAGAAGATAGGAGCAGGAGTAGGTCATTCGACCCTTCGAGCCTGCTCCGCCATTCAACGAGATCATGGCTGATCTTAAAGTTCAGTACCCCGTCCCCGCCTTCTCTCCGTAACCTTTAATACCCTTATACTGAAGAAATAGATCTAATTCCCTCTTAAATAGATTTAATGAACCTGCCTCTACTGCCCCCTGTGGCAATGAATTCCACAGATTCACCACCCTCTGGGTCAAGAAATTCCTCCTCATCTCGGTCCTAAATGGTTTGCCTATTATCCTCAAACCATGGCCCCGGGTTCTGGATTTTCCCATCCTTGGAAACATCCCATCTGCATCCATTCTGTCTAGTCCTGCCAGAATTTTATAGGTCTCCATGAGATCCCCTCTCAATCTTCTAAACTCCAGCGAGTACAATCCTAATTTGCGCAATCTTTCCTCAGAAGTCATTCCTGCCATTCCAGGTATCAGCCTGGTGAATCGCCTCTGCACTCCCTCCATTGCAAGAACATCCTTCCTTAGATCAGGTGACCAAAACTGCACACAGGTGGGGTCTCACCAAGGCCCTGTACAGCTGCAGGAAGGTATCCTTGTTCCTATACTCAAACCCTCTTGATATGAAGGCCAACATACCATTTGCCTTTTTAACCGCCTGCTGTACCTGCATTGGGGAAAAAAGTACAGGAGCTTGAAGACAACCGCCCAGCGGCACAAGGACGGCTTCTTCCCCTCCGCCATCAGATTCCTGAATAATCAATGAACCAAAGACACGGCCTGACTTTTTGGGCACTATTATTTTTATATAGTGATGTCATAAGATGGTTATAAAATGAATGTTTGCCCTGTGATGGGTGCCTTAAAGCACCAAATTTTGTGAGTCCTAATTCTGAAGCTCAGTTCCGATACCTGGTTCTCGTGATCCTGGTGGACTCCTTTGACCTCAAGTCGCCAGAAGCCCACAACCTGCATGGGCTTTTCACCCACTAGTCACCAACAGCCTGTGTGTGGCCGTCAGTCACAGAGCCCCTCACTGGTCCAGCCTCTGGTTCATCTCTGCTTCTCCTTCTCAACAGTGTTGGGAGAAGAGGAGGGGGGGGGGAGGGCAGTGTTCTTCCCGTTGCTAGTGCTCTGCCCCCATCCACTGCTCCCTGAAAGTCTGCAACTCCTCGAGGCCACTGCTTAACACAGGTGCCATCATCTTGGCCCACACCCCGCAGTCACAGGATTTTAAAGAGAATACCTTTGACTCCTTTAACAGGCCGTTTCCAGTCTGTACAGTGCCTTTGGCAATGGGACTGGGTGGTTGGACCCCGCGGTGGGGGGGGGGGGGGGGGAGGGGGTTGCTGTATCTGCGCTACTCGCTCTGACTGGGTCCACAGCAGCGAAGGCAGGCGCTGCTGCCATCACAGTAGTTCTGGCAGTGACGTCATTATCTTTAGGCCCATCATTTGATCTTTTCCATTTATTTCTATTGTATCAACGGCAACACAGGATGCAGAAGGTAGCAAAGGTTTTGCTTCCTGAACACTTTTGGGTGTATTTTAGGGATTTTGGGCCACTGATCATGAAAATCACCTCAAAACTTTTCCGATCGTGTTCCAGTTTTTTAGATATAACCCATTTTTGTGAATCATTCAGCTAATTGACAATGTGCTTTAAGCCTACAAACCATGAAGTGCAAAATTCCTTTCCTGCATTCGCACTTTGGCTCCCTGCTCGTCTTTACGAACACAGTAAAAGGCTTTATCAGGACATTGTGACCGTGGAAAAGCGGTATCAAGGCAACTGGAATCTATCAATGCCGGCCAACTATTGCTGGACACTGACACAAGAGGCATCAGATGTTGAGTACAGACGAAAATCAGCGGCAAAACATTTTTAGATCAGTTGAACTAACGCCGTGTGTCAGCGTGATTATGTGATTAAACATGGTAAATTCAATTAAAGTTAATGTTTCTCCTACGTGATACAGCAAATTTGAAATTATCTTTATGTTTAGCTTGAAGTTGACTATCTTAATTCGCCAGTTTTTTTAGGAAGCCAAACTTGAAAAAAAATGGTTGTCCAGTGCTATGGGAGTGAGTGAGATAACATTCGAACTCCTGAGTGACTCAGAGATCCAACACATGGCAGTGGCACGCCCTGGACAGCAGGGCAGCCACTGCCTCACAGTTCCAGAGGTTGCATGTTCGATCCTGACCTTGGGCGCTGCACATTCTCCATGTCTGTGGGTGCTCTGGATTCCTCCCACATCCCAAAAGATCTTGAGGATCGATTGCCCCACTTTAAATTTCCCCTGGCATGCGGGCGAATGGTAGAATGCAGGTAGATCCTGCATCACGACCTGGTACCCCTGAGCATAAAGCCCTGCAAAAGGTAGTGGACACAGAGCAGCACGTCACAGGCAAAACTCTCCCCACCATCGAGAACATCTACAGGGAACGTCAGAGAGCAGCAGGACCCACACCACCCACCACACGCTCTGTTCTCGCTGCTACCATCAGGAGAGAGGTGTAGGGGGCCACAGGACTCGCACCCACCAGGTTCAGGAACAGCTACTCCCCCTCCACCATCAGACTCTTCAACGACAAACTCAATCAGGGACTCGTTTAAGGACTCTTGACTTGTGCACTTTATTGATTTTTTTTCTCCCTCTCTGTATTGCACAGTCAGTCTGTTACATTCTTTTTTAGGTTTATATATGTATGTTTTTTTGCACTACCAATAAATAGTAATTCTGCCAGGCCACAGGTGAAAGAATCTCAGGGTTGTATGTGATGCCATGTACAGATAGACCCTGACTTACGACGTCCCCAATTGCGATATTTCAAAGAATCGAGCACTTTCGGTTTCAGGTTATAATGTTTCCCCGCACTTGCGATACAGGGCACAGCTTTTTTTTCCAGTTTAATTTGTGTAATAATGAAGGTTTTCAGTGTTTAAATTAAATTTAAATTTTATATGAAAAGCAGTAGAGGGCGCTGTTGTTTCAACTTACAATGCGGGTCCCAGAGCAGAGCCCTATCGTAAGTAGGGATCTATCTGTATCTACTCTGACAATAAATCTGAAATGGCCACTTTGTTGACAAGGTTCTGGAAACTGTGTAGGCAGACTGATAAATGAGACAGAGGAAATGGAGAGAAAGAGAGTAGGAGGGAGGGAAGGTGGGCAACGAGGGTACAGGTTAAGAGGACACACTGAAACGCTGGAGGAACTCAGCCGGTCTTTTCAGCATCTGCAGTTGACAAAGATATTTTGCAAATGTTCCAGGCCAAAGCCCCTTCAAGAATTAAGCCAGAAGCAGGAAATCTCAGAATACAGTCTGTGCCAGCTGGGGGAGGAATCCAGATCAACAAAAGGGGCTGTAAATTGGACATGATAAGGGAGGAGGTAAGCATTTAATGAACGTAGGAGAAGTCGATGCTAATCCCGTCCGCTTGGAGGGGGCCCAGTCAGAAGACGAGGCGTTGTTCCTCCAATTTGCGGGTGGTCTCAGTCTGGCAGTGCATGAGACTGTGGGCAGACCTGTCAGCTAGAGAAGGGGATGGAGGATTGAAAATGGGTGGCCACTGAGAGATCCAATGAAACCATGGACAGACATCCAACCAGGGCACGCTCCACCCAGATGGCATTAATATCGACTTCTCTGGGCTTTCGTTAACATCCCCCCCTCCCATCCCCCTCCCCCCCCCCCCCCAGCACTGTCTCTCCATTCAGTCTCCTTTCACACAAACATGATAAATTCTTATCTCACCCCTTGTCATATCCTATTAACATCTTTTGTTGGTCTGGACTCCTCCCCCAGCCGGCACTGTCTGCATTCTGAGATTTCTTGCTTTTGCTTATTCCTTGAAGAAACCCAAAACGTAGGCAATCTATCTTTGTCTCCCATGGACGCTGAAATGTCCAGCTGAGTTCCTCCAGCATTTTGGTGCACTTTTTTTTTAACCACAGTTTCACTAAGAGAATAAGAACAATGGCAACACAAAATCCCAACAGATACTTACTGGATTATTCACAGTCACTTGGGTTGGAGCGCTCTGTAGAACAATAATATAAAATGTTAGTGCTTGCTTCATCAGTTATAGTTGGCACACCACGCGAACTTCTGAAACAAAGGCCACACTGTCTAGGTCCCATCACCAGGAAACACCGTGAGGCAGCAAGAGTTATGAATCTCCTTGAGAAATTACCCAACCCTAGCCATACCAAGCCACCCAACACCACAGAATAAGTGGAATGTTCCAGGACACTCATGTTGTCAATACTCCATGTTTCACTGCATCCAGTACCAACCTTTTTCCCAGAAGCAGACAATTTGTGTGAGAGATGAAGTGCCCACCGAGACCACAAATCCTGTCTTATGTCCTGCAGGTAAAAGGTTAGATGGACAGTGTTCGGGCAGGATTGACCTGCAGCTCCTCATCGAGGGGAATAGGAGAGGTCTCAGTGGAGCAGCAGGGAAGCCTTTGCCTTCAGAGATGGAGGTTCGATTCTGACTTCTGGTGCTGCCAGTATGGGTTTCCATGTTCTCCTGGATGCTTTGGTTTCCCACCATTTCCAAAGTACCTCCAGAATGGTGGCTTGACTAGCCACTCTAAATTGCCCCTTGTGTGCAGAAGAGTGGGGGTAGAATCGGAAAGAAAAGTGATGAGAATGCGGGGACAATAAAATGGGATGAGTGTAATATATTGGTTGATGGCCAACACAAACTTGATGGGCCTATGGTGATGTGACCACCAGCCAACTGCAGGGGGCAATCTCTGTACCTGCAGGAAGACCACCTAAGGGGCTAACTCCAGCTGGCCGGCTGTCAATCAGCCGACTTGAATATAAACCTGAGCCAGTCACACGGAGAGCCACCAAGGCTTGAACTGGTGTTCAGACTTTTACTGGAGTAAAGCCTATTGTGCAGTCTATTGAGTTTTGTGCTTGCTTCCTGCTACCTCAGTGCATTCACAGGGCCGAAGGTCCTGCCCCCATTCTGTATATCCTCATCCACAGGAGCAGGTAAGTGTAGCGGTTAGTGCAACGCTGATACAGTGCCAGTGACCTGGGTTTGAATCCGATACTGTCAACAGCACAAGGACAACTTCATCCCCATTGCCGTCAGATTCCTGAATAATCAATGAGCCAAAGACTCTGCCTTAACTTTTGCGCACTATTATTTTAATTTTTTTAATTTATAGTAATGTTGAAGATGGTTATAATATGATTGTTTGCTCCACGACGCTGCTGCAAAACATCGAATTTCATGACTTGCTCATGACAATAAATTCTGATTCTGAGTTTGTATATTCGCCTCGTGTCTGCGTGGGTTTCCTCCGGGTGCTCTGGTTTCCTCCCTTCATCGGGGTTGTAGATCAATTGGGGGGCATGGGCTTGTGGGCCAGAAGGGCTTGTTACTGAGCTGTATGTCTAAATTTAAAAAATTTTTTTAAAGATGTAAAAAATGCGATCATTCTCAATTTAAAATTAGAACCAAATCCCTTATTTGCTCTGTATGGAACTCATGGAGAAGTTGATGTTTTACTAACTCCAATTAAACATCGCATTTTATCCTTTACTTCATTGCTGGCCAGGTGTGCTATTTTGATTAAGTGAAAAGATAATACCCCACCTATTCATGCACAATGGGCCTAGGACGTAATGTCCTGTTTACATTTGGAAAAAAAATTAGATATGCAATTAATAATTCATACATTAGATTCCAAAGTTATGGGGCCCTTTTATGGACTATTTCCATAATCTCTAGGTCAGTGGTTCTCAACCTTTTTCTTTCCATTCACATCCCACTTTAAGTATTCCCTAGGCCATCGGTGCTCTGAGATTAGTAAGGAATTGCTTAAGGTGGGATGTGAGTGGGAAGGGAAGGTTGAGAATCTCTGCTCTAGACCCAATTGTTACTGAAATATTTTGCTTGATAAAAATGGTCATTAAGACAGAATTTTGGCACTGTGTTTCCCACTTCAGAATGAGTGACTTTGTTTCATGAACTATCAACTTTGTTTAGGGTCAGGGGTTTGAAATTTTAAATTTATTAAGTCCATTCTTTGTTCTTATGGCTGTGGTTTGGGAATTTATATGTGTGATTATTCTCAATCTTTCTTTTATCTGTAGACAATTCCATAATTGTACTGTTCAAACATTATTACTGAAAATCAATAACAATACTTTAAAAAGAAAGAATTTTAAAAATTCAGTCATTTCATCCCAGTACTCCGTAGTAGAAGTGGTGACCAAACTAGTTTGTCCGATCCAATCAGAGACAGGGGATGTTCCCAGAGCTCTTTTGTGGGCATGTATGCAGATTTGTTTGTGTATGTTGTTTGTTGGGGGGAGGGGGGTGGTTGCAGAGGGCCGACCTTGGCGCTTACTCTCAATTAGGGCGGTACAGCCCACGAAATCTAAATGTGAATGAATTCGAGCACTCCTGGCAGGCGGGGGAACGCTGGTCAGATTTCCCAGTTGGAATACCGGAAGAATGGGAAGCCCTATCAAAGGTTTTCTCCCATCTGAACCAGTTAAAACCTGATAAGGATATTTATGTTTAAATTTAGACATACATGCAGCACGGTAACAGGCCCTTTCAGCCGACGAGCCTATGCCGCCCGATCGACCTACGAGTCCCGGTACGTTTTAGAAGGGTGGGAGGGAACCGGAGTCCCCAGAGAAAACCCAGGCAGACACGGAGAGAACATACAAACTCCTTATAGACAACACAGGATTCAAACCCCTGTCCCGATCGCTGGCACCATCACAGCTTTGCACTAACTGCTACTTATTAAAGTGGAGAAAATCAAATGCACATTAGAGAGGGTCCACCGTAAAATTTTTCCACAAAATGGCAACCCTTTATGCGTATTTTTCTCCGAATTACGAGTGCTTATGGAGTAAAAGATTAACTGTGAGACAGTTGCACCAGTATAATCGGGAATATACCGATGATACTATCAGCAAAGGTGCCAAGGTAGTCAGGGGATGTGGGGGGGAGGGGGGGGGGAGGGGGGGGGGGGGAGTATGGGCCTGTATCTTATGTCAGGATTGGCCAACCTTTTTAAACCTTCAACCTCTTCATGGGATTCTTGATCCCTCATCGACCCCTAGGCATGGAATCCCGACACTGGGTGGGGGGGGCACTTCCAAACATCTTTCTTCTATGCTCAGTCCGTCCTCCCATTCGTTCTCAACTTATTCAAAGGCCAGAGCCAAATACATGGCGGCCACCAAGGTCTGTTCTTGCGAGAGGTCGTCCCCCACTGCCATAGGTGCCATTTTCTGTTGATCCGCCCCTGCTTTCTGCTGCAAAAGTTCAATTGACCCCTGTCCCCCCGGAATTTATCGATCCCTCGGATAGTCCCATCGACCCCCAGGAGTCAATATCGACCATTTTGGAGACCCCTGAGCGATGTGAACATTTGTGTATTGGTTTATCTGTTTAAAAGAAAATGAAAATAGGAGCACATCTGTGTAATGTCTACAAAGTTGTTTCTGATGCTCAATAAAATACATGTTGATTAAAAAAAACATTGATTTGTGCCCACTCTACCCCAATGCATTTCCTTTGGAACCTGTTAGAAAACCAACCAACACTTTAAATACACTGTCATTGCATCTGACAGCAAACACTACCCTGTATTTGGCATTCTATGTGTGCTTAAAGATAATTTTGTGATCTTTGTGTGTGTGTGAGAGAGAGACAAAGAGAGACAGACAGACAGAGACCGAGAGAGAGAGAGAGAGAGAGAGAGAGAGAGAAAGAGAGATTGAAGACAGAAGGTTGTGCTTTCTCACTGTGACTGCATGGCTGTCTGAGCCTGGTCTCCTCCCACATCTCTAATACATGTGGGTTGTAGGTTAATTTGTTCCAATGGAGGTGATTGGTTGAATGTGGGATTAATACTAACAGGTGTTTGGTGACTGGGACAGACTTGCTGAGCCGAAGGCCCTATTTATATTTTGCGTGACCTCATCAGATTCAGATTCAGATTCCGAATCCGATTAGAGTCAAGCAACGTGTTAGAAGACAAAAAAATAATGAATTAGTCAAGGGTAACAGAGATGGCTTGACGGTTAAACGATTGCCTTTTCCCTAGCAGAATTATATGGAATTGGGACACGAGAGGGTGTCAAGGGCGCTGACCGTGCCGGAGGTTCGGATCTGAAGGTCAGGATGCTGATGGCTTGGACCGGACCCTGTGAGCTGTGGTGACTCTGAGGGTGGGGCTCTCTTTTGCTTCTCTTTCTCTAACTGTAAGGCAATTTGTGCCGATGGCGAATCTGTCTGCCCACGGCATATTCCGGGTAATGCTGCATTGTCTTTATAACATGACAATAAGCTTGAATCTTGCTGTAGCTCTCTCAGGGATGGCATTTCTCACTCCTTGTCCAATGACCCCTGCCGTGAGCCGGCATTCAGGAATGTTCAGTGCGCACGATGCCTTCTGTAGTCGCACTGTTGACCAGCTGAGTTTCTCCAGCGTGGTGTTTTTTTTACTTCAACCACGTTGTCTGCAGGCTTCCGTGTTTTACTTCTGTCTACTGCAAAATCTCTTCAAGGGATGTCCCTCCTTTGCTCTCCGAAAAGAGTTCTGGGGGAATCTCTCTCCCTGCTCCCCAAGTGTAATCCCTGTTGCTCTTCAGCTCTACAACCCAGACTCAGTTCCACACCCAACCTCCTGCCTGTGGACCTGTGCTACTCACCCTGGCCACACCCCTCCTCCTTACCATTTTGTTCAAGTGGCCTGCCCACATCTTTCATACCTTTAAGGGATCAAGCCCGAAACATTGGCTGTATATCTTCATATTTGCCATATTAAAGTACACTGTTTGACCTACTGAGTTTCTCCAGTGTTGTGCTTTTACCTCCATCCAAATTGTTCATTTATTTTACATTTTTTTTAGACATACCACATGGCAACAGGCCATTTTGACCCACGAGTCCGTGCCGCCCAATTTACAACCACTCGACCTACAACCCCACAGTACTCTTCGAACGGTGGGAGGAAACCGGAGCAGCCACGCAGACACGGGGAGAACGTACAAACTCCTGACAGGCAACGCGGGATTCGAAGCCCCGTCCCCGATCGCTGGTGCTGTAACCACTACGCCAACCGTTTTAGGAAAAGCAAATTCTGGCAGTGAAATCCAACTCTAAAGTGCAAGTTTCGGGGCACAAGCGTCTATCCCTCCTCAGGACTGAGACCTCCCCCTCCCCAAACCAACCCGTGCTTCAGCTTTCTTCAGGAGTCGCTGGATAAAGATCAGCAATGGGAATAACTGATCAGATTCCTGTCTCCAACATCTACAAAGTTCTACGACCATAAGAAATAGGTTATTCGGCCCTTCGGGTCTGCCCCGGCTCATCCCCATCCACTCACCAACATGCAAACGTCAATTTACAGTGGCTAATTAAGCCTTGATTCAGTGTGTGCTTTGGGATGTGGGGGCAGGGAAACCTGCAAGGCCATAGGGAGAATGGGCGAAGTCGACACAGACATCAGCCAAGGTCAGGACTGGATCTGGAGCAGTGAGTCATCATCAGCCTTTTCCTCTTCCACCCATTTTCTGCAGTACAATATTGTTTATAACAATCTGATAATTACCATCCTTCCTTTACCGAGATCAGCATTGAAAAATTTTTGTTATGCAGTAGAATCCAATCAACCAGCAAACAAAAATAGATTAATAAATAAATTTTAGGTGAATAGGACTGGGCGGATAGACCCCGGAGGGGAGCACTGAGACTGCGTTGGATGCACGCAGGTTTTCCCCACTGAACTAGCGATGCCCCTCAATTCATGCCCCTTCTTTTCGCTGTCGCTGCTTGCGCAGAGGTGAGCTGGGTTGTCAGCGCGAGGGAGGTGCGCCGAGGGCCTGACCAGGACACCTGCATGGAGGTGAGCCAGGTTGTCAGCGCGAGGGAGGTGGTAGAGTGCCCCAAGGGCCTGACCAGGGCACATGCAATGGAGCCGGCGGGATGGGGATAAGATATGGAGGGGGTAATTGGCAGCAGTGTCGAAGCTTCGCTGTCAAGGTGCAGTTGTGCCTGTGCAGCTGTTTGAATAAAGTTTCATTAAAGTGTCCAGGGTGAAGAGCCGACTGATGCCGCTCGCCGCTGGGGTGACTCTCCCAAAGTGCCTCTCTAAACCCTGCCTGGTAAGAGTCCTTATTTGTGTTAGGTTTATTAGTAAGGCTTTATCCGTAAACTTGGGGGCGAGAGAGTGGTGGTTTAATTGCGATGGCGGCACGGTTAGTGTTGCGGATAGCACAACGCAATTCCAGTGCCAGCGACCGGGGATCGAACTTAAATTTTGTAAGTTACAGGAATTACCTGATTAAAGTGAATGTTACATAATTAAGGATTATGTTACAGATTTTTTTTTTTCAATTTACATTTTGTCTTTTAATCTGCACTTAATGCAGGTCTATCAGTTAGGCATTGGAAGAGCGAATCTCAGTCAACAAGTTCGCATATCTGGCATCCGCGATCCCTGTTGGTGCCAGATAATGGGGATTTTTACTGTATTGTAGCAACCTCGTGGATGTGGGGAACAGGAATCTGGCTTGTTTTGTCTCCTAGTTCAGTTTTCCCAGTGTGGAGTCGCGACCAACTCTTCTCAGGCAGAAAGTTTTGATTTAAAGAAAGTGATCAGCCAGTCCCTGAGAAACTGCATTGCATTGACCCCATTATTAGCAAGGAAAAGATTCGCTTTATTGCATCTACTCTGGCTCAGAAGTCCCAAAGTGGTTTACAGTCAATTAAGTACTTTCAAAGAGAAGGTGCTTTCGTCTAAGGTAGAAAATCATAGTTGGGTCTTTGTCCGTCAACATGATGACCCAATAAGTTAACCAGCTTTAGTGACGCTTGGTTTGATTTTTTTTTAAATTATGCTGTGATCTTTTGTGTCCATCTGACGGAGAAGAATAGAGCAACATCTCATCCTGATGTCAGCCCCTCCTCTCACAATCCATTGAAAAAGTGGGTGGCTCTCAATGGTGCAGCTGCTGTCTTGCAGCTCCAGCGACACTGGGTTCAATCTGGCTCTGTCTGCATGGAGTTTGCACGCTTTCCCTCTGACAGCCCTGAGTTTCTCCCTTGGGTGCTGTGGTTTTATCCCATGCTCCAAAGAGTTGTGGGCAGGCAAGTGTATTGGCCCCTGTATGTTGCCCCTCGCGTGGAGAGGCAAAGAACTGCTGCAGGGACTCAGCAGGCCAGACAACATCCATGGGCAAGAAATGGAAATTGATTAATGGGAGGTTGATATTGGCAAGGTCATGATGGGCTGAAGGGCCTGTTTCTGTGCTGTGCCACATTCAAGGCTTTACTTATGACAATGCAAAAGCCACAACTCTTTGAACTCCATATCCACGTTTTCTGGGACTACCGACAAGCACATAAACTCTGTGTCCTGGTTTTCCGGGACTGGTTTTACACCCAACCACGTACTGTATTTCAGTACTGTAATGGTTTACCCACAGACCCAGTCTGGAGTATATGCGATGAAAGGTTAAAAATAGTTGGAATCCAAAGGGTTAACACCCCAAGCTTCTCAGAACTCGACTGTTTCTCCACTCTCCAATTGCTTCTTCGGGTTGGAGAGAGTGCCCCATCCTCGGAAGCCAACGTGTCCCCACAATGGATCAACCTCTTTAGCCATAGGGTCGTGAGTCTGCGTAGCCTTTGCCACAGGCCACTGTGGAAGCAAGGTCATTGGGTGTATACATGGCAGAGATTCATTAGTCGGGGTATCAGGGTCATGGGGAGAAGGCAGGGACTGAGTGGGAGGATGAATTAGCTCGTGATCAGAATGGCAGAGAAGACTCGATGGGCCGACTTCTGCTCCTGTATCTTGTGATCTCCAGCTGAAACAGAGGTTCTGGGTTCAAGTTCATCTCCAGAGTTCAGAACAAAATAATCAGGGCTGACATTCCGGCACTAGGGAGTGCTGGACAAGGGTATCTCCTTTCGAAGGAACCACTATCTTGCTTGCTTCTTCAGCTGAACACAGAAGATCTCATGTAAAATAGAGAAGGCAAACTTGGGGGAGGGGGGGGGCATAAATATCCAGTGATAAGCATTAAAAATAATTTATCAAAACCAAATTAGGTGCTACATCCCCAACATTCTAACGGGCAACTGTAGCTGAAGGTTATTTCATTGACTGTGAAGTGGTTTGGAACATCTGTAATGTGTTTGCTTGAAGCAGCTTATAAACCCCATACCCTCCATCCCATTCAGTCCAACTCACCTTACAGCGGTTGCGTCTGTTTGTAAATGATTGGCTAGCACCTACATTGAAAACCTGCAGCGAGGAGGGAGAAAAGTCAAAACAATTTAAAGTCCGGGTGCCAGAAATTAGGACCACCTGAGAATCTGGACTTTTTCAAAAATTCTCAAACTTTTTGAATTCAGCAAGCTTTTGTGTGTATGCATTAGCGCCACAGATGAGGAAATGAACGAATACATTATATTTTGGTACTTTGTACTTTGTATGAAAAACGTTTTGGCGATAAGCTAGCAAAATTTACCTGTTCTCTTTATTCGTCCGTAAATATAAATTTTAAAAGGACTGCGCGAGAATCTGGAAATGAGAAATGGCTGTAGAAATGGAAGTGAACGACTTAAGAAGAAAATTGGAAGAAAATGATAGAAAAGTTAAAGAGACACAAGAGTTGTTAGCTCAGAAAATTGATATGTTGGAAAATTATAGTCGGCAGAACAGCATAAAATAGTGGGCCTGAAGGAGGGTGAAGAAGGAATTTACAAAAGGATGGATCCCGAAGGTTCTGGGAATGACAGAAATACAGGAAGGAATGGAAATAGAAAGGGCTCACGGAACACTAGCCCCGAAACCACATCCCACCTAAGTATTACTTCAGTGGAAGTAAAAAGTTTGAAATCCACTGATCTAACAGGTTAATCAGTTCACTCAATGTGCTGTTCACAAACCTAAATACAATCTTGTCAATTTTTTTTTTAAATGCACAAAACTTACGATATTTTTTGCAGGTTTGACTGGAGCACAGAAAGCAGGACTGGAACTGAATTGAAACTGCTCCTACAAGAAAACAAAATGAGGACATAGAAATCAACAGCACAGCCCAGGCCCTTCTAAATTTTACATTAAATTTTAATTAAAAAAAAAATTTAGACACACAGCAGGGTGACACGAGCCCGTTCTGCCCAATTTCACCCAATTAACCTACACTCCCTGTGGAGTGGAAACTGGAGCTCCCAGGAAAAACCCACGCAGACAATGGGGAGAACGTACAAACTTCTTACGGACAGCGCGGGATTCAGACCCTGCTCTTGACCGCTACCGCTGTAACAGCGTTGCGCCAACCGTGGCGCCCAAGCACAGTGTTGGGTCAACCTAATCTACTCTAACAATGGCATAGAATTCCCCAACTGCAGAACCCTCCTTCTGTCTCAGTTCCAGGTACCCATCTAATAGACTCTTTTAAGATCCTATTGTACGTGCCTGCACCGTCATTGCCAACAGCAAATTTCACCCACCCCCACTCTCCATGTGATACCCTTACATCCCCCTGTACATACTTCTAAGCACCTTAAAACTGTGCCCCCCCCCCCCCCCACATTAGCCACCAGTTCTGGGGAAAAAGGCCTCTGGACATCCACACAATCACCTTACACTTCTCCATCGGTCACCCCCTCATCCTCTGTCTTTTCCAAGGTGAAATAACCATGTTCACTCAACCCATCCTCACAAGGCGTGCTCTCCAATCGGGGCAGCATCCTTGTGTGTCCTCTCTCTGTAGCATCCACATCCTTGCAGTGAAGAGACCAGACTGAACACAGTATTCCAAGCAAGGTCTGAGGTAGAGGCAGCCAAGCCTTTTTGGTTGTGGGCCCAGATGCAGACAAATGTAAGGAGTCACGGCCCAAACAGTACCAAGCCTGGCAGTTTTCATCCACCAGCGGCTCCTTTGACAGGTGGCTTACATCCTGCACAGAGCCGAAGTATTGAAGTACAGAGCAGTGTTCAGTTCACGTACAGCTCTGGAGTAAAAACCATTTTAAAGTCTGTATGTCTGTGATTTAATGGACCTACTGGAGGGCAGCAGGTCAAACAGATGATGACTAGGGTAGTAAATACCCTCCACTGAGGCAGCAAGAGCTGAATAACTCTAAGTGGGCAGTGCGCAGCGAATAATCTGGGCCATATTGAATACCCTTTGAATGTCTCTCTTGTCTGCTGCCGAGCAGCGGGCAAATGATGTAGGAATGCAGTAGGCCAGCACACTCTTGATGGAGCAGCAATAGAAGGACACCAGCAGTTTGATTTTCCTGAGAATCCTCAGGACATGGGCTCGTTGCCGTGCCTTTTTAAGTACTGAATGACATTGGTAGTCAAGAAAAATGTAAACAGTGACCCTTTCCACACAGTCCTCATTGATGTATAATGGGTATGGAGCTGTACTGTTCCTCCTGAAATCTAAGTTCTTTTGTTTTTGAGGAGTTCAAGACGAGATTGTTCTCTGAACACCGCGCTGTCGGACAGAGTAAATGCAAGTCGGCTCTTTCAACTTAGATTAGGAGAGATAAATACAAAAAGACATGACTTTAGGGTGAAAGGGGAAATATTTAGGGAAAATATTAGGGGGAGCTTCTTCACTCAGAGAGTGGTGGGAGTGTGGAATGAGCTGCCATCTGACGTGGCAAAACTCAAGTTTTAAGAATAAATTGGATAGGAGAGGTTTGGAGGGTTATGGAATGGGTGCAGGTCAATGGGACTAGTGGAATAATATTTTGGCACAGATTAGAAGGGCCGAATGGCCGGTTTTCTGTGCTGTAGCGTTCTATGGTTCTATCTGCTCTGTGTTGCTAACGGAAAATAGGAAGGTTCTTCCCAGGTAGTCCAATCAATGCTTGAGAAACACAGAAGGCCAAACAGTGTTCTTTATACCACAAAGATAATGGTACATAACCAACGTTTCGGGCTTGAGCCCTTCATCAAGGAATGAGCAAAATGTAGGCAGGTACCCAAACAAAATGGTGGGGGGGTGGGGTTGTGGCAGGGGGAGGAGGACAGTCCCACAGGCAGGAGATAATAGGTGGATAAGGGGGAGGGACGGTACACCACCAAACAGGGGGAGGGGGGACGGCTCTGTGAATGGAGAGGAAAGGGGATGGAGTGAGCTGGAGGAAAGGAGACAGAGGGATGGGGAAGAGAGGGAGAGTGAGGAGTGGGCCAGCAGAAACCAGAGAAGTCAGCTTTAATGCCGTCCGGTTGGAGAGGGCCCACTTGGAAAACTAAGTGTGTTGTTAAGTTGACCAATTCGATTCTGCACCCCACTCCCATGCTGACAGGACTGTCCATGATCTCAGGTACTGTCAAACTGTCAGTACAATTGCAGATCAATCAAGTTTTTACATTCTCCCCGTGTCTGCGTGAGTTTCCTCCGGTTGCTCCGTTTTCCTCCCACCCTTCAAAACGTACGGGGGTTAGAGGTCATTTGGGTGTAATTGAGCGGATGGGCTCGTGAGCCGGAAAGGCCTGTTACCGTGCTGTAATTCTAAATTTAAATAAGAAAAGCAACAGAACTTACAGTGGTAGGTTGAAATGGACTATAGGCTGGAGGGGCATATGCAGGAGGAACCTTGAACAGAAGAAGAATTAGTGAGGACTGAGGGCAATCAGAAATAAAACCCAACACAGCAAGCCCGGCTGACACTTACACAGCGTCCTTCACACAAGCAACTATCAGTCAACATCCAGGAACATACTGAGCCAAGTCAAAGCAGACAACTTTTCAAAATCTTTTTAGAGGAAAGAGAGGAGGTGGAATTCAGGAAGGGAATGTTGGGAGTTTGGGCCTGCACATGGACATAAGGAGAAGGGATCCTGGATGTTTGGAGAAAGTTAAAGAAATGGTGTGGACAAAGTATTGTGATGGGTATATTATATTTTACATAGAATATATATGTTTTTAAAGGAGATAGATTGTGGAGGTAGTGTAGGTCACAAACAAACAATCACTTCAATAACATGACAATTACAGCACGGAAACAGGCCATTAGGCCCTTCTAGTCCGCACCGAACCAAACACCCCTTTCTAATCCCACCTCCCTGCACAATGCCCATAACCCTCCATCTTCTTCTCATCCATATACCTGTCCAACCTTTTCTTAAATAATACAATTGACTCCGCCGCCACTATTTCTCCCGGAAGATCATTCCACACGGCTACCACTCTCTGAGTAAAGAAGTTCCCCCCATGTTACCTCTAAACCTCTGCCCCTTAATTCTTAACTCATGTCCTCTTGTTTTAAACTTTCCTCCTCTTAACGGAAATAGTCTATCCACATCCACTCTGTCTATCCCTTTCATAATCTTAAATACTTCTATCAAATCCCCTCTCAACCTTCTACGCTCCAAAGAATAAAGACCCAATCTGTCCAATCTCTCCCCATACTCCAGATGCTTAAACCCAGGCAACATTCTGGTAAACCTTCTCTGCACTCTCTCCACTCTGTTTATATCCTTCCTATAATTAGGCGACCAGAACTGCACACAGAACTCCAAATTAGGCCGCACCAACGTCTTATACAATCTCAACATCACCTCCCAACTCCTATATTCCATGCAATGATTGATAAAGGCCAGCATACTAAAAGCCTTCTTCACCACCCTATTCACGTGAGTTTCTATCTTCAGGGAACGATGTACCGTCACTCCTAAATCTTTCTGCTCTTCTGTATTCCTCAATGCTCTCCCATTTACCACATATGTCCTATTCTGATTCTTCTTACCAAAATGAAGCACCTCACACTTATCAGCATTAAATTCCATCTGCCATTTTTCAGCCCACTTTTCTAAGCAGCCCAAATCCCTCTGCAATCCTTGAAAACCTTCTTCATTATCCACTATTCCACCTATCTTAGTATCGTCTGCATATTTACTCATCCAATTCACCACCCCATCATCTAGATCATTAACGTATATAACGAACAACAATGGGCCCAATACAGATCCTTGAGGCACACCACTGGTCACCGGCCTCCAACCTGACAGACAATTATCCACTACCACTCTCTGGCCTCTCCCTTTCAGCCAATGTTCAATCCATTTGACTATCTCAAAATTTATACCTAAAGACTGCACCTTCCTAATTAACCTTCCATGTGATACCTTATCGAAGGCCTTACTGAAGTCCATATAGACAACATCCACTGCGCTACCCTCATCCACATTCCTAGTCACCTCTTCAAAAAATTCAATCAGATTGGTCAAACATGACCTTCCTCCCACAAATCCATGTTGAGTGCTCCTGATCAGACCCTGTCTATCCAGATGTTTATATCTCTAAGAATTTTCTCCATTAATTTACCTACCACAGATGTCAAACTTACAGGCCGATAGTTGCCAGGCTTCCTCCTTGAACCTTTTTTAAATAACGGAACCACATGCGCAATGCGCCAATCCTCTGGCACTATCCCCATATCTAATGACATTTGAAAAATTACCGCCAGAGCCTCTGCTATTTCCTCCTTCACTTCTCTCAATGTCCTGGGGAAGATCCCGTCTGGTCCCGAAGACTTATCCACCTTTATATTCTTCAAAAGCCTTAAAACTACACCTTTTGTAATCTCTATATTCCCCATATTTACCCAATTTGCTTTTTTTATCCCACATCTCCCAATATCCTTCTCCTTAGTGAATACCGAAGAAAAGAAACTGTTCAATATCTCCCCCATTTCTCTAGGTTCCACACACAGTTTTCCGCTCTGATTTTCTAAGGGACCAGTTTTGTCTCTAGCTTTCCTCTTACCATTAACATATTTGTAGAACTCTTTTGGATTAGTTTTCACCCTGCTTGCCATAGTTTTCACAAAACAGATCTCATTTAAAAGGCAAGAGCTTCATTCAAGATGGACACTCAGGCCCTGGCAAAGACAAAGAGACTGCTCCACTAAAGAATTTCAAAAGCAGGTGCAAACAGTCCACGCTCAAAGGCTGATAAGATCTTTCAAAGACTGGGCCTGGAGCCCAGCAAGAAGGTCATGTGGTTTTGCAAGCAGGGAGAGAGGAAAAGACCAAACAAGTTTTCTCTAAGAGAGAGAGTGAGAGAGAAAATTCAGTTGGAGTTCTGCAGTGGTATTTGGAAGCTGGCAGCTTATTGAAAACCCCATTTTGAAGACTGGTTGTGAGTTCTGAGTTCAGCCTGTTCAAAATCCTTACAACAGGAAATGGCTGGCTAGAGTGTTTCTCCTGCAGTAAGGGAAACAAGAGAAACTCTGTGGTGACCTGGAAGAAGAGGTTATCATTTGGAAAACCCATGATGGGGCAAGTTGCTTCGGCAAGACATTCAAGAAACTGATCGGAGATAATCAGTTTGTGTGTCCAACAAGCAACAAATCTCTCTCTGAAACCAACAAGAACTTTCCTGAGTGGCAACCAATTACCTTTAAGCACCAGAGCTTGGTGAAAATTCATAAATGTTAAATTCTATGCATAGTATAAAAATTGCCTGATACTGGTGAACTTGGAGGAGTGAGAAGTGAGATTGGACTGTGGATCAAAGAACTTTCCTGAACATACACGTGTGCTTAGAATTAGAAGGGGGTTGTTAAGTTAAGTTAATAGTAATAAGTTAAAGTTTGATCCTGTTTTTATGTTTAAAGAAAATTAAAAGTAACTTTTGTTTAAGTTACCATTTATCTTGGTGAATTTCTATTGTGCTGGGTTTTGGGGTCCTCTGGGCCTGTAACAGTATTTTAACCCTTTGGACTCCAGCCATTTTTAACCTTTCACAACATACACTCTGGACTGGGTCCATGGGTAAACTACAGTATGAACACCAGTATGAACAAGCTGGTGATTGAGTATAAAACCAGTCCCGGAAAACCAGGACACAGAGTATATGTACTTGTTTGTAGTCCCTGAAAACTGGGACATGGAGTCCAAGGGGATAATTTACTGGAAGCAGGTGCTGATAGAGAAAAAGTGTTCATTCCCATCCCTATTCACACCTTCAGAACATTTTTCCATGAAAGTGACATTGAAGAAAATCTGGCTTATTATTGACAGGACCTTTTCTTACCAAACATATACAGTTAACCAGGATTAAATTCCACAGCCGTTTTGGTGGGATTTGAATCCAGGATCTTACAATCAGGCCTCTGGCTTCATGGAATGACCACATAGGCATTATACAGGTGACGCAGTGGTGCAGATGGTGGAGCTGCTGCCTCAAGTCAGGTGCTGTCTATGTGGAGTTTGCAGGTTCTCCCTGTGATCACAAGGGTTTCCCCAGGGTACTCATCCCAAAGGAGTGCAGGTTGGAGGGGGTTAATTGCCCCTTGTGTGTGGGTGACGGGCGGGGTCCTGGAAGGATTGATAAGAACTTGAGGAGAATAAAGAATGGTCGAGAGCAAATGGGTAGCTGATGGTCGGAACGCACTCAGTGGGCCGAAGGGCCTGTCTCCATAATACATCGCTCGATGATTTTAAGTCACAACTGTGGTGAAAATGTTGCAGGATGTTGCTGCAATGGGAACCAGTGAAAATCAAGTTCCTAGTGGGTGAATGGGGCCAATGACTGTTGGTGCTCAAAATGCAGTTCAAGAGTCTGAATAGTGGAGTGGGGAAAAGACAAATGAGGCCAGGTCTCAAAGGAAGCCAAGGCCTCAGAGCGTTGTGGGGCTGAGAGGCGCTACACGCAAGGAGTGAGGGGTTTGAACAGGGGCAAGCATTTTATAAATAAATGTGTTCAAGGGTCCCAGGTATCAAAGTAATACACCAAGGACGAGTGGAGTGATTGAACATCACCATTTATGTTCTGAAATCAAAAGTACCCGTGCCCTTGAAATACGAGACAGTGGGGGGAGTCACATGATGGAGTAGTGTCCAGTCGGGAAAACCAGCCCTCTCCAGGAAAATAGGAAAAAAGTTAGGAATAAACAAAGCATAACAAAAATAAAATATAAGAAATAAAAGATAAAGATACAGAGAAGAGAAAGAAGATGGCTCCCAAAAAGGAGAAAGTAAGAACAACTGGAAATAAAAGTAGAAAAGTCACCGGAGAAGAAAGAATAAGGCCTTACCTGCAAGAAGGAACAGGGTGCTGTGATGGCGAGGAGCGCCTGATCCTCGAGGTCAGTGCCTGCCCTGTGGAGTCACGACTCACCAACCGGTGGACTACAAAAATGGCTCTCAGAGCCAAACAAAAGTGTGCAGTTCGCAATCAAAGGAGAAAGGGGACACCAACGGGAGGGGGGCTCAGCAGAGGAGCGGGCTGCCACAGCACGAACAGCTGAGGGATGCCCAACACCAGGGCTCTCAGCTGGAGGATGAGGAAGACAGCAGGAGGAAGCGATGAAACAGACATAGGAGATAGATGGAGGGATGACCGACAAGAAGACCAGCATCAGGAAGCACAACAGACGAGCAGCCCAGGAGGGGAGGAACAGCAACAAGAGGCCCGACAAAGAGATACAAGCAGCTCATCAGGAAAAACAGAAGAGACAGACACAAAGAAGAGAATAAGACACAAACACAGATACAGACACAGAAGAGGAAGAAGACCAAGACCTTCACAGAGAAATAGAACCTAAAACTGATGAACAGAATATAGATAAAGTCTTTTTTGAAGAACAAATGAGATCATTAAAGAATGGTTACCATTAGAGTTCAATGCAATTAAAAGGAAAATGAAAAGAGCAGAAGATAAAATGCAAAGGTTAGAACTGGTAATGACAGAAATAGGGAAAAGAGTAGAGAATGTGGAAGAGCTGGAAACAGCTATAGAAATGGAAGTGAATGACTTAAGAGGAAAATTGGAAGAAAGTGACAAAAAAATTAGAGACACAAGAGTTGTTATCTCAGAAAATTGATATGTTGGAAAATTATAGAAGGCGAAACAACATAAAAATAGTGGGCCTGAAGGAGGATGAAGAAGGCACAGACATGAAGGAATTTATAAAAGGATGGATCCCAAAGGTCCTGGGAATGACAGAAATGCAGGAAGAAATGGAAATAGAAAGGACATTCAGAGCACTAGCTCCGAAACCAGACACATCAAAAACCAAGATCCATCTTAGCAAAATTTTTGAGATACACGACAAGAGAAAATATACTGGAACGGGCAAGGAATAAAGTTAGAGAAGATAACAAACCATTGGAAAACAAGGGTCAAAAATTTTTTTAACTCAGACATAAGTTTTGAACTCTTAAAGAGGAGGAAGGAGTTTAATACAGCAAAAATGATTTTATGGAAAAAAGGTTATAAATTCATGTTAAGACATCCAGCTTTGCTTAAAATATTTAAACCCGGGGAGCAAAACAGACTGTTCTCGGATCCAGAGGAAGCGCAAGAATTCGCAGAATATTTGCAAAGCAGAAGAAGAGATGAAGAGATGTAACAAGAATGAAGAATGGCGATAAAGTATATATAAAGATGTAAAAACAATGTATATGTAAAGAACTAAAGAGGGAAAAGAGAAGGGAAGGAAGGAAGTAAGGGGGAAAAAAAGAAGAGAGAGTGCTTTATGTGTTAAAAAAATGTTTTCTGGAGAGGGCTGGGTAGAGGGGAAATAACCATCACTGCAAAATCAGTTGACGCTGCGAACAAGATTGTAATCCAAATGAAAAGGGGAGTTGTGGTTGCCCAGCAGGGGATATGGGGCAACTCAGAGAGGTTAAGGTAGTAGTGGATGCGGGAACTGCGGGGGTAAATTATGTCTTAAATGTGTTGTTGTACATTAAGTGTAATAAGAGAAAACTAAGAGATAAAAATGGGAAAAAGGGGGATGGAGGTGGCGAAGAGGTGGAAAAGAGGTGTATGCAAGATATAAGATGACCATGTTGAACTATATGACTATAAACATTAATGGAATACATAACCAAATTAAAAGGAAGAGGCTACTAAACTTATTGAAGAAGGAAAAAATAGATATAGCATTTGTGCAGGAAACACATCTAACTGAAGCTAAAGAGAGACTGGGTAGGACACGTAACGGCAGCATCCTATAATTCAAAAGCTAGAGGTGTAGCCATTACTAGTTAACAAAAATGTACCAATCAAAATAGAGGAGGAAATAATAGATCCGGCAGGAAGGTATGTAATGATATACTCAGAATTTTGGAATTTCCTCAATATATATCCGCCTAACGAGGAGAATCAAAACTTTATGCAGGATATTTTTTTTTAAGATTGCAGACACACAAGGAAATATATTTATAGGAGGGGATTTTAACCCTAATTTGGATTCAATGTTGGATAAAACTGGACAAAAGACACGTAAAAAGAATAAAGTAGCCACATTTATGGTTAAATCAATGCAGGAAATGAAACTTATGGATATATGGAGGAGGCAACACCCAAGAGAGAAGGAATTTTCATATTATTCGAGTAGGCACAAAACTTACTCAAGGATTGATATGTTTTTGTTGTCAGCCCATATTCAAGGGAGGGTTAGGAAAACTGAATATAAAGCTAGATTGCTATAGGAACATAGGACGTAGGAACAGGAGTAGACCACAAATGGCCCATCGAGCCTGCTCCACCATTCAATACGATCATGGCTGATCTAATTTATGACCTAACTCCACCTACCTGCCTTCTCCCCATATCCCCTAATTCCTCTATCATGTAAAAATTTATCTAACCGAATTTTAAATATGTTTAATGAGGCAGCCTCAACCACTTCCCTGGTTAGAGAATTCCAAACATTCACTACTGTCTGGGAAAAACTATTTTTCCTCATCTCTGTCCTAAATCTATTCCCCCAAATCTTCAGACTGTGTCCTCTCGTTTTAGTTTCCCCGGCCAGCTCAAAAAACCTTCCTATATCTATCCTATCCATACCCTTCATAATCCTATATGTTTCTATAAGATCTCCTCTCATTCTTCTGAACTCGAGCAAATACAATCCTAGAAGATTTAATCTTTCATCGTAAGTCAACCCCTTCATCCCAGGGATCAACCTAGTAAACCTCCTCTGGACCGTCTCCAAAGCCAGTACATCCTTCCTCAAATATGGAGACCAGAACTGGACACAGTACTCCAGGTGCGGTCTCACCAGTACCTTATACACTTGCAACATGACCTCCCTACTCCTGAATTCAATTCCTCTAGCGATGAAGGTCAACATTCCATTTGCCTTCTTAATAACCTGCTGCACCTGCAACCTAACTTTTTGCGATTCATGCACAAGCCCTCCCAAGACCCTCTGCACAACCGCATGCTGTAGTTTTTCACCCTTTAAATAATATTCAGCTCTTTTATTTTTCTTGCCAAAGTGGATTACCTCACACTTACTAACATTGTACTCCATCTGCCAGACCTTTGCCCACTCATCCAGCTTAACTATATCCCTCTGCAGACTCTCCACATCATTACAATTTGCTCTTCCACTCAATTTGGTGTCATCCGCAAACTTGGCTACACCACATTTTGTCCCCTCCTCCAAGTCATCAATGTAAATGATGAACAGTTGTGGGCCTAACACTGACGCCTGTGGCACCCCACTTACCACTCTCTGCCAACCTGAAAAACTCCCATTTATCCCGACTCTCTGCCTCCTGTCAGACAACCAATTTTCGATCCATGCCAATAGACTTCCCCGGACTTCACTTTCTTGTAACTTACTGATAAGTCTCTTGTGTGGCACCTTATCAAACGCTTTCTGGAAATCCAAATATACAACATCAACCTGTTCCCCTCTATCCACCGCACCCATTATATCCTCAAAGAATACTAACAAGTTTGTCAAACAAGATCTTCCCTTTCTAAAACCATGCTGCGTCTGCCTGATTGAGCCCTTACGTTCCAAAAGTTTCACTATTTCATCTTTAATGACGGCTTCAAGCATTTTTCCAACTACAGACGTCAAGCTAATTGGCCGATAATTTCCAGTCCTCTGCCTACGTCCCTTCTTAAAAAGTGGCGTGACATTTGCTGTCTGCCAGTCTGCCGGGACCTGCCCAGAATCCAAGGAATTTTGGTCTATGACTACCAATGCATCAACTATAACTTCAGAACCCTTGGATGCATATCATCAGGACCAGGTGATTTGTCTGGCTTTAGTCCCATTAGTTTCTCCATCACTACTTCCTTTGTAACAACTATTTTATCAAGGCCCTCCCCAACATTCGCATCCTTAACTCCGCACTTGGGCATGCTGGATGTGTCTTCCACCGTGAAGACTGACACAAAATATTTGTTCAATGCCTCAGCCATTTCCTCATTTTTTGCTCCCAGTTTTCCTTTCTCATCCTCCAAGGGTCCTATGTTAACTCTGGCCACCCTCTTCCATTTTATATATTTATAACATTTTTTGCTTTCTGTTTTTATATTTTGTGCCAATTTACTTTCATAATCCTTTTTCCCATTTCTTATTACCCGCTTTGTAACCCCTTGTTGTCTCTTAAAGTTTTCCCAATCTTTGCAGCTTTGTACACCTCTGTCATTCACCCCTGTTATTAGCCATAGAACTGGAGGACATCCCACCAAGAATATATAGATGGAGGTTAAACTCCATGCTACTTAAAGGACAGGAATTTAGGAAGTTTATTGAACGCCAAATTAAAACATATTTTGAAATAAACACAGAATCAGTGAAAGACAAATTTATAATTTGGGACGCAATGAAAGCCTTCATTAGAGGGTAGATAATAAGTTATGTGACTAAGTGAAAAAGGATTACAATCAGGAAATAGAGCAGTTGGAAAGGGAGATAGTAAGTACAGAAAAGGAATTAGTAAAAAGGGATGATATAACGAAAAGGAGAGAATTGGAGGACAAAAAAATAAAATACAAAATATTACAAATGTACAAGGTGGAGAAGAACATAATGAAAACAAAGCAAAAGTATTACGAACTGGGAGAAAAAAACATATAAAATATTAGCCTGGCAACTTGAAACAGAACAACCTAAAAGAACTATATTGGCATCAAGGAAAAAGGACAAACAAATTACATATAATCCAACAGAGATTCATGAGAACTTTAAGGAATTTTACGAACAATTGTACCAAACTGAGAATGAGGGGAAAGATGATAATAGAGGAATTATAGAGGAAGTACAGGTTATATTTAAAAAGCTGCCGAACAATAAAACACCAGGAGAGGATGGATTTCCAATAGAATTCTATAAAACATTTAAAGAGTTATTAATTCCTCCTCAGCTGGAAGTAATGAACCAGATAGAAGAAACACAAAACTTGCCAGATTCATGTAAGACAGCAATAATTACAGTAATACCAAAGATGGGGAAGGATCTATTAACCCTAGGATCATATAGACCAATATCTCTACTTAATTCAGATTATAAGATAATAGTGAAATTATTAGCTAACAGATTGGGCGACTGTGTACCAAAAATAATAAAACAAGATCAAACTGCATTTATTAAGAAAAGACGAACAGCAGACAATATCTATAAATTTATTAATCTAATCCATGCAATTCAAGGAAATAAGAAACCAACAGTGGCTGTTGCTCTAGATGCAGAAAAAGCCTTTGAGAGAGTAGAGTGGAACTACTTATTTAAAGTATTACAGAAATTCAATTTACCAGAAAAATATATAAATTGGATTAAAGCATTATATAATGGACCGTTGGTGAAGGTAACGGTAAATGGATATGCATCGAGACACTTTAAATTAAGTAGGTCAACTAGGCAGGGATGTCCACTATCCCCCTCATTGTTCGCCTTAGCAATAGAACCTTTGGCAGAACTGATAAGAATAGAAAATAAAATAAAAGGGATAAAAATAAAGGAGGAGTATAAAATCAGCTTATTTGCAGATGACATCATAGTATACTTAACAGAATCTGAAATATCAATAAAAGAATTATGATGCCAATGAGTAATGCAGATTATACAGAATTTAAAAAAGAATCACTATTTAAATGGCAAACACAAGCAATCCGATACCTAGGTATTAGGTTATATAATAACTTAAGCCACTTGTACAAACTAAATTATCACCCACTAATAAAGAAATTGCAGGAAGACTTAGAACATTGGAAAGAATTACCATTGATAAGGAGGGAAAACTGCATTAAAATGAACATTCCTTTAAAAGAAAAATTCTTTAATGAACTAAAGAGAATAATAAGTAAATTCTTGTGGAAAGGGAGGAAACCAATGGTAGCATTAGATAAATTAGCAGAGAGGTATAATCCAGGTGATTTGCAGTTACCAAATTTTAGGAATTATTATAGAGCCACACAATTAAGGTATTTATCAGATTTTTACCAGAAAAGGGAAAAACCAGACTGGACTACGATAGAACTAGATAAAATAGAGGAGAAAGTACCGGATGGTATGTACATGGAACATAACAGAGAGAGCTTGCCTACGACCTCCATCCCCTAAAATGAGAATGAAAATGATAAGACAAAACAACAGTGTGTAATAAATAGATGATGCATTTTTCTTGTTTATTTTCCTTTGTGTGAAGATATTGTTTTATGGTTTTATTATATATGTGTGTGGAATATTTATGGGTTTTGGAGGGGGGTGGGTAGAGGGGAGAGAGGGAAAGGGGAAAAAAGGGAGAAAAGACCACTGTGTAAATTTAATGAGAAACGTTTGTACATATTTTGGTTGATATGGTCCGCAGTGTGAAAAATTAAAAATTATTAAATAAAAGAGATACGAGACAGTTACATCAGTCCAAAATCAAAAGACAAATGAACTTTATCAAAGAGTTGTATGGCATAATAACTAATTCCATTTACCTGCACTAGTGAGAAAGAATAAGTTTTATGGATATGCAGTAGACAAAAGTTAAAGATTTCATGTATGTTACATTCTAAATGTGACAAGAATGGAACCTTTACCTTTTTGCCTTTAAAGGGTTAATGGCTTAGGTAAGGAGACGGTGACTGTGCAAAAATATAATTGCCTTCTTAACATCTGTGCTGTAGTGAAGATAATGGCTAATTACACAAGAACGTCAATAAACTTTGGGTTCAAGACAACTCTGACTTTCCCAGAACATTTGTAGACATGACAAGGTAACATGTTAAACACAAAATGCAGGTGTGTGAAACTTGTCAGGGTCTCATTCAGAACCCTCTGATGCTTTGATGAGTGGGGCTCAATGCAGAGAATAAATCACTGAACTTTTTCTGGAATCCCCTCACTCCTGCTCGCGTTACAGAGGGTTAATAAAGAAATGTTTGTACACTTAATTGGTTCTGCTGTTTGGTTATTTTTACAGTACGGGCTGACTTTAGCACTAGGACAATACCTGAGGAACTAGGATTCAAAGCCAGTGCATTAAAAGGCAGGAATAAGGTGTTTTATTTTTCTCTCAGAGGATCTTTGGAACTTTATATTTCAGATAGAGGTGGAGAGATTGTTGACAAGCGAGGGAGTTAAAAGGTCACTGGGAGTAAAGTCACAAGCAGATTAGTCACAATGTACTTGAACAGTGGGGCTGGGCAACCCCAATTCTGGCTTTCCCTTCACCTTGTTCCTGCTTTGCAACAAGGTTGTCTGTCGAGACTTTCATCACCAGCGGAGACGGAATGAACCTCAGACGCTGCATTCACAATTGGTCTAGGATTGACTCATGGCAATTTCATAACATAACATAACAATTACAGCACGGAAACAGGCCATTAGGCCCTTCTAGTCCGCACCGAACCAAACACCCCTTTCTAGTCCCACCTCCCTGCACAATGCCCATAACCCTCCATCTTCTTCTCATCCATAGACCTGTCCAACCTTTTCTTAAATACAATTGACTCCGCCGCCACTATTTCTCCCGGAAGCTCATTCCACACGGCTACCACTCTCTGAGTCAAGAAGTTCCCCCTCATGTTACCTCTAAACCTCTGCCCCTTAATTCTTAACTCATGTCCTCTTGTTTTAATCTTTCCTCCTCTTAACGGAAATAGTCTATCCACATCCACTCTGTCTATCCCTTTCATAATCTTAAATACTTCTATCAAATCCCCTCTCAACCTTCTACGCTCCAAAGAATAAAGACCTAATCTGTCCAATCTCTCCCCATACTCCAGATGCTTAAACCCAGGCAACATTCTGGTCAACCTTCTCTGCACTCTCTCCACTCCGTTTATATCCTGTGTTACTTACATTTGGGGTTGTGAAAGTGATAGAATTGACATGAACATCTCCCGAAATATTCAAGTTGTCCACTCTAACTAAGGGCAGCCTGTGGCTGTACTCCATGAAATGCACTCCGTTCGCAGAAACCTGCGGAAGATAGGAAGATAGATCATTGTATCTGATAATACCATCTGGTGGTAGTACAGTAAAACCCCTAGTATTGGGGTTGGCAGATGCCGGATAAGTGAATTTTACAGTTACTTGAGATTGCGTGTTGCACAATTGACAAACTAACGGTTAGGCACAGCAATTTTAAACCCAGTAAAAACGCTGGAGATACTCAGCAGGTCAAACAGTGTCCCTCATGTCGCCAAGATAAAAATACATAACTAAAAGTCACTGTAAATGTGTGAAAAAGAAAAAGTGTATATCATGGCTATTGTGATTTATGGTGTGAAAAATAAAAAATTTTTAAAAAAAAGATAAAAATACATAACTGACGCCTCGGGCTAAAGCCTTTCAACGAGGTGTGGAAAAGAGTCGGCAGGTGTCCAAATAAAAAGAAAAGGGGGAAGAAAATGCCTGAAATGTCCACTATGTATTTTTTTTAATCTTTGCTACCTTGTTTGGTCCATTTGTGTTTTTCACTTCGACCAAGGTGTCTGCAGACTTTTGTGTATTACTTTTTTCCTTTTTTTTCCCAATTTTAAACCCATATTTTTACTTTTTTTTCCCCCCCTGGTTGCTTGAAGTCCAGATAACAGGACTGCATGGAAACAGACCTTTTGGCCCACTGAGTCCATGCTAACCATCAGCTGCCCATTTCCCCTGATCCCATTTCATTCTCACCTACACAAATTACAGTGGCTAATTTACCCATCAACCTTTGGAAAGTAGGGAGGAAACCAGAGCACCCGGACTATGGCCACAGAGAGAGCGTACAAACTGCACACAGACAGCAGCAGTAGCAGAGGTCAGGATTGAACTCGGGTCACTGGCACTAAGAAGCATCGCCTCATTTAGCTGCATCACTGTGGAAACTGGGGACTCTCGTGCTGCACAGAAATGGGTCACTTAGCCAAACAGGTTCATGCCAGGATTAGCACTCCAACGACCTTCTGGCAGCCTACATGCATCTCATCCTGGTCCTTTCCCCTTCATGCTTCCCCTTGAAGGCTGTAATCCACACGCAAACAAATTCACAAGATGGAGGAGCAGGAGTAGGCCCATTGAGTCTGCTCCGCCATTCTTATCTTGAGCTGATCCATCCTCCCACTCAGCCCCACTCCCTGGCTTTCTCCCTGGAACCCTGAGTAATCAAATACCCGTCAATCTCTGCCTTAAATACACCCAACGAATTAAGTCCTAGTCTCCTAAACCTTTCCTCATATCTCTGGCCCCTAAAAGGGGATCTCATTGAAACATTTCGAATGTTGAAAGATGTGGACAGAGTAGAGGTAGAAAGGTTGTTTCCCACGGTGGGAGAGTCTGAGACAAGAAGGTTTGAAGGGCGTTCACTTAGAACAAAGATGCGGAGGAATTTCTTCAGCCAGTGGTGAATCTGTGGAATTTGTTGCCTCAAGCGGTTGTGGAGGCTGGGCCGTTGGGTGTGTTTAAGGAAGAGAATAATCTGTTCTTGATTAGCCAGGGCATCAAAGGTTATGAGGAGAAGGCCGGGCAGTGGGACTGAGTGGATTAAATAGTGAGGCAAATTCACAAGATATAGGAGCAGAAGTAGGCCATTTAGCCCATCGAGTCTGCTCCGCCATTCTATCATGGGCTGATCTTTCCTCCCACCCCAGCTTTCTCCCTGTCGCCATTGATGCCCTAACTCGTCAAACACCTGTCAATCTTTGCCTTAAATATACCCCGCGGTCCCACTTCCACAGCCCACCCGTGGCAACAAGTTCCACAGACTCATGACCCTCTGACTAAAGAAATGTTTCCACATCTGTTTCAAACTTAGGTTTATTCTACACTAAAGATTTCCGTTTTGCAGACCAAGGTTACACTGCAACTACAAGAGGTGCCTTGTCCTCGTACCTGGAAGCAGTAATATTGTGCTTTAATGATCAGCTCGAAGTATGAGCCAGGATTGATGGGAATATGGGGCTTCCTCTCTTCCGTTCCCCATTTTCCATGCTCCAGTGTGTTGCAGACCACGGTGGATTCATCGTAGCGCACGTTGAAGTGAAAGGCAATGTCGGATTTTGGATTGCCGCACTGAAAATTCACCGCAAATCTGCAAAGCAAAGTTTGGTCAATCGACTTCCACAAGTTGTTCCCAGCTCCCAAACGGTCTCTGTCCCCAGTGTAACTGGGGGCCGGGGGGGGTGGCAGGGGATCCTGGAAACACAATACCAGAGGCCTCTCAGGAGGGAGGGGGAAGGTACGTCTGGAAGTGATATCATGTTAATGTTGGGGGAAATTATCCATTGTACATGAAGGCCGATGTATGGGGGTGGGGGGGAAGGCAAAGGGCTGTCCTTGATTGGATTGGGAAGAGATGAGAGCAGAATGGCAGAAGATAAAGTCCTTTGGAGGAGAAAAGGAGAAAGGGAGAGGTTGGGTGCGAAAGATACACATGCCAGGGAAATTGGAGCATTTTTTGTTAATAAGTGGTCTCCTTACTTGAAGTATATGCATTTAGATATACTTTGATCTATTGTAAATATTTTCAGTTTTTCTTTATATTCATACCTTTGGCTCTCCTTCAGAGAGCTGGCTGATGGGGTGAGGTTTTTTTCTTTTTTCATACTTATACCAAATTGTTTCTTTCTGTTATTGGACTGCATGTTGTTTTTTTAAAGATCTTTTAAATAAAGTTTTTTTAAAAATTTGATTTCAGTCTCTGCCCCCCCCCCCACCCCACAAATGTGCTGTGGCCCCTGTTGGGAACAGCTGGTGTAGATAATGACCTTCACTGGGGGGCGATGCTTAGGTTAGGTGAAATACAAACCAGACAACTTGGATTAAAGGTTAATTTTTATAAAATTTAGACATACAGTATACAGTCCGTGCCACTGTATATTTTTGAAGGGTAGGAGGAAACCAAAGCCCCCAGTTTCCGCAAAACAGGACGTCAAGCACTGAAGAGCTGGTTCAGAATGGGCAACTAAAGCGGCATCGTCTGCAAAGAGTAGTTCACGGACGAGTTGCTCTTGTGTCTTGGTGTGAGCTTGCAGGCACCTCAGATTGAAGAGACTGCCATCCGTGCGGTACCGGATGTAAACAGCGTCTTCATTGTTGAGGTCTTTATTGGCTTGTTTCGGCATCATGCTGAAGAAGATTGAAAAGAGGGTTGGTGCGAGAACGCAGCCTTGCTTTACGCCATCGTTAATGGAGAAGGGTTCATTATTAGTGTACATATTAGTTTGTTAAAGCTGTCTTTTACTTGCACCGCTTGTGTGGTTATTGTCAGTACAGAACTTCCAGCTGAAGTGGTGAATGCGGACTCACTTTTAACACTTAAAAAGAATTTGGACAGGTACATGGATGGGAGGGATACAGAGGGCTGGGTCCAGGTCAGTGGTTCCAAATGTTTTTTCTTCCACTCACATACCACCTTAAGTAATCTCTTACTAACCACAGAGCACCTATGACATCGTATGCCACAGGTCCTCTGTGGTTAGTAAGGAATGACATATGACATATGTGAAAGGAAAGGATGAGAACCACTGTTTGATGATCTAGATGTGTTACCTCTTGGCATGTCCTGGCACCTGCCCTTGGATTATGACCATCTTTCCATCCATCATTCCTCCATTTATAAAGCCAGTGAAGGGGATAATCTGAAAAGAGAAATACAGTAAATATACAGTAAAACCCCTGTTATCCGGAATTCAAGCAACTGACAAAAAAAAGGGGAATAAATTTAAGGAATAAATACAAATTTAAATAAAAATTGTAAACCTTTGGTGAAGTTGAAAACAAATATTCAGTCAGTGGAGTGTTTTGGTCGGGCTTTGCTCGTAGCAGGTGTTTGAATAAAGTTGTGTGAAACACCAATAGTGTCGCCCAGGATGAAGAGCTGCCTGCACCTTCTCCCTGTGTCTGGCGCTCGCAGTTGGGGCGACTCTCTTAAAGTGTCTCCTTATCACTGCTTAGGAAGAGTCGCCGTGGTCAGAAGCTGTATCTGTAAACTTGGTGGGGGGGGGGTTCATTATCTATGATGTTGATGTTCGTCTTTGGGACGGGGAGGAGGGGGATGGGGAGGAACCTGCAGATGGAGCAACGGTTAAATGTCTTCAATGTGAATGAAAGCAAAGTAAAATGCTCTATGATTTATATATACATGCAAGTGAAGTTTGTTCAGTGTAATTACAGTATTTGTGTGTTAGATAGGCATTGTAAGAGTGAAGGTAAAAAGGTAAAGGTTCCATTATTGTCACGTACTACTACATTTAGAATGTAACATACATGAAATTCTTTAACCATAAAGCAGACAGAGAGTCGCCACTTTGTCCAGCACCTGGTGTTCCCAGGCGGTCTCCCCTCCAAGTACTGACCAGGGTTGAGCCTGCTTAGCTTCCGAGATCAGACAATCTCAGGTGTATTCAGGCTATTAGGTGCTATTAATCTCAAGCAACCAGAAAAATTCTTTATCCACCATCTACCAGTCCCTGTAGGTATTGGATATCAGGACTTTTACTGTACTTAAAAATCCTCAAGGACCCATTTTATCTTTATGATTCTGTGGCTACGGTGTGGAAATCACCCAACTTCTCAAGACTAACATTTCCAATGTTCCTCTCAACTACGTTCTCCTCTCCTCGGTAAAGCATAAGCTATGCTTATATGCTGATCAAACACCATGGATTAAGCTGCTGTCATGGAGGAAGTAGGTTGGTCTTAATCCCAAAATAAAACGTAAAGTGATGTGGCGACCCTATTACCAGCAGCGAACTGGCTCCCAAAATGGTGGTCGTGCTATGGAAAACGCGGAAAATTGACCTGCACAGGTTTCTATCTGGGATGACATCATTTCCTGCCCATGTGACTGAAGCAGTGATGGATATAAGCCCAGTATCCCAGCCTGGAGGAGCCTGGAGGAGTCAGTCTTGGACTAGACTCCACAGCGTGTATGTCGACTTCCTGGTGTGTACAGCGATTGATCCCACAACGTGTACACTAATGTCTATAGTTGCTCAGTATAGAATACATTGCTACAGTTACTTATTATAAGGAACAGAAAAATGCATACAGTGCATTCAATATAACATTGCCCATAGGTTACAAAACACAACAAATAAAAGCAGAAGCAAGCTATTCAATTCCTCTCAGCTAATAATAGACGTGGCCGATCTTTTACCTCAACCCTAATTTCCCTCACTAAACCAACTTTTTTTAAATTTAGGCATTCAGCACGGTAACAGGTCCTTCCAGCCCTCAAGCCCGTGCCACCCAAAACACCAATTAACCTACAACCTTCATTCAACATTTGCATATGATGCAAGTTGAAGCTTTCGGAATCCTTTTCAACATTTTTTTGTGTGAGTGTAGAGGAGTGGAATTAAGTGCAAATTAATTGTTCAACTGCTGAAACATGGCAGCCCAGCTTTTGGGTTTTGTTTATTTTAAGAGACTGGGAGGCTCAGTTTACATATGTTGCTCAATGTCTATGCTTGTGTACGTTAACCTATCTCTGTAGAGCTCGTCGAAAGTATCAAAGACTTGTGGATCCAAACCAAGGCTTTTATTAGCAAAAGACAGGAGCTCTTCACAGGTGGCCGACCAGTCCGGAATGATCCGACCTGGCTAGGGACACAACCCTTTAAGGCCCAGACAGTAGGCGTGGCTAAGCTCTCAGCCAATCGCTGTAAGATACTGTAACTATATACACTATATACATTGGTGATAGATCTGTACTGTCACAATCTCTTTGTATCATTCTTTATTAATCTGAAACTTCATAAAAAGATTGAAAACAAAAGAATGCCGGCACGTTTTTGAAGGGTGGGAAGAAACTGGAGCGCCAGACACAGGGAGAAGGTGCAGGCAGCGCTGGATTCGAATCCTGGTTACTGGCGCTGTAATAGCTTCGCACTAACGGTGGAGCACTAAATCCATCTTGAATCTATTTAGCCATTCACCCTCCACAGCTGTTTCGGGTAAAAAAATTCCAAAGCTTCACCCCCTCTGGGTGAAGAGAGATCTCCTTACCTCTGACCTCAGTCACCTGCCTCTTAGTCTGAGACTGCAACCACTGGCTCTGGGGTGCATGGGTACCCCGGGATGCTCTGATTTTCTCCGGTATCCCAAACGTGTACAGGTCAATGGGTTAAGTGATGACTGTAAATTGCCCCTGGTAGGATTGGGGTGGGGGGGAATGTTGATGAGAGTAGGAGGAGAACATGTTATGGCAGGGGAGGGGAATATACTACAGGGGAATGGGATTGCTCTGCAAGCAGGCATAGACTCAATGTGTGCAAATAGACTTTTTCTATCCTGTAAGGAAATATGGACTATATTATTAGTGGAAAGATATTACAGGTCCAGGTTAAAATCTGTACATTCTCCCTGAGACCGCATGGGTTTTCCCCAGGGTACTCCGATTTCCTCCCACTTTCTAGAGACATAAGGGGTCAGTAGGTTAATTGGACCTGAAGGCACGAGCTTGTGGGTCTGTTACTGTGCTGTATCTCTAAATTTAAAAACTCAAATAAATTGGACAAACCCCCCCCCAATCTGTAATCAGAATCTTTGTAATGAAATTCGTTGTTTTTGTGGCAGCTTCACAGTGTAAACGTTCATATAAACCACCTCGCACAATAAATAAGAACTAGTACATGAAAAAGTGAGGCCATGTCTGTGTTTCACTGATCATTCATGAATCTGATGGCGGAGGGGAAGAAGCCGTCCTTGTGCCACTGAGTGCTTGTCTTTGGGCTCCTGTACCTTTTCCCCCCATGGTAGCAGAGTGAAGAGGGCGCGGCCTGGGTGGTGGGGGTTCTTGAGGATAGAGGCCGCTCTTGTAGACGTCCTCGATGGAATGAAGTTTGGTGCTCGTGAGGTCGCAGACTGACTTAACAATCCTCTGGGGTTTTTTTTCCTGTCCCCCTTTACGTTGGCACCTCCGTACCAGTGATCCAACCAGCCTACAGACATTTGAGAGTCTTTGATGACCTACTGAAACTCCTCCAAAAGTATAGCCATAAAAAAAAGGAGATGGAGGTATAAAAACTCACAGCTCCAGTAACCCCAGTTCAATCCAGCCCTTCGGTGCTGTCTGTGTGGAGTTTTCAGGTTCTCCCTGTGACTGCGTGTTTCTTTTGGGTTCCTCCCACACCCCAAAATGTGAGGGCTACTAGATCCATTGTAAATTGCCCCAAGAGTGTGATGAATAATGGAGTTGATAAGCAAACAACGTGAAGCCAGGCAGAGGCCTCCATGGGAGGTTGGAAAGCTTTTTTGAAACTCGGAAGAGGGTAGGGTGAATGGATTCTGTTCTGTATACGACCCTCCCACAGGATTCGGTCTCTCCAACTACCATCTTCCTGAAGGAAGAGTGACAGGAAGAGTTGTTAACTTGCCCTGCAACATCACAGGCACCAGTCTTCACTCCATCGAGGACATCTACAAGAGGCGGTATCTTAAGAAATCAGCCTCTATCCTCAAGGATCCCCCACCACCCATGCAATCATACTGCTACCATCAAGAAGCCTGAAGACGACCACTCAGCGGCACAGGACAACTTCTTCCCCTCCGCCATCAGATTCCCCAATGAACCACAGACACGTTCTCTTAAATTTTGCACTGCTTATTTTTAAATGTAATTTTATAGCAATATTTGCCCTGTAACGCTGCCACAAAATAACGAATTTCGTGACATGTTCATGGCAATAAATTCTGATTCTTCTGTAACCCAGTAAAGGAATTGGGAATTTGTGTCATCAGTGTTGACAGAAATTGTGTAACACTGGACAACAAAGATTAACGCGTATTGACAGAAATAGTGTAACACTGGACAACAAAGATTAACGCGTATTGAACACTTTTGAGTGTATTTTATGTATTTTTGACTCTGATCAGGAAAATCACCTTAACATTTTCCTATCACATACTGATTTTTAAATATAATCTATTTCCTGTCATATTTTAAGTTGACTTCAAGCCATGAAGTGCGACATGTCATTGAAAATTAATTTTCTGCATTCGTACTTGGACGTCTTCCCTGCTGATCTTGATAACTGTCAGTGACAAACACGGTGAAAGGTGTCACCAGGACATTGTGACCGTGGAAAAGCAGTATCAGTACAAATGGAATCCATCAGTGCCGGCCGACTATGGTTGGACATTGACAGGAGAGGCATCAGATGCTGAGTACAAACGAAAATCAGCGGCAAACCATTTTGAGGTCAGTTGAACTAACGCAATGTGTCAACAACATTACTTGCTAAATTCAATAAAATTAATTTTGTGTTTCTTCAACTTCCCATCTGATGCAGTAAATCTGAAATTATCTTGGTGTTCAGCTTGAAGTTGTCCATCGTGTTCCCCAATTTATTTTCAGGAAGCAAACCTTTTGAAAAAAATTGTTGTCCAGTGTAATTAAAGAATGGGCATGTTACACTCATTAGTATTTAGTACAGCACAAGAACAGACCCTTTTGGCCCACGATATCTGCACCAAACATCATCCCAGTTACAATCAGTACCTTCATCCTAAACATCAAGACTCTACCACAGTTTTTGGTTCCTTCCTAATTTTTGTTGCAAGTACCCTGCCCTGTACATTCTGCACTCCCCAGTCACACCTGAAGATTCTGAATTTTGGACTTAACAGCTCTTCCCTCTTTTCATCCATGTAATTACAGTCACATAAAATTAAACACTTGTGGTAGTCAGCATTCCAATTTAATTTACTTTATCAAAGTCCTTGCAATAAAGCAGATGGAATTTAGCTTTGCACTCCTTATCTTGTTTGCATCATATCCTTTCTCTATTTGACTGCACTTCACCTCAGCTATACATTAACTCTGTGTCCCATTTTCGTGCCTATTTGGTTTGAACCTTCCCCAACACCACTGGCAAGGACATTCGACCCACTCCAGCACAAGCTCTATCAGTCCAGTTTGCATGAATTCCACCTTCCCCCAGAAATAATACACAATCACAACATTTAAAGGACATGAAAGCAGGGAAGGTTTAGAGCAGTGATTTTAAACTTTTTCTGGACCATAAAAAGTGGCAGAGAGGATGACTGGAGTCTCCTTCCCCCTCCCCCACTCAAATCGACGTGAACTACCGGGAACATTGTCTCAAGAGGGCGTGCAAAGTCATCTTTTACCCCACACACAGCATCTTTCAGCTGTTCCCGTCGGGGAAGAGATCTAGGAGGATCAGAGCCAACACCACCAGGCTGAGGGAGAGCTTCTTCCCACGGGCAGTGAAAACGCTGAACGACCCAAGGAACTGCTCTCACTCACCCTCCGAGACTCGCATCTGTACCAAACAATATTTATTTATTTGTATAGATGAAATACTTGTCCTGCATATGTATTGTTTGTCTATATGTGTGCTATGTCTGGTTGTGTGTCTGCGTGTTTTGCACCGAGGACCGGAGAACACTGTTTTGTCACGTACCTGTACAATTTGATGTCAATAATTTGACTAACAACATACTTTCTGCTCTCTTCTGTTAAGATCTTTCTATGGCCTTACCCACGTGTAGTAACATGAAAATTCTAATTCAAAGGGAATATGCTTAAGTTTATTCCTATTCCAAAGTGAGGACCCGAAGGCAGGCTTACATAAGGCGAGGGAAAGGTGAGAGACAGTGCTGGATCAGACCTGCATAAGGACAGCATTCATTAATGCCAGGTACAGGTAATTTCTAGCATCAACTGCACCTCATACCACAAAAATTACATAAATCCAAACCAGAAATTTTGAAAATGTGCTTCAGGTGTGGAGATTGGAACCTTTATCTATTCAACCTGGCTATGTACAAAGGTGAGCTCCTTCTGGCAGGGCCCGGGGTACATTCTGAAAAATTTTTACAAAAGGTGGATTTTCCACAGGATCTGGAATTGTAGCTTCTGGGGAACGTTATGGGTGTGACTTTTAAACTATCCCAACACCAAATTCAGTTTGAGAAGGTCATCTTGGCGAGTCCAGAAATGTATAGCGGTCAAATGGAAGTCTGACTCCAAACTAAATATTACACGATGGAATACGGTAATGCGGAGTTGCATTCCTCTGGGGGAAAAAAAAATCACGTACAATTTAAGGAGAAAATATGGCACATTTGTTGGGGTTGGCAACCTTAAGGTACGCAGATGTAGATTGCAAATAGAAGAAAGGTTAAAATCCGTACTGATAGTGGAACAATTGAGATAAATGAGTGGGTCGGGGTGCAGACGACATGCTCTTGTTTTGTGTCTTTTTTACTTTATGTTACTCTGGGTTTATATTTGGTTCCTTTAAGGGTCGATGACTCTTTAGATCTTTGCTTCTTTATGTTTGTTTAATTTATATAATCTTTTCCTTGTGGTATTAGGATATGGGAGGGAAGGGAGAGGTCTGGATGTAATTTCTCATCACTGAGAAAAATTGTGTGGTTGTTCTGGATTTGTGCGAGTCTTGGCAAATCAAAATATTACATCAATAGGAGGTGGGTTAGGCTGCAGAAGAGAGAACTGGAATGATTTCTTTGCATTGTTTCAGTCATTTCTAGGATGTGGATTTTGTTGGCAAAGTCCACTTACAGAAGGAATCGACCGTTGGAATATCACAAAGGTCAAAGCTGGCTCCCTAGAATCATAAAGTTGGGAACTTCAGCCCAACCCACCCACACCTGCCAAGAGGCCCACCTACCCTCTTTCACACTCAGGGTCCCCAGGGTGCCACACCCAAAACAAATGGTTGAGAATGGCTGGTTTAAATCAAGGGAACAACGTTGATTATGAAAGAAGGCCAATCAGGAATCAGTAAACACAACTTCACTCAAAGGGATTTCCTTACAGACCAAAGATTTCAAAAAAAATAATAATTTCCAATCTGCAAACAATATGTTCTTACTGGGCCAAAGATAAGATATTTTGGCAGCCAGCAAGTGACACAGCATCACGTAAGGAATCAGATCAGCCAAGTTCTCTATTGGCAGCCTAAATCCAATCCACAAAATGGCCACTCCTCTGTTAACTAACTGCACCTCTCGGAGCTGTTCTGCTCTCTCTTATAACAGAAGTATTGGAGGTGCCCGATCGCCAGATACAGTGCCACTAGCTCCCGGTCAAAGGCTCTGTATACAAGTTCAGGTGGCCAGAGGTGCCTGACGAAAAAGGCCAGGGGCTGCTATTGCCCATCCATCAGCTGTTCTGCAGGCAGGTGAATAGTTGTCTGAGGTGGGCCATGAACTGCGGACTATTTCATTTAGGCAGTTGTGTTCAGGTTTCGGTCTACGTGTTGGGACTACCGGCTCCACTCAACCGTGGGCTCTGAACGGTTGCAGCTGGCAATAAGGATATCGTCCAAGTAGATGAACGTGAATGGGATGTCTTGGCCCACCACGTCCATCGGTCGCTGAAAAGTCTTAGCAGCATTCTTGTCCAAAGGGCTTCCTCATGAATTTGAACAGGATGAAGGGGGTGATTATGGTGGTTTTGAATATATCCTTGAGGTGCACTGGAATTTAATGATAACCCCCTGATTAACCTTTGAAAACACCCGTCCCCTTACAAGTTGGTGGTGAAGTCTTGGATATGGGGCACAGGGATCTGTCCAGCGGCCTCATTCAGGCATCAGTAATCACTACGTGGCCTCCACCCTCCTGCTGCCTTCAGGACAATGTGCGGGGGAAGGCCCGGGGGCTGACTGACCGCCGCACTATCCCCAACTCCTTTGTTTTCTTAAATTCCTCTTTGGCGAGGGTAAGTTTACCGGGGGGGGGGGGGGGGGGGGGGGGGGAGGTGGCGCCCCCTGGTGTGGAGTGGGGCCCCCTCGGTGAGGATGTGGTGCCTTACCCTGTGCTTTGGTTCCACAGAGGAGAATTGTGGCGCCAAGATTGTGGGGAACTCCGCCAGGATGCGGATGTAGGCGTCGTTGGACAGTGGGGCCGGTAGTTTGGCTTCCCCCGGGAGCGTTGTTTGAAAGGTTCTGCCGTACACTGCTCCGCTCTGTATTTTCCGAATTTTGTATTTAATTTCAGTAACTTGGAGACTTTTCAACTCACGTGCATCACTGCGGACTATTTCATTTAGGCAGTTGCGTTCAGGTTTCGGTCTACGTGTTGGGACTACCGGCTCCACTCAACCGTGTTATTATTCATTTATTTACAGGTTTACACCCAAGATTTGTTACAGCTCAGGGAGAAAATGTGGCAAAACATGAGTATAACGTGAAATTCAGAACAAGTATTTGAGCAGAAGAGAGAGTCAATAATTATGCTGCAAACAAATCTTCATTTTTAGTTGATTTAGAAGCGCAGCATTGATGAAAGAATATCCAAACAATGTTGATATTAACCTTACGGGTGAACTGAGGCGCTTCCATGATTATTTCAAGCAGAATTATCCAAGAAAAGAAATATCCCACAAAGATTTCTATCAAATCATCTTCCAAGACAAGATTTATTTTGTCTTCCCTAATGTGGAAGTAATATTATGACTATCGTATTCTTGGAGGAGGTTCATTTTCACAGCTAAAGAGAATCAAAAGTGAACTGAGAGCAGCCATGTCTCAAGAAAAAACCGTCAGCACTTAGCACCATGTGCCGAGAGAGAGAGAAGTTGCGTCGCAGATCATTCGAGGGCACAATTCATGATTTCAGGAAATCGAGAAAGAAAATGTTTCAAGTTGTCGGCCTATCTGATATCAATTTTCTGATTTTGCAAACAAGTTCTTAATGCTTATATTAATTAAAGTGATCCTGATTACTTATTTTGTATTTTAAAAATTACATTGAAGTACTGTTTCCAGACTGTGTTAGGGATCAAGTCAATCAAACGGAAATGTCATCAGTAAATACATTCATTTGCAAATGAGTTGTAGTTTTCACTTTAAATGCCTTGCTGTTAAATAATTAAAAGGCATAACTGCTTTCAAGTTTTGTGAGACTTTCTGGGGTAATTTTTTTTAACAAGGGCCCTGCAAGCTTTATACAGCTTAGATTCACCAAGAGTGAATCCTCCTCTCTGACCCCCAAGCCTCACCACTCTCTCAATCACTCTCACCAGCCCTCTCCTTCCCCCTCTCCATTTTCCCACCCCTTCCCCCTCTCCCCCACCCCCTTCCCCCTCTCCCCCACCCCCTCTCCCCCACCCCCTCTCCCCCACCCCCTCTCCCCCACCCCCTA